>NC_133332.1:52701749-53064385 GCF_042186555.1 Aquarana catesbeiana
ATGTGGGGACGGGTGGATGGTTTTGCCATTGCTCTTCACAGAGAAGTCAGGGGAAGAGGCACGTGGGGGAGGAAATATTATAAGCCCGGTTTTGGACAAGTTGAGTTTGAGGAAGTGGTGTGACATCCATACAGATATGTCGGTTAGTAAGTTAGTGATGCGTGAGGAGACTGATGGAGTGAGTTGAGGGGTGGAGAGATAGATTTGTGTGTCATCAGCATAGAAATGATATTGAAAGCCATGAGAGGCTATCAGCTGACCCAGGGAAGAGGTGTAGATTGAAAATAAAAGAGGTCCAAGAACAGAACCTTGGGGGACCCCGACAGAGAAGGGAAGAGGAGTGGAGGAAGTAGAATTGTAAGTGACACTGAAGGTGCGTTGGGATAGGTAGGATGAGAGCCACTGAAGAGCACAGTCACGGAGACCGATGGAGTGAAGTTTTTTGAGGAGGAGGGGGTGGTCAACCGTGTCAAAGGCAGCTGAAAGATCCAGAAGTAGGAGTACAGAATAGTGTCCGTTGGTTTTTGCAGTTAGTAGGTCATTTGTGAGTTTTAAAAGAGCAGTTTCTGTGGAGTGTTGAGGGCGAAATCCAGATTGAAGGGGATCAAGAAGGTTGTTTTTAATGAGGTGGTCACTCAGTTGGTTGTAAACCAGGCGTTCAAGGAGTTTAGAGGAAAAGGGGAGCAAGGAGATAGGGCGTAGGTTGTTAAGATTGGTAGGGTCCAAGGATGGTTTTTTGAGTATGGGAGTGACCAGTGCATGTTTTAGAGCATCGGGGAAGACGCCAGAGGTGAGGGAGAGATTGAAGATGTGGGTTAGAGAGTGTAGGATGGGGTCAGAGGGTGACCGTAGCATTTGAGAGGGAACAGGGTCCAGGGGACAGGTAGTTAGGTGGGCGATAGAAAGGAGTTTAGCAACTTCGTCTGGAGTAGTAGATTTGAATAGAGGTAGTGTCAGTTGTATCTGTTGACATGGGGTCTTAGCTGGGGGAGATACCTGTAGAGTGGAGATTTCATCACGGATTGTATCAATCTTGTTTTTGAAGTGATTAGCGATTTCCTGGGCAGTGAGTAAATCAGTGGGGGGAGGCGGTGGAGGACAAAGTAGAGAGTTGAAGGTAGAGAAGAGTTTACGGGGATTGGATGAGAAGGTATTAATAAGAGTTGTAAAATAGGTTTGCTTGGCAGTGTGGAGGAAAGAATAGTATTTTTGGAGGGCAGATTTGTATTGGTTGAAGTCTTTGAGAGACTTAGTCTTGTGCCACAGACGCTCAAGAGCGCGACTACGTTTTTTGAGAATTTTAGTGTCATCTGTTTGCCAGGGTTGTAGGGGTCGAGGCCTGATTCTGCGTGTAGTAAGGGGAGCGAGCTTGTCCAGGGTGGAGGACAGAGATTTATTGTAGATGGATATGGCTTGGTTGGGGCAGGACAGGGGGGAGATTTTGTCATAGAGGTGGTCGGTAGCAGAGTAGAGGAGAGAGGAGTTGAAGTTGCGAAAGTTTCTACGGGTGACGGTTAGGCGATTGGAGGGAAAGGTGGTGGAAGACAGGGGGAGAGAGAAACTAATAAGGTGGTGGTCGGAGAGGGGAAAAGGATTGTTTGAGAAGTTGCATGGAGTGCATAGGTAAGAGAATACAAGGTCAAGAGTGTTGCCATCAGAGTGAGTAGAAGCCTGTACCCATTGCTTCAGGTCAAATGAAGAGGTTAGACTAAGAAGTTTAGAAGTAGCAGGAATGTTTGTATTAGCAGGGATGTTGAAATCACCGAGAAGGATTGTGGGAATTTCCGAAGAGAGAAAGTAGGGTAGCCAGGCAGAAAACTCATCAAGGAAAGTCGATAATGGTCCAGGGGGCCGGTAGATCACAGCAATTCTTAGGGAAGTGGGAGAGAATAGACGTATACAGTGGGCTTCGAATGATGAGAGTGAAAAAGAGGGAGGAGGGTGAATAACCTGGAAGGTGCTCTGGGGGGATAGGAGGAATCCCACTCCACCTCCCTTGCGTCCATTAGGCCTGGGGGAGTGAGTCCAGTGAAGGCCACCCTGGGAGAGGGAAGCAGGAGAAGGGGTGTCATATTCGTGGAGCCAGGTTTCTGTGAGAGCAAGTAGATTAAAGGAATTAGTGACAAAGAGGTCATGAACAGCAGTGAGTTTGTTGCAGACAGAGCGGGCGTTCCAGAGGGCGCAGGAGAGAGTGAGGCTGGTGTTGGCAAGAAGAGGAATGGAGACTAGATTGTGTAGATTGCGACTACTGCCAGAGGGTGTAGGGTGATGGTGATGGGTGTGTTGGGCACAGTTAAATAAAGTGGGCCCAGGGTTTGGGGAAATATCTCCAGCGATTAGGAGAAGCAGAAGAGTGAGGGAGGTAATATGAGAATATGATTTGTATGAGGGGACATGCTTCAGTATCCTGGGGGGTATGTTAGCAAGTGGGCTTAGAGTTAGAAAGAGGTGATGAGTGCAGTAATAGGGGGAGGGGAGAAGTGAGGGTGATATGTACAGGTTGTGGGGTGGAGCAGAGGGATGTAGAAAAGAGAGTTTGAGGAGAGAGGCAGCAATTGTGAAAAGGAGGAGAGGTAAAGAGTGCATGTTTCAGAGAGGAAGATGATAAGATTAGGAAATGGGGTCACCTGCAGTCTTTTATAGTTTGCTTTGTGCAAATCGCTGAAGTGCAAGAGCGGAAGTGCCACTTATTTTAAGAACGCCACTTCTTTGGTAGTAAAACACTTTTTTTCTGCCAGTAAATACCTTCTACAGCCCACTTCCTGTCTCTTGTCTGGTAAAAAGCCTAGACTTTTGACATCATGCACAGCTCTCTCTCTGTGAGAGTTTGCCAGGAAGGGAGGGGGGATGAGTCCTAAGAGGGCCAATGAGAGCTGCAGAGCTGGAGGTGTGCCTCTGTGTGAATCCAGGAAGTGAACAGGCAGCAGCTTCAGCTGCCCACAGTTAAAATGGATGCAGCCAGACTCAGTGGAGGGAGATTTCTGCAGCATTTTGCAGGTGGAGAATCACAGTATATTTAAAATAATATGCAAAGTGGTTGGAGGGAAGCTTCAGAATGGCAAAGATGTTTTTATTACAAATTATGTGAGCAGATTACAGTTCCTCTTTAAGTGGATATGATATCTTTAATCCTTTTCTAACTACTTCTTTTGTTTAACTCTTGTATGGCCCCACCACCGGTTCTTTTGAGATGGTACCTTTGGCTTGTTTTTTTTTACAAACTTTTTTATTAGGTACAAAATAATGGTACAAAACATTATATCATAAGTCAAGAGAAATACAGTATATAGGAGTCATCGTTATTGGGGTTTATGACAAAATAATACAATGAACAATTTTTTTAATGTATTATTATTACAGTTTACCTTACTTGTACTATCATGCTCTTTGTTGATTACTTTTTTATCAAGCCATGTATAAAGCACCTTGTCTGTATATCGTTATACATTGATTGCACATCCATAGCTCTGTAAAACCTCTCTTTGTTATCTTTGGTTATGTTTACTTAAAATTCAATAAAAATGTAAAGTGAAAAGTACAAATAAAATGAAATTAATTTTCCTGCTGGCTGAGAATCTTAGATTTTTTTTTTACAAATGTTACAGATTTGTTCAGTGTGCCCCTCCACAAGCTGATAATACAACAAGATTGTAACTTTGTTGTTTACCATACTGATAAAGATTAAGTTTCACAATAATTTGACAATAAATGTAGTCATAAGACTGTTTGTTTATAGCATGTGTTGCTGGGTTACTTATTAAAAGCTTAAAAAGTATAATATATATATATATATATATATATATATATATATATATACACACACATACATACACACACACACACACACACACAGTAGGGACGGAAAGTATTCAGACCCCCTTAAATTTTTCACTCTTTGTTATATTGCAGCCATTTGCTAAAATCATTTAAGTTCATTTTTCTCCTCATTAACCACTTGCCGACCGCCTAACGTATATATACGTCGGCAGAATGGCACGGGCAGGCAGAATCACGTACCTGTACGTGATCTGCCTCCCGCGGGCGGGGGGTCCGATCGGACCCCCCCCGGTGCCATCGGCGGTCGGCATCTGACTGGGAGCGTCGGGAGGCGAGGGGGAGACCATCCGATCGTGGCCCCCCCCTCGCGATCGCTCCCAGCCAATGGGAATCCTCCTCTGCCTGTGTGTAGTTTCACACAGGCAGAGGATGTGATGTCATCTCTCCTCGGTCTGGCAGTTTCCGTCCAGCGCCGAGGAGAGAAGACATGTAAGTCCACACAACACAAACACACACAGTAGAACATGCCAGGCATACTTTACACCCCCGATCCCCCCCCGATCGCCCCCCGATCCCCCCCCAATCACCCCCCCCCCCTGTCACAAACTGACATTAGCAGTATTTTTTTTTTTTTTTTTTTTCTGATTACTGCATAGTGTCAGTTTGTGACAGTTACAGTGTTAGGGCAGTGAGTATTACCCCCCTTTAGGTCTAGGGTACCCCCCTAACCCCCCCTAATAAAGTTTTAACCCCTTGATCACCCCCTGTCACCAGTGTCACTAAGCGATCATTTTTCTGATCGCTGTATTAGTGTCGCTGGTGACGCTAGTTAGTGAGGTAAATATTTAGGTTCGCCGTCAGCGTTTTATAGCGACAGGGACCCCCATATACTATCTAATAAAGGTTTTAACCCCTTGATTGCCCCCTAGTTAACCCTTTCACCACTGATCACCGTATAACTGTTACGAGTGACGCTGGTTAGTTCGTTTATTTTTTATAGTGTCAGGGCACCCGCCGTTTATTACCGAATAAAGGTTTAGCCCCCTGATCGCCCGGCGGTGATATGCGTCGCCCCAGGCAGCGTCAGATTAGCGCCAGTACCGCTAACACCCACGCACGCAGCATACGCCTCCCTTAGTGGTATAGTATCTGTACGGATCAATATCTGATCCAATCAGATCTATACTAGCGTCCCCAGCAGTTTAGGGTTCCCGAAAACGCAGTGTTAGCGGGATCAGCCCAGATACCCGCTAGCACCTGCGTTTTGCCCCTCTGCCCGGCCCACCCAAGTGCAGTATCGATCGATCACTGTCACTTACAAAACACTAAACGCATAACTGCAGCGTTCGCATAGTCAGGCCTGATCCCTGCGATCGCTAACAGTTTTTTTGGTAGCGTTTTGGTGAACTGGCAAGCACCAGCCCCAGGCAGCGTCAGATTAGCGCCAGTACCGCTAACACCCACGCACGCACCGTACACCTCCCTTAGTGGTATAGTATCTGATCGGATCAATATCTGATCTGATCAGATCTATACTAGCGTCCCCAGCAGTTTAGGGTTCCCACAAACGCAGTGTTAGCGGGATCAGCCCAGATACCTGCTAGCACCTGCGTTTTGCCCCTCCGCCCGGCCCAGCCCAGCCCACCCAAGTGCAGTATCGATCGATCACTGACACTTACAAAACACTAAACGCATAACTGCAGCGTTCGCAGAGTCAGGCCTGATTCCTGCGATCGCTAACAGTTTTTCTGGTAGCGTTTTGGTGAACTGGCAAGCACCAGCCCCAGGCAGCGTCAGGTTAGCGCCAGTACCGCTAACACCCACACACGCAGCATACGCCTCCCTTAGTGGTATAGTATCTGATCGGATCAATATCTGATCCGATCAGATCTATACTAGCGTCCCCAGCAGTTTAGGGTTCCCACAAACGCAGTGTTAGCGGGATCAGCCCAGATACCTGCTAGCACCTGCGTTTTGCCCCTCCGCCCGGCCCAGCCCAGCCCACCCAAGTGCAGTATCGATCGATCACTGTCACTTACAAAACACTAAACACATAACTGCAGCGTTCGCAGAGTCAGGCCTGATCCTTGCGATCGCTAACAGTTTTTTTGGTAGCGTTTTGGTGAACTGGCAAGCACCAGCGGCCTAGTACACCCCGGTCGTAGTCAAACCAGCACTGCAGTAACACTTGGTGACGTGGCGAGTCCCATAAGTGCAGTTCAAGCTGGTGAGGTGGCAAGCACAAGTAGTGTCCCCCTGCCACCAAGAAGACGAACACAGGCCCGTCGTGCCCATAGTGCCCTTCCTGCTGCATTCGCCAATCCTAATTGGGAACCCACCGCTTCTGCAGCGCCCGTACTTCCCCCATTCACATCCCCAATCAAATGCAGTCGGCTGCATGAGAGGCATTTTCTTTATGTCCTCCCGAGTACCCCTACCCAACGAACCCCCCCAAAAAAGATGTCGTGTCTGCAGCAAGCGCGGATATAGACGTGACACCCGCTATTATTGTCCCTCCTGTCCTGACAATCCTGGTCTTTGCATTGGTGAATATTTTGAACGCTACCATGCACTAGTTGAGTATTAGCGTAGGGTACAGCATTCCACAGACTAGGACACACTTTCACAGGGTCTCCCAAGATGCCATCGCATTTTGAGAGACCCGAACCTGGAACCGGTTACAGTTATAAAAGTTAGTTACAAAAAAAAGTGTAAAAAAAAAAAAAAACACATACAAAAATATAAAATAAAAAAAAATAGTTGTTGTTTTATTGTTCTCTCTCTCTCTATTCTCTCTATTGTTCTGCTCTTTTTTACTGTATTCTATTCTGCAATGTTTTATTGTTATTATGTTTTATCATGTTTGCTTTTCAGGTATGCAATTTTTTATACCTTACCGTTTACTGTGCTTTATTGTTAACCGTTTTTTTGTCTTCAGGTACGCCATTCACGACTTTGAGTGGTTATACCAGAATGATGCCTGCAGGTTTAGGTATCATCTTGGTATCATTCTTTTCAGCCAGCGGTCGGCTTTCATGTAAAAGCAATCCTAGCGGCTAATTAGCCTCTAGACTGCTTTTACAAGCAGTGGGAGGGAATGCCCCTCCCCCCCCAACGTCTTCCGTGTTTTTCTCTGGCTCTCCTGTCTCAACAGGGAACCTGAAAATGCAGCCGGTGATTCAGCCAGCTGACCATAGAGCTGATCAGAGACCAGAGTGGCTCCAAACATCTCTATGGCCTAAGAAACCGGAAGCTACGAGCATTTTATGACTTAGATTTCGCCGGATGTAAACAGCGCCATTGGGAAATTGGGAAAGCATTTTATCACACCGATCTTGGTGTGGTCAGATGCTTTGAGGGCAGAGGAGAAATCTAGGGTCTAATAGACCCCAATTTTTGCAAAAAAGAGTACCTGTCACTACCTATTGCTATGATAGGGGATATTTACATTCCCTGAGATAACAATAAAAATGATTAAAAAAAAAAAAAAAAATGAAAGGAACAGTTTAAAAATAAGATAAAAAAATAATAATAATAAAGAAAAAAAAAAAAAAAGCACCCCTGTCCCCCCTGCTCTCGCGCTAAGGCGAACGCAAGCGTCGGTCTGGCGTCAAATGTAAACAGCAATTGCACCATGCATGTGAGGTATCGCCGCGAAGGTCAGATCGAGGGCAGTAAGTTTAGCAGTAGACCTCCTCTGTAAATCTAAAGTGGTAACCTGTAAAGGCTTTTAAAGGCTTTTAAAAATGTATTTAGTTTGTCGCCACTGCACGTTTGTGCGCAATTTTAAAGCATGTCATGTTTGGTATCCATGTACTCGGCCTAAGATCATCTTTTTTATTTCATCAAACATTTGGGCAATATAGTGTGTTTTAGTGCATTAAAATGTAAAAAAGTGTGTTTTTTCCCCAAAAAATGCGTTTGAAAAATCGCTGCGCAAATACTGTGTGAAAAAAAAAAATGAAACACCCACCATTTTAATCTGTAGGGCATTTGCTTTAAAAAAAATATATAATGTTTGGGGGTTCAAAGTAATTTTCTTGCAAAAAAAAATTATTTTTTTATGTAAACAATAAGTGTCAGAAAGGGCTTTGTCTTCAAGTGGTTAGAAGTGTGGGTGATGTGTGACATAAGCTTCTAGATGTTGTGCATAAAATGCCAGGACAGTTCAAAACCCCCCCAAATGACCCCATTTTGGAAAGTAGACACCCCAAGCTATTTGCTGAGAGTCATGTTGAGTCCATGGAATAATTTATATTGTGACACAAGTTGCGGGAAAGAGACAATTTTTTATTTTTTTTATTTTTTTTTGCGCAAAGTTGTCACTAAATGATATATTGCTCAAACATGCCATGGGAATATGTGAAATTACACCCCAAAATACATTCTGCTGCTTCTCCTGAGTACGGGGATACCACATGTGTGGGACTTTTTGGGAGCCTAGCCGCGTACGGGACCCCGAAAACCAAGCACCGCCTTCAGGCTTTCTAAGGCCGTAAATTTTTGATTTCACTCTTCACTGCCTATCACAGTTTCGGAGGCCATGGAATGCCCAGGTGGCAAAAAAACCCCCCAAATGACCCCATTTTGGAAAGTAGACACCCCAAGCTATTTGATGAGAGGTATAGTGAGTATTTTGCAGACCTCACTTTTTGTCACAAAGTTTTGAAAATTGAAAAAAGAAAAAAAAAAATTTTTTTTCTCGTCTTTCTTTATTTTCAAAAACAAATGAGAGCTGCAAAATACTCACCATGCCTCTCAGCAAATAGCTTGGGGTGTCTACTTTCCAAAATGGGGTCATTTGGGGGGGGTTTGTGCCACCTGGGCATTCCATGGCCTCCGAAACTGTGATAGGCAGTGAGGAGTAAAATCAAAAATGTACGCCCTTAGAAATCCTGAAGGCAGTGATTGGTTTTCGGGGCCCCGTACGCGGCTAGGCTCCCAAAAAGTCCCACACATGTGGTATCCCCATACTCAGGAGAAGCAGCTAAATGTATTTTGGGGTGCAATTCCACATATGCCCATGGCCTGTGTGAGCAATATATCATTTAGTGACAACTTTGTGCAAAAAAAAAAAAAAAAAAAAAAAAATTTGTCACTTTCCCGCAACTTGTGTCAAAATATAAAACATTCCATGGACTCAACATGCCTCAAAGCAAATAGCTTGGGGTGTCTACTTTCCAAAATGGGGTCATTTGGGGGGGTTTTATGTCATCTGGGCATTTTATGGCCTTCAAAACTGTGATAGGTAGTGAGGAGTAAAATCAAAAATGTACGCCCTTAGAAATCCTGAAGGCAGTGATTGGTTTTCGGGGCCCCGTACGCGGCTAGGCTCCCAAAAAGTCTCACACATGTGGTATCCCCATACTCAGGAGAAGCAGCTAAATGTATTTTGGGGTGCAATTCCACATATGCCCATGGCCTGTGTGAGCAATATATCATTTAGTGACAACTTTTTGTAATTTTGTTTTTTTTTTTTTTTTTTTTTTGTCATTGTTCAATCACTTGGGACAAAAAAAATGAATATTCAATGGGCTCAACATGCCTCTCAGCAAATTCCTTGGGGTGTCTACTTTCCAAAATGGGGTCATTTGTGGGGGTTTTGTACTGCCCTGCCATTTTAGCACCTCAAGAAACGACATAGGCAGTCATAAATTAAAGGCTGTGTAAATTCCAGAAAATGTACCCTAGTTTGTAGACGCTATAACTTTTGCGCAAACCAATAAATATACACTTATTGACATTTTTTTTACCAAAGACATGTGGCCGAATACATTTTGGCCTAAATGTATGACTAAAATTGAGTTTATTGGATTTTTTTTAGAACAAAAAGTAGAAAATATCATTTTTTTTCAAAATTTTCGGTCTTTTTCCGTGTATAGCGCAAAAAATAAAAACGGCAGAGGTGATCAAATACTATCAAAAGAAAGCTCTATTTGTGGGAAGAAAAGGACGCAAATTTCGTTTGGGTACAGCATTGCATGACCGCGCAATTAGCAGTTAAAGCGACGCAGTGCCGAATTGTAAAAAGTGCTCTGGTCAGGAAGGGGGTAAAACCTTCCGGGGCTGAAGTGGTTAATGTACACACAGCACCCCATATTGACAGAAAACACAGAATTGTTGACATTTTTGCAGATTTATTAAAAAAGAAAACCTGAAATATCACATGGTCCTAAGTATTCAGACCCTTTGCTCAGTATTTAGTAGAAGCCCCTTTTGATCTAATACAGCCACGAGTCTTTTTGGGAAAGATGCAACAAGTTTTTCACACCTGGATTTGGGGATCCTCTGCCATTCCTCCTTGCAGATCCTCTCCAGTTCTGTCAGGTTGGATGGTAAACGTTGGTGGACGGCCATTTTTAGGAGTCTCCAGAGATGCTCAATTGGGTTTAAGTCAGGGCTCTGGCTGGGCCATTCAAGAATAGCCACAGAGTTGTTGTTGTGAAGCCACTCCTTCGTTATTTTAGCTGTGTGCTTAGGGTCATTGTCTTGTTGGAAGGTAAACCTTCGGCCCAGTCTGAGGTCCTGAGCACTCTGGAGAAGATTTTCGTGCAGGATATCCCTGTACTTGGCCGCACAGCATGATGCTGCCACCACCATGCTTTACTGTTGGGACTGTATTGGACAGGTGATGAGCAGTGCCTGGTTTTCTCCACACATACCGCTTAGAATTAAGGCAAAGTTCTATCTTGGTCTCTGCAGACCAGAGAATCTTATTTCTCACCATCTTGGAGTCCTTCAGGTGTTTTTTAGCAAACTCCATGCGGGCTTTCATGTGTCTTGCACTGAGGAGAGGCTTCCGTTGGGCCACTCTGCCATAAAGCCCCGACTGGTGGCTGCAGTGATGGTTGACTTTTTACAACTTTCTCCTATCTCCTGACTGCATCTCTGGAGCTCAGCCACAGTGATCTTTGGGTTCTTCTTTACCTCTCTCACCAAGGCTCTTCTCCCCCGATAGTTTGGCCGGACGGCCAGCTCTAGGAAGGGTTCTGGTCATCCCAAACGTCTTCCATTTAAGGATTATGGAGGCCACTGTGCTCTTAGGAGCCTTAAGTGCAGCAACATTTTTTTTGTAACCTTGGCCAGATCTGTGCCTTGCCACAATTCTGTCTCTGAGCTCTTCAGGCAGTTCCTATGACCTCATGATTCTCATTTGCTCTGACATGCACTGTGAGCTGTAAGGTCTTATATAGACAGGTGTGTGACTTTCCTAATCAAGTCCAGTCAGTATAATCAAACACAGCTGGACTCAAATGAAGGTGTAGAACCATCTCAAGGATGATGAGAAGAAATGGACAGCACCTGAGTTAAATATATGAGTGTCACAGCAAAGGGTCTGAATATTTAGGACCATGTGATATTTCAGTTTTTCTTTTTTAATAAATCTGCAAAAATGTCAACAATTCTGTGTTTTTCTGTCAATATGGGGTGCTCTGTGTACATTAATGAGGAAAAAAAAATGAACTTATATGATTTTAGCAAATGGCTGCAATATAACAAAGAGTGAAAAAATTAAGGAGGTCTGAATACTTTCCGTCCCCACTGTGTGTGTGTGTATATATATATATATATATATATATATATATATATATATATATATTTATATATTATATTTCTCTATATAGCTATATCTATCTGTTGCTCAGCAGCCAATGCAATTCCAGCTGTTTTTTTTTATTTTATTTTTTATGTTCAGGCTGGAGAATGAAAGCTAAAATCTGATTGGATGCAATTGCTTGGCAACACCCATATTTTTCTTCTGCTCCTTATTTAAAAGCTTAAAGTATAACAAAAGGCAAAACTTATCTTTTTATAGTTTTGGATAGAGTGGAGAGGGATAAGAACTCCTGTCAGTTTTTATTGCTGCCTGTGCCCCCATTATGGAGATCCCTCCTCTCAATTTGTCCTGTTTACCATTATCATTGAAAGTGTAATTAAAAAGAAAATCCCAAAATTTTGGGTTGTCCCCAGAAAAGTAATAGAGGGTAAATCTTCCAATCGGGACACTAGTTCTGGTGGCCTGGGGGTCCCCAACATATTCCCTTAATTTGCAGGTGTTTCTTCTCACTTCCTGTTTGGCTATGGGACAGGGAGTGAAGAAAAATCTCTGCAATGGGACACAGAGGGCGAAAACAAATCTTGCAGTGGTTATAACCCTCTCTTACTCTATCCAAAATGAAAAATGTAGTTTTGCCTATACTTTAAATGTTAGACATCCTCATGGCTCAGGTTGGCTACAATACCATTTTCCTCCCATTTTTTTTTTTTGGAGTTAGAGACTTTTTGCTTACATTTTTTTTTTGTTTTTTTTTTTTAAACAAAATAAACGTTCCCAGGCACACTTCTATAATTTCAATCATTTCAATGCTTCATATGCAACAGAGACCTGCAATAGTAAATAAATTAAAAAAACCATTGTGACACCTAGACACATGACCACCAGGTGGCACACTTTAGTCATGCATGGACAGGGTTCCGTTCCTTCAGCACAATGATGGATACACAATATATAAAAAATATTCACTTTATTAAATACACACGGCTTCTTTCTTTGTTTTTACATGCATTTGAGAAGCTATTTTTACTGTACAGATAGTTTATACATTCATTAAGTTATTAATACAAGTGGACTAAAAAACGCAAACAATACATATCCATACACATATAAAATATACAATCACATTTTACAAGCAGAAAGACTGACAAATGTGAATTTTTATTTAAAACATGGAAAAAAAACACACAAACTGTCTGATGAGAATGTTAATGTATTAAAATATTTTCCATAGCCTGACACTTGTGGTAACTTGTGCATTTTGTAAGTGGGATCTCAAGAACTGGGAGCTCTATATATAGAAAACTACAGCAGCAGCACCACCTGGTTGTCAAATCTGGTATTGCATCATGACTATAGATCTACAATGGTGCTCTATGAGAGCTATTATATATCAGAGTTTGAATGTCACACTGCAGGATACTATAAAAAAAACTCAGAACAGATGGAGATGCAGTCAAAGCCACTGCTAGGCGGCTATTTCTGGCATATTACCAGAAACAAGTCACACCTACTATTCTCAAAACTGGCCAGCCTTTTACTTTTGGTCACATGATTGTCTGCCTAGAAGATGGTCTTGGTTGTAACTTTACCCAACCTCAGCAGACCAAACGAGTACAGGAATGAACTCCAGATAAGAGTATTTAGGTTTAAGAAGAATTGCTTCATAATGAAATTATGATCGTCAAATTTGTCCTATTGACACCACAGCATATAATATGATGTAGTGGTGACCAGACATATATGTTCATCCTCATGATCAAGTCCCTGGTATGGGTCGGTCTCTTATTGGACATGGGCTCAGCAAAGCTATACAGCTGGCAAGGTGCCGAGAGTTGGCCAAGGCAGGTCCTGTGCTCACTTCAAGTCTCTGAGGACGAGAATATTTTCGCCAGGTGGCTCTGGACTCTGGGCCGGCCCGGAGAGCCATTTTGGCCATAAGATTCTGTGGGCTGCTCAGTTCTGCATCACTGTAAAAGAAAAAGATGGAGGTTGAATGCTGAGTATGTGATATTCAGGCAGCCATTTTGTTTCAGAACTAATATTTTAACTACGGGGGCTTAAAAATCCACATAGCTATGTAAATTTGTTCTGTGAGAGTTACCCAGCTGTTGTGCGAATGGGACAAATTCAATGTTCTTATGCTAGTTTCTCATCTGGTTGAATGTTATAGGCAGCAGTAAAAATGAATCTGGAAAATGCAGCATTATGACCACTAGATGGAGCTGAGCATCTTAAAAAATAAAAAAAATCCTAGTAAAAATGTATGCAATGTGGTTTATTTACTAAAGCTGGAGAGTGCAAAATCAAGTGCACTTCTGCATAGAAACCAATCAGCTTTCAGGTTTTATTGCAAAAGCTTAATTGAACAAGCTGAGGTAAGAAGCTGATTGGCTACCATGCATAGCTGCACCAGATTCTGAGTGCACCAGTTTTAGTAAATCTCCCCCATTCTAGAGAATGGAGGGAATTTGCAACCAAGGTATCTAGATTGCATAGTAGCAATGCTTACATTTCTTTGCCTAATCCAGGGGTATGCAACCTCGGCACTGAAGCTATTTTGGAACTACAAGTCTCATGAGGCATTGCAAGGCTAAGACAGGTCATAGATGATTCCATTTTCTTTCCTGCCACCATGGGTGGAAAGAAAGAAAAAAAGCTCAATTCCCCATTAAAGCAGTGAGTGTTGATGGGGGAATCCCTCCCGCAGCACTATTGTGTTCTGCTGGCCGGCAGAACACAGTGATTACTGCTAGCGGCAATAGCCGCTGGCAGTAATTGAATGTAAAACTCCGACAGGCATAATTCTCTGTTTATTTTTATTATTTGTATCAATAAAATTTGTTTTTATTGAATAGAACACAAGGCATTACCACATGGTATACATTCCATGGAAAACTGGAGTTTCAATCCTCATAGCATTACATGAATGGTAGTAACTGTATAGCCAAGTCATCTATCAGTTCCAAGCTCTCTTGAGAAGGAAAGTGCAAACAATCAAACAGAACAACAATCAGGAAAGAAGAAAAATAAAATTAAAAGGAAAAGGTTAGTCCAACTGGTAGTATACATTGTGTTCTGAAGAAAAGGCAAATCACTTCTCAAGTCACCCATATTCCCATATGAGCATCTGAAGTCAGTGCAGGAAACCCTCTATCCCATCAGTAACCTGTCTAGGGCCATCTGCGGGGGTGCCACCTCTGGGGAATTCAACCAACTATACATTTTTTTGGCGATTTCCTTTGACGATTTTTCCTCGGATGAGGATGGTATTAACCATTTGGATCCACTGTGCCTCCTTCAGGGCCTGTGCCGAAAGCCAAAATCGGGCAATCAGCTTCCCAGCTTGGTATAAGAGCCTTGTGAGGGCGATGTACACCAAAGTGGGGGTACAATTCCTCATTGAGGTTCCCCAACAGACACGTCAACGGGTCCACCGCTAGTTGAACCTGGTATACATTGTTAATTTTGGCAACAATTCTGTTCCAATACCTCATCAGCTTGTGGGCATCTCCAGAGCATTAGGATGAGGTCACCCGGATGAGCCTGACATTTTGGACAAGTCTCTCGTCTACCCCATTTATGCAGCTGTACAGGTGTACGGTATACTCGGTGCAATATAAAACAGGTGTGACAGCCTCTGTGCCGCAGACGCTGACACCAACAGTCCCACTCCCAGATTCTGATCCCACTGTTCACCGTCAATGGGGCCAACATCTCGCTCCCATCCCTCCCTGCAGGGTAAAAGGTCAGGGGCTTGTGATAGTAGGTGGGTATAAATTCTGGAAATGATACCTTGCTCTCTAGGGTCAGTGTATATGGATTCCAGGAACGCGGAGTTCTGTAGCTTTAGATTAGATTGTCAGCACTGGCAATGCATGGCATGCTGTAGCTGTATATATTGGTAATGATGACCTTTCAGCCCAGGGAATTCCCGCAGAAGTTGAAGATACGGCTTCAGGACAAAGTCATTGAGTACTCGGTTGAGGAATCGAATCCCCGCCCTTTCCCAGATTGGATGTTTAGCAACTTTAGCTAAATCTGTGTAAAAGCAGTTCTGCCAAATGGGCGTTTGACTGAGATACCCAGTCAGGCCCAATGTGTTCTTAATCCCTTTCCAGATTTTCATCAGTAGCTGAACTGTGGGGCAATTAAATGGGACTCTAGGGAGGCCCATTTCCATATGGGACAGGGCAGTGTAGCCTGTATCAGGGCCAAGGAGCTACTCACCGAAGAGTCTGTAACCGTCTCAAGATCCCAACCTGTGAAATAGTACATTTGTGGGTGCGGAACAGCCATTCCACCCTGATCCTTGGGGAGTTGCAGAGTTTGATACGCGCCACTCCACCTCTTCAGATGAGGGCCCTGAACTGCGAGTCTATACGTCGGAACCAATACTGTGGTATCCAGATCGGGGCATTATGCAGAATGTACAGTAGTTACAGAGCCCAAATCATCTTTATGAGATTTACACGTCCGGTTACTGACAGTGGTAACCTAAACCAACTGGCATGTTTGAATCTGAAACCAATACTTCAAAAGTTTCAACACAAAGTTTTATATTCCTGTGGGTCCCCGGTTATCACTATACCCAAATATCTGAATGGAGTGACTACCTGTATGTGAGATACATCGTCCGCCAAAGGCGCCAGTAGAGGATTCAAACGGTAGAAGAGCCTACTTGTGCCAGTTTGTGGCAAAGCCCGACAGCTGCCCGAATTGATAGATTATGCGCATCACTGCCCTCAAGGAGTCCCCAGTATCTATAATTTTCTGTTTATTGATGGATCAAAACTTGGCCCAGTCCCTGCTGAACCGGCTAAGATTTTATCCATCTATGGCCAGGTTAACAGCCACAGGCACGACTCCCAGAGAAATGATAGGATTTGTAATTTCGGAACAGCTGAAGTGCCAAGATTGCCTACCCCCTGGCTGATTCTCCCAGTGTTCTCTAAAACTGTTATACTGCATCTCTTCTTACTAAACTGTAATTATTTCCTATGATCCTCAGCTCCATCTAGTGGCCATAATGTTGTATTTTGCAGATTCATATAAATGAACTTGTGTACTACAGCTCATAACATTCAAAGAGTGTTCGACGGGGAAAATGGCCTAACAGTCAATTTTGGTCCATTCTCACAACAGCAGATAATTCATACAGAACAGACATACAAGCAAATCTATGTATTTTAACCACTTCGATACCGCGTACTTTCACAACATTCCTGCCCAGCCCGATTTTCAGATTTCAGCGCTGTTGAACTTTAAATGACAATTGCACGGTCGTGTAGAACTGTACCCATATGAAATTCTTAGCATTTTTGGAGTCAGATGGAGCTTTTTTTTGGTATTTAATCGCCACTGGGTTTTTTTTATTTTTTGCTAAACAAACGAAAAAAGACCAAAAGTTACAAAAAAAAAAAAAAAAAAGTTTTTCTTCGTTTCTGATATAAAATTTTGCAAATAGGTAATTTTTCTCTTTCACTGATGGGCGGCACTGATGGGAAACGATTGGCCCTGATGGGGCTGCACTAATAATCAGGACAAGGATTATCAGTGTAAACAATGTTCTGAGGCAATCCCTTTTGCCACACAGACAGCGCCTGAACCAATAACTGATTACATGGTACAGGCCACTGTGATTGGCCCTTTACCTCCGAACTGTGATCAGCTGTGTTCGAAGGACACATCGATCACAGAGCACGTCTGATGCCCCGAAGGCGAGGTTCTGGGAGGAAGTTCATGGATGCCCTCTCAGAATTGGACGTTCAGGAAGTGGTTGAGAGAAGATATGACCTTAAATTGTATGCATTATCAAAACATTTTTTATTCATTTTGGTAAGGAAGTGTTGGGGAGATTTCACATCACTTACTGTCCCAAAGATTCAACAGGAAATGAGAGGTATTACCCGCTTAAAGAGGAAGTAAACCCTGACGGGGTTTTACTTCCTCTTTTGTTTCCTGCAAGCCCTGCAAAGTAAAAGCATAATGGGCTAGTGTGCATCGCATACTAGCGCATTATTTGGCACTTACCTGCAAAGAAAGCCCACGCTGTGCCCGCTGCAGGAAGCATCCATCTTTGCCCCTCTTCCTTCTGGGGCCGTCTGTTATTGGCCGGAGTCACGACACGGGCACTACAGAAACTGTCAGTGCGCATGCGCCGATGTCGTTGGCGCAAGCGTATAGGGTAAATATCTTCTATACCGTACAGATTTAGAAGATATTTCCAGTACCTTATTATAGGCTTACCTGTAGGAAAACGTGGTGTGTAAGAGTTTACAACCACTTTAAGATAGTTTTCACCTGGAACAGGTTTCCCCATTAAAATATTTTCCCCTCCCCTTCAGATCCTTTGACAACTAAAAAATGTTGGATCTTCCATTACTGATATTAGTCACTAGGGCAAATATAGGGCAAATCTCCCCAGCAGGGACAGAGAAGGCAATTGGAGTACAAATGCTTCCACACTTTATCCAAAACTAAAAATATAAAAAACAACAAACCTGTTCTACTTCCCTCCTCTGTGCAAGGGTTTTGCACAGAGCGACCCCGATCCTCCTCTTTTGGGGTTCCCCGGTGGCGCACCTGGCTCCTCCTCTTCGAGTGCCCCACACGAAGAGCCGCTTTCCATGGGGGCACTCGTGCGGGCGCTCCCGAGTCCTGCTGATGCTTCCATTGACACAGACAACAGGACTCTGCCCCACCCCCCAGCTCCCGTGTCACTGGATTTGATTGACAGCAGTGGGAGCCAATGCAGTTGGATGCATTAACATAGAAGTGTAGCGCTCCTAAATAAAATATTATACCAAAGTGAATATAATGTTCATTCTTTGTCCACATGCAATAGAAATGTAACCCAGATAGAAATCCGCTTCCTCCAACAGAAGCACACACAGCCTCTTACCAAATGGAGCTGACCACCACCTCATTACAAGTTGTCAAAGCTCGCAGTTATGGAATGGTTCTCAAAAAGATCTGATCCACCAGCTATTACTCGGCTTAGAACCCTACCTCTGGAATGGTCGGATGGTACAAATCAGTGAATGTCCAATGGTTATATCTCAAAGGAAGAAATAAAGCCCTCTCATATAGTGTAGTAAGCTTGTCATTTCTATCAAATTAAAATCACAATCACGTGGATCCAGGTTTAAAACAGCGTAGTAACAGGATTGCAAAAGTTTCCAACTGAAAAGATGGCCGCAATCCGCTTCATTCCAGTACGTGATGATGTCACATGCCAAAGCTCCACCCTACGCCCCTATAAGTGTGATTTTAACCTTTAAAAAAAAAACAAAAAAAAAAAACGTAGATTATGAACTTACTACACTATGAGAGGGCTTTATTTCTTCCTTTGAGATATATCCATTGGGCATTCACTGCTTTGTACCATCTGACCATCCCAGAGATGGTGTTCTAAGCTGAGTTTAACAGCTGGTGGATCGGATCTTTTTAAGAACCATTCCTGGAGCAGAACTGTGTGCTTTGACTACTTGTAATTAGGTGGTCAGCTCCATTTATTAAGAGGCTGTGTGTGCTTCTGAGGTGGCGGATTTCTATCTGGGTCACATTTCTATCACATGTTGACAAAGAATGAACATTATATTCACTTTGGTATAATTTTATTTAGAAGCATAAAAACACACATCAAATACATGCAGTTTCTAGTGTGAATGGGCCCTTAATGCTTCATACTGCAACTATGCCACTTCATTATAAAGTCAACAACTACCTACTCAAAAGTAGTCCTACCCAAAACACGACATCCACTGTGTACCCATAGCAAGTACACCTGAATAAGAAAGGGATTGCGAGGTATTGGAGTGACGTTATCATTAGAATAGTGTTTTTCAGGTCCAGCTTGGGCTGGAGCCACTGGTGTGTTTACTGGGCAGCCTAGATGAAGACCTGTAGCTTGCCCCGGTATACATTGCCCTCAGAAGACTTCTATACTTGGCCAGGAAGCTGATTGCCCGTTTTGGGGTACGTGCCGACAGCCACAAGGAGGCGCAATGGATTCAAATGGACAACACCACTTATATCCGGGAAAAAAAAACAATCAAACATATCAACATAGAAAATCAAAAAAATTTTCCAATATATGGGGTTGGGCTCCCCAGAAGTGGCTCCACCCCAAATGGCCCTGGATAGGCTACTGATGGGATAACTGGATGAATGGTTATACAACTGGAGTCTTGTAATATATGCTAAACAGAGAGAGCTTTGCGTGACTGATGGATCTGAACCATGGTGATGTGTCAATGGTTGGTTTAATACTTGTTTATTTCTTAATTTAGTTTTGTTTCTTTTTTCTTTGTTGTTTTATTGAGTGAGCACTAGGGTGGGACATTGCCCTCTCTGTGAGGGAGTATGATAACATCCTCATGGATGTAGACATTTTATGTTAGTGTGAAAAATTAAGACTCCTGGTACTCCCATTATATGTACTTAAAACGTCATACATATGTCTTATACACCATGTATTGCCTTGTGGTCTCATCAATAAAAACCTTTTTGTTGATTAAAAGAAAAGAAAGGGGTTGCATGTGTCAGTATAGCAGAAAGAAAGGCGACTAAGTGCAGTAATAAAGGATTTAATGTAGCACACAAGGGGTTAAAAAAAAAAAAAAAAAAAAAAAACCTTTACAGGATTGTTGAATTAGTAAAGCATATAATGTAGCATCCTCAAAATGAAAAACGAAGGACTAGTCCTTCGTCTGTCTGCGGGTGAATAGCGTGGAGAGCCATTCAACAGCTGTCAGGATTCTCCAATGGCATGCAAGAGTGAGGAGGCAGTGAAGCGGCCTGGGTTCCGGAATCATGCTGGAACGCATGAGGCCGATGGCGTCAGTGAAGGGCGGTGGGCGGTAACGCCTTTTTGGAGCATGCACGGATCCTTATTCAGACCTATGCCCATATGTTCCGGATGGACTTATGAGAGGTGTGTGGGAGTAGTAAGGGGAGAAGTATGGGCTAGGTGAAAGGATGATGGACGGCAATCGGGGTTGAATAGCTAAAAGACATGCCACGTGTGCAGCGATGCATGCACAGATCATGTCGTGCTCGATACTGGTGAAACCATCCTACTCACATGGGGACTTACATTTGCTCTCACCATGTAACCCAACACTTTCCAGTTGTTCAAAGACTTAAACAAATGTATCCGCATCCTAAATGTGAAACGATTTTACAATATACAAGCTGCCAAGAACAGACCCTCATCCTCCAAAAGCGACACTACTAACCCCCTTCCCGCGAACAGCCTTATCATAGACGAAAAATAGTTCTAGAAATTTTGGAGGAATTATACCAGGAAGGTTCCGGACCCCCCTGAACCCCGAACTAGACGCACTCCTTTACACCCAACATCCCTCCTACAGTGAAACATACCACCTTCCGCACCCTATCCAATTTTAATCCCACACAATCAGAAGGTATCGAGGCATGGTCCTTTTATAGCATGGTCTATTCGGAACTACTAAATGTGCAAAAAAGAACACCCCCCCCACAAAAACCACAACCTCACACATTCAGAGAGATCAGCCCTTAACTAGCTCAAAACCAACGAGAAAATCATCACAAAACTAGCGATAAGGGTGGTAGCATTGTACTACAAGATAAAGCTGACTACATTAAAAAGGAGGCCACTAGACTCCATGGAGACTCACAAACATATGTCAAACTATCCAATGACCCCTTACCAGGCTTCACTACTGAGGCCACGGTCCTGGTCAACCAGGCACTCACAGATAACACCACCACACCAAAAATTAAGCATCTTTTCTAGTCAAAAAAAAAAAAATCACAATATACCATACTTTTACCACTTTCTTAAAATACACAAATGTACCTTGAATTCCCCAGGTAGGCCCATAATGGCTTCTATGAACAGTCTCGCCAGCGTTTTTTCCCAGTACGAGTACGTAGACTTCCTGCAACCATTTGTATCTAACAAGACACTGGTCACCGCCCACACCCATAACTGGCCTTCACAGTAAGGAGCACATGGAGGGCATATACATACAAGAAAAAGACAATTCCATAGCTCAACTCACCAACCAGTCTGCTGACCAACCAAATTTACCTGTCTAACCGTATGTTAAAGGCAGGGGTTTAGTTAGCACACATTTGCAAACGCATGTGAAAGCTGCAAGGCCTCGTCAAGGCACCCTGTATTACTTGCAGTCCTAACACTAAATTTATAAGTGTCTCCACAGTGGAAGCACATGCATTGAATGGATAGGTGTGAGACAGGTGAGCCAGGAGGCCGCCCTAGCCCCCTTAAAGGGACAGGACACACACTGGACACCCAGCAATAGCAGCAGAGGCGTCCAGTGTGTCCCCGACCCAAATATACAAACGGTAACAAGACACTGGTCACCGCCCTGGTCACTCTCATTTGCAAATGTGTGCTAACTAAACCCCTGCCTTTAACATACGGTTAGACAGGTAAATTTGGTTGGTCAGCAGACTGGTTGGTGAGTTGAGCTATGGAATTGTCTTTTTCTTGTATGTATATGCCCTCCATGTGCTCCTTACTGTGAAGGCCAGTTATGGGTGTGGGCGGTGACCAGTGTCTTGTTACCGTTTGTATATTTGGGTCGGGGACACACTGGACGCCTCTGCTGCTATTGCTGGGTGTCCAGTGTGTGTCCTGTCCCTTTAAGGGGGCTAGGGCGGCCTCCTGGCTCACCTGTCTCACACCTATCCATTCAATGCATGTGCTTCCACTGTGGAGACACTTATAAATTTAGTGTTAGGACTGCAAGTAATACAGGGTGCCTTGACGAGGCCTTGCAGCTTTCACATGCGTTTGCAAATGTGTGCTAACTAAACCCCTGCCTTTAACATACGGTTAGACAGGTAAATTTGGTTGGTCAGCAGACTGGTTGGTGAGTTGAGCTATGGAATTGTCTTTTTCTTGTAACCATTTTTATCTAACCTACATCAAGGGCGGTATACGTCTACTCAAACTACTAGACCCATACCAATGGGAGTCCAATTACTCTTGGCTCTCCTTGGATGTCAAATCTCTGTACACATCCATTCCTCACAATGTTGGCATGCAGGCCATATAAAACTTCCTGATGGAAGACTCCTTTATCCACCCCAACCAAGTACAATTCATCCTGGATTCCACAATTTTCTGCCTGACGCACAATTACTTTTTATTCAATGACAACTACTACCTCCAAACCCATGGCATTGCCAAGGGGACTAATTTTGCACCCTCCTACGCCAACCTGACCATGGGCCTCTGGGAGGCACAGCACATATGGGCCAATAACCCCTTCATGTCCAGGATAATTTTCTATGGTCGCTACATCGATGATATCATTATCATATGGGACGGAGACACTAACCACATTGAACAGTTCGTCTCCCACTGCAAAAACATGGGCCTAACTTTCACCTCTATACACGACAGCACACACCTAGCATTCCTGGACCTTGATCCACTGTATTTCCCCCTGAAAATAAGCCCTACTGTGATTTTTGGGGAGGGCTGCAATATAAGGCCCTACCCCGAAGGTAAGCCCTAGTTTAAAGTGGTTGTAAAGACCTAAAATGCACTGTATTACAGTAGTATATAATGTAAACTGTGTATGTTTCTGTAATCTATATGTGAAAAAGACCTTCGCTACAGCACCGCACGGGGCACTCAGCTGATCCCCCGCTGCTCTCCTCCTCCCAGCTGTCGGAATCTCAGCCCCTCCACCTCTGCAGTGCTCAGAGCGGGTAAGAGAGCTCAGGCGGGCCATGGAAGCGCCGAGTGGCTCTCAGCTGATCCCCCGCTGCTCTCCTCTTCTACCAGCTGGGGATCTTGAGCCCCCTTCCCTCTGCAGTGCTCAGAGTGGGGAAGACCGATCAGGCGGGTCACGGAAGCGCCATGCTGTGCTATAAGAAGGTATTTATCACAAATAGATTACAGAAACATGCACAGTTTACATGATATAATACAGTGCATTTTAGGATTTTATACCCACTTTTACTCAGTTTTGTTGCTAAAACTAATATAAGACCCAGGCTTATTTTCGGGGAAACACGGTATATCACGAAAAGGCCAAATTCATGCCAAAAACTACAACAAACCTACTGCAGGAAATTCCTTTCTACACTACAACAGCTGCCACCACCCTCGCTGGTTAAACAACATCCCCAAAAGTCAATTCTGCCACCTCAGACATAATTGCACCAAGTAGGCAGACTATCAGGACCAGAGCGAAACCCTCAAACAAAAATTTCTAGAAAAAGATTACCCACCACCGCTGATTGAACAAGCATATGCTACATATGTAAACCCTGACACTTCTACCCATAAACCTAATAACACATCAAACGTTATCCGATTCACCACCCAATTCCACAACAAAACTCAAAAATAGGGAACATATAGTTCGAAAACATTGGCCTATACTACTGCAGGACCCCCATCTAAAAGACAGCATACCCATCAAACCCAAATTCTCATACAGAAAAGCCCCTAACATAAAAATAAATAAATAAATAAATAAATAAAAATCGCACCCAGCAAATTGAAAACAAACAAGTACACATCCCCATCGCTAAAGTTCTTCTCCATCATCCGGGTGTACCAATGCCGAAAACCCCTCTGCCTCACATGCAGCTTTGTCTACCATGGACAAAAAGAATTCACAATCAAAAGGGAAGACAAAATTCAAGAATTCTATACCTGCTCCACAGATCATGTAGTCTATTATCTGTCCTGCATTACATAGGCAGAACCATACACCCCTTATGCAAGCGTTTGAGAGCACCGCCAATTCATTGAAGCCGGCAGAGATGACCATAGTATCCCCTGACACTTTGCGGAATACCACCAAAAATCCACCCAAGGCCTAAAAGTGTATATCATCAAATCCATCCCAGCCAGTTTCCCCGAGGCAGAGAGATTCCAGCGTCTCTGCCAAAGGGAAACACTCTCACCAGGAAGCATCAATGAAGAACTGGAAATAAACACTATACTATAAACTGTCATAATGTCTGGCACACACCACATCTCCCTACCGTAACCATAGAAAAATTACGCAGAAGCAACACAGCATACAGCAGAACATCATCGTATAAATCCATCATCACCTAGATCTCCAATTCAGGACCAAAATCTGACGTTCACCTTTTCGACATAACAGTGTCATGAGATCACCACGGAGTCCCAGAGCCCAACACAGACCATCATGGTTTTTACTAACTCTCACCCACTGCTATTTACCTAGCCCTTTAAGAAATCGGTTCACTTTCAAGTATTATGCAAACCCCCTATCTGAACCACTATACTTTGGTTGCTCGTATATCCCAACATTGACTACCACTTTTTATTACCAACATCCTCGACATGATCTGTGCATGTATCGCCGCTCTGGCTGCACTCGAGGCATGTCTTTAGCTATACAACCCCGACACCCATCTTATCTTGCCAATTATTCTTTCACTGAGCCCTTACTCCTCCCACACACCTCACAAGTCTATCCGGAACATATGGGCGTAAGTCTGACGAAGGAGCAGCGCATGCTCCGAAACGCGTTACCGCCCTTCACTGACGCCATCGGCCTTGTGCGTTCCAGCATAAATCCGGAACTCAGGCCGCTTTACTGCCTCCTCGCTCTTGCACACCATTGGAGAATCCTAACAGCTGCTAGACGGCTCCCCACCTGCAAACAGAGTAAGGACTAGGAATTCATTTGTGGACTCTACATTACATGCCTTACTGATTCAATGATCCTGTAAGTGTTTTTACCCTTTGTGTGCTACATTAAATCCTTTAATACTGCACTTAGAGGCACCTTTATTTCTTATATAACCTTCCAGAGTTGCATCTCCTCCACAAAGCGCTGCCTATAGTTCCATCACTTAATACCAGCCATCCACCTCCACCAGAGCGCCCTCACTTGTCTCTCTTTATGCGTCAATATAGTCATCCCTACCTGTAAGAATACAATGAACCTTGGCACGTTTGACCGGGACATAAGGATCCAGACTCACGGGACACCATCTGTGCCAGTTTCAATGCCCCAGAGGCTAAGAGGGCCGGCTCAACCATTGCGCCATCAGCCTCAAGTAGTGTCAGTTCCATAAAGTACATGGCAAGGTACAGAACCTAGGATTGTGGGAAAAAAAAATTGAATGATTATTCTCTATTTAACCTCCAGCCAGTAATACTGGGCCTTTTATTCTCCAGCTGTTATTTTTCCCCTTATTAATCCTGTATTTAAATGTATTGTAAGAGCCCTTTCACACTGGGGCGGTTTGCAGGCGCTATTGCGCTAATAATAGCGCCTGCAAACCGACCCGAAAGTGCCGCTACTTTCATTCCAGTGTGAAAGCCCTGAGGGCTTTCACACTGGAGCGATGCGCTGGCAGGACGGTAAAAAAGTCCTGCCAGCAGCATCTTCGGAGCGGTGTGTATACCGCTCCTTTACCGCTCCTGCCCATTGAAATCAATGGGACGGCGCGGCTATACTGCCGGCAAAGCGCCTCTGCAGAGGCACTTTGCGGTGGTAGTTAACCCTTTCTCGGCTGCTAGCGGGGGGTAAAACCTAATAATAGCGGCGTTTTACCGCCGACGCCGCCCCCGCCCCCGCCCCAGTGTGAAAGGGCTCTAATTGTACTGTCTCCCTTTATATTGTAAAACGATGAGCAAACTGTTGGCATTATATAAATCTTGTATAATAATAATAATCATTTTTCACGACACACAGAATTGTTTTGGCTGCTATGAGGCATTAGGCACTATTCTTTCTCCAGATGTTTTAGGTAAAGTGGAACTAAACTGTATCTGAACACCACAAACTGAAAACACCATTTCATTCATTTTTAATAAACGAATCAAACTCCCCCCTCCATCCACGTCTCTATGCTTTATTTGGTTGAGAAATTACTTTAAAAACACCCCCTAGCTTTTCTAGCAAGGCCATCTTGTAGCATTTACTACCTGGAATTCATCTGCACTTAACTCAGGCATGCATACAGGAGGGTGAGCTTAGCTCAGAAAGCCCCTTTTTCCCTCCAGATGAAAGAAAAAAAATGCCCATGAAGACTCCCGAGATGTATGACATCATTTTGGCCTAGGCCAGAAACCAACTGAAGAAAGGTAAAAAAAAAAAAAAAAGTTTAGAAGAAGTAAATGAAATATACCTTCCTATTTACTAATGCTAACAGCATAAGGATTAAAAATAGTTAAGGTTGATTTTGAGAGAGTTTAGTTCTGCTTTAGTAACGCCTATAACTACAAAATATCCACTTAAATACATGTAGTGTCACAGGAATATTGCCCAGGTCTTCTCCAGGCATTCTTGCCCTGCAGCTAGGCACATATGTACCCCTCTTCATAACCAGGCCATTTTTTGTGATGCAGCACTGCGTTACAATTGCGCGGTCGTGCGACACTGTACCAAAATAACATTTCTGCCCTTTTTTCTCCACAAATAGAGGTATTTGATCACCACTGCATTTTTTTTTGCACTCTAAACAAAAAAAAAACTGACAATTTTGAAAAAAAAGAACAAACATTTTTTACCTTCGGCTATAAAACATACAGTATACACGGGCTGCCATTACTAACCTTTTGAAAATGGTAGTTGCCTGGCTGTCATGCTATACCTTCACCAAGTATACGAAAAAGGAAATCTGACTTATTTATAAGATTTGGTTTTATTGACTTCAACTGTCCTTGGGAAGAATCATCATTGCAGTCAAGCAACTAGCATTTTCAGAATGAGGTCAGCAGTGAAAGCCTAGGGATTTCTTCTATGACAGGTTTCCTTTAAATGATACATTTTTGGATGGAGTGCTGTTATACAAACCGTTTCTGTACACTTGTCAGCAGTGGAGAGGATACGTAGGAAGTATAAGGGTTGCGTATACTGCAGCTTGAAGCTCAGCCGTTTGAGGATTTTCTTCTCCATTTTTAGAAGCTCCTTCTTGCTGAAGGCATCTTCCATCATGAAGCAAAGTTCTGCTGGCTGCAGGATTCAAATGAAATCAGAAAAATGATTAGCACTTCACTGATTTCTAAGTAAGTGCAAAGTCCAATAACGAAGTACAGAGATTTTGTTCAGGACTTTCTATACAGCACCAGATCTTATTCTTCTTGTCCCAAGGTCAACTAGCTTGTGCCACCCTCCTAAGCCAGAGACAGGCTAGTCTTAGAATCACAGCAACCAGATCAGACATCACAAGGTATGCTAAAGCTGGAAGCGAAGAGGTTGTAAAAGATACCTGGGACACCTAGAATCATTGACTAACAGAGTGGTGGTGAACATTTGGCAACTCTGGGCTCAGGGTTATCCCTAGTAGCGCCCCAGGCCACAGCCTATGTGGCCTAATGGAATATCTACCCAAGGCAACAAGAAGACGACATGCTTCTTGAATGCAAGATTGAATACCCATTGTCGAATATTCATAAGCCACCAGAACTAAATCTTAATAAACTTGAACATTCAAAGAATACTAGACAATTTTTACTAACCACAGAATGGACTTTCTGGGGAATCTATGACCCAGGTGTTCAAGTTTATGCCTGAGGCTGGACCAAAAAGTGCTTGATTAGACCTCAGGAGGCCCAAGCACTTCAAAGTTGGGGGCCCCTCAACATAGAATATAAAATTACATGATACATAAAAAAAAGTAAACAGTTGAATGATAAACCCCACACCTGTCCTTAATTCAACCAGTCTTGTAATTTTTGGTAACACTTGCCAACATAGTTTTACCCTATTTAAGATCAAAGAGTGCTGGTCATTAATAATTGGGTCGGGGCTGTTGCTTGGCACTTTCCAACATTTTTCAAACTTCTCCCTTGTCCCACCCACTTGTCTTTCTTAAACATGGCAATAAGTTATGCAACACAATCATGTTAAAACAAACATCTTGAATACTAAAATAAATCGAGATGTTAAAATGTAAAACATCTGGCAGAAGCCCTCTGAAGTAAGGCTTAACTGCTCCGTATCCTGACACTCACACACTTTGTTAATTTTTTTTAAATAATAAAACTATTTTTATAATTAGTAATTTTTTTGATAAGGGAAGTCGGGGGGCCCCCTGTGACAGGGAGGCCCGAGGAAATTGGCCTTTTTGCCCCTTATAAATCTGGCACTGGTTACTTCAGGAGGCCATAAAACCTCTGCCGAGTTTGAAAATGAAGGGTCTGAGTCCCCTTAGACCTGTGGTCCCGGTCTACTACCCACACTTTGATTTGACAAAATCTTTTTTCATCCATTGGCCTACCTTAGGGATAAATCTTTCCTCAAACTTGCAGGCAATGAAGAGGCAACTGACTGCCAGGAGCTGGAGTAGAGATATGTGGATTTTGTGAACCTTCATGTAGGAGTTCATTAAAAAGACTGCAAGGTAGAGGGTTTCGTCCTGTAGGCCCAAATATTCCTAATGTCAAGACACAATGGATGGTTACCAATATCAAAGATAGAAGCATTTGCAATCATGAGGTGAAACGTTAAAATAAAAATGGTACTGGGGTCAGATTTCTCAGCCACCCACCTCTGGCTCTATCATTCTTTGTTATACTCATTGTCAAAGTTGATTAGCAAAAAAACAGAGACAAAAAATCCCCACAGCAATATGGAAGAAAAATGGACCATCACTGAACTCTCCTGTTGAAGCCAGTGGATCAGTAGGAAAACCAATGAACTAGCATTTTCCCAAAGGATCTCAACATTACAGTTTTCTCATAACAAGTCACTTTTTGTTAGAATTAATAATTAGACTCTAAAAGTAGAGCCTGAATCCTGAGGAGACTACTCACATGAACTTGGACCAGCCAGTCCATCAGCATAGTCCTCATCTCCGAAGTGACCAATTTTGGAATGTCACTGGGGTGAAAGACATATTTGCACTGGTTTTTCTGGGGAAGGACAGACATGTCACTATAAGTACGTGTAGAGCAGACATTAGCATAATTGCTAAAGTGAAATCTGGTTACCAAGATGGAGTCTGACTGCCCTAAGTAGTTTCCTCACCATCATATCTGAGAAGATATCCGTGGCATAGTCTTGCTCCACAACCATGTCTAGCTCCAGCATGGACTGGGTCACACTTTCTTTCCACAGATCGGCCAACGAGGGGACAGAAGAAACGACGAACACTGGGATCTGACTACCTGCAGCATCTGGAGCAACTGTGGGGATACATGCAAAGACACAGCTGTCTACATATAGCAATGTAACTTATAGCCACTTAAGAGATCTCTCTATACTAGATGCAGAAACCAAGGGAGCCTGGTATATTACATTCAAAACATTAAGAAAAAATACTGAGGCTGCCAGTTTCTAAGTAGTGCCTGAAAAAGCTAGTTGGCTAGCATACTAATCCAGTCCTTTCAGTACTGTCTGAGCTGGAACAAGTATACAGATCAGGTGGTCTGATTTCACTCTGGCTGCACCATACTTGTCCCAGGGCTAGGACATGAAAACACCATAGTCAGGCAATTGGCATTTTCAGGAGGTTGGCAATGGCAACTCGATATAGGTTTACCTTAAAGCCCAACTTCAGCCAGATTTTCCAGTTCTCCATGGTCATGGGGAAGTTAGAGTATAACTAAAGGCAAAACTTTGAAGGGATTTCCTCTCCCACTTTCTGTTTTGGCTATGGGACAGTAAAGTGAAGGGAAATCTTTCGTATGGGACACAGAAGGAAGATAAAACAACTGAACAAGGTTATAACCTATCCAAAATGGAAGAAAAAAAAAAAAAAAAAAAAAAAGGTACAGGCTATAATTTAATCGAATTGTGCCAGTTCCCATTGGTTCCTTTATCAAACTGACCTCACCAAGCACGGAAACAGATCCATGCCTGAGATAACTGCTAGAAGATACAGGCACTTTGTGCTTATGTGCGGAATACCTGTATCGCCCATAGTCAGTTTTGGAGCCATGTCCCTATAGGCATGGGTCTACTGTGCTTAATGGATAATCAGGATCTGGGTTGCTTGAACATGCTCATCCTTTCATCTGGGATCTCAATGGATATCTATATTGGTTGCACCACAACTCTCCACTTCTATGTCATGTCCACCCTGCTGGTTTGCGCTCAAAAGATGCATACCCTGGCGGAAATTGTGAAATTTTGGCATTAATATTGAAAATATGACTGATCATGCCAAAAAAACGTCTTTTATTTACGGATAGCAATCACATGAAGCCATTTATTACCACATAGTTTTTTTGATCCTTTTTAAATCATAACAACAGAAATCACCCAAAATGGCCCTGATAAAAAGTTTACATACCCTGGAATGTTTGGCCTTGGTACAGACACAGAAGGTGGCATTAAAAGGTTCATTTGTAACATTTGTGGCTTTTTAAATCACAATTAGTGTCTGTGTATAAATAGTCAATGAGTTTTTTAGCTCTCATATGGATGCACTAAGCAGGCTAAACACTGAGCCATAAGGAGGTAGAAAAAGTACAGTCAAAAGACCTGCGTAACAAGGTAATGAAACTTTACAAAGATGGAGAAGGATATAAAAAGAATTCCAAAGCCTTGAATATACCAGTCAGTACTGTTTAATCACTTATTAAGAAGTGGAAGATTAGGGGCTCTTTTGATACCAAGCCAAGGTCAGGTAGACCAAGAAAGATTGCAGCCACAACTGGCGGAAGAATTACTCAGGATACCAAGAAAAACCCACAGGTAACCGTAGAAGAAATACAGGCTGCTCTCCAAAAAGACAGTGTGGTTGTTTTAAAGGAGCACAATTCAACGATACTTGAACAAAAAAGAGCTGCATGGTTGAGCTGCCAAAAGAAAGCCTTTACTGCATCATTGCCAAATAAAAAAACAATGAGTCATGTCAAGGTCTTGTTGGGCATATTGTAACCAGGCTTTTATGAACTTTTCTGAACTTGTACAGTAAAGGCTTCTTTCTGGCAACTTGACCATGCAGCTCTTTTTTTGTTCAAGTATCATCGTATTGTGCTCCTTAACCACTTCAGCCCCGGAAGATTTTACCCCCTTCCTGACCAGAGCACTTTTTGCGATTCAGCACTGCATCGCTTTAACTGACAATTGCGCGGTCGTGCGATGTAGCACCCAAACAAAATTGATGTTTTTCCCACAAATAGAGCTTTCTTTTGGTGGTATTTGATCACCTCTGCAATTTTTATTTAATGCGCTATAAACAAAAAAAAAGAGCGACAATTTTGAAAAAAAAAAAAAAGCAGTATTTTTTACTTTTTGCTATAATAAACGTCCCCCAAAAATATAAAACAAAATAAAATGTTTTCCTCAGTTTAGGCCAATATGTATTCTTCTACATATTTTTGGTAAAAAACAAAAAACGCAATAAGCGTATATTGGTTTGCGCAAAAGTTATAGCTTCTACAAAATAGGGGATAGATTTATGGCATTTTTAGAATAATTTTTTTTTTATTAGTAATGGCGGCGATCTGCGATTTTTATCATGACTGCGACATTATTGTGGACACATCGGACACTTTTGACACTATTTTGGGACCATTGTCATTTATACAGCGATCAGTGCTAAAAAAAAATGCACTGATTACTGTGTAAATGACACTGGCAGGGAAGGGGTTAAACACTAGGGGGTGATCAAGGGGTTAAGTGTGCCCTAGACAGTGATTCTGACTGTAGGGGGGGGGGGTGGGCTTCAACTCACATGACAGCGATCACCGATCCCGATGACAGGGAGAAGCGATCTCTGTCATGTCCCAAGGCAGAACGAGGAAATGCCTTGTTTACATAGGCATCTCCTTGTTCTGCGGTTCCGTGACACTGGCGGACATTGAGTCCACGGGTTGCACGGTCACGCTGTATGTGGCAGGCGCGCACCCGCTATCCCCGCCAATTAAAGGGGACGTACAGGTACGCCCATTTGCCCACCGCTGCCATTGTGCTCACGTATATCAGCATGCAGCGGTCGGCAAGTGGTTAAAAACAACCACACCATCCTTTTCCAGAGCAGTCTGTATTTCTCCTGAGGTTACCTGTGAGTTTTTCTTTGTATCCCAAACAGTTCCTGTGGCAGTTGTGGCTAAAATCTTTCTTGATCTACCTGACCTTGGATTTGGGTTTGGAATCAAGAGATCCCCAAATTTTCCACTTATTAAGTTATTGAACAGTACTGACTGGCATAGTCAAGGCTTTTGATACCTTTTTATATCCTTTTCCATCTTTGTAAAGTTTCAAAGTGTGCTTGGACCAATCCTATTTAAATGTATTCATAAACGACCTGGAGGATGGGATAAACAGTTCAATCTCTGTATTTGCGGACGACACTAAGCTAAGCAGGGCAATATCTTCTACGCAGGATGTGGAAACCTTGCAAGAAGCAGATCTGAACAAATTAATGGGGTGGGCAACTACATGGCAAAAGAGGTTTAATATAGAAAAATGTAAAATAATGCATTTGGGTGGCAAAAATATGAATGCAATCTATACACTGGGGGGAGAACCTCTGGGGGAATCTAGGATGGAAAAGGACCTGGGGGTCCTAGTAGATGATAGGCTCAGCAATGGCATGCAATGCCCAGCTACTGCTAACAAAGCAAACAGAATATTGGCATGCATTAAAAAAGGGGATCAACTCCAGAGATAAAACGATAATTCTCCCGCTCTACAAGACTCTGGTCCGGCCGCACCTAGAGTATGCTGTCCAGTTCTGGGCACCAGTCCTCAGGAAGGATGTACTGGAAATGGAGCGAGTACAAAGAAGGGCAACAAAGCTAATAAAGGATCTGGAGGATAATAGTTATGGAGGAAAGGTTGCAAGCACTGAACTTGAGACGCTTGAGAGGGGATATGATTTCAATTTACAAATACCATACTGGTGACCCCACAATAGGTATAAAAAATTTTCACAGAATGGAGTTTAACAAGACTCATAGCCACTCATTAAAATTAGAAGAAAAGAGGTTTAACCTTAAACTACGTAGGGGGTTCTTTACTGTAAGAGCGGCAAGGATGTGGAATTCCCTTCCACAGGCGGTGGTCTCAGCGGGGGGCATCAACAGTTTCAAAAAACTATTAGATATGCACCTGAATTACTGCAATATACAGGGATATAAAAGGTAATACTGACATGTAATCACAAACATACAATATCTCACAAAAGTGAGTACACCCCTCACATTTTTTGTAAATATTTTATTATATCTTTTCATGTGACAACACTGAAGAAATGACACTTGTCTACAATGTAAAGTAGTGAGTGTACAGCTTGTATAACAGTGTACATTTGCTGTCCCCTCAAAATAACTCAAACACACAGCCATTAATGTCTAAACTGCTGGCAACAAAAGTGAGTACACCCCTAAGTGAAAATGTCCAAATTGGGCCCAATTAGCCATTTTCCCTCCCCGGTGTCATGTGACTCGTTAGTGTTACAAGGTCTTAGGTGTGAATGGGTAGCAGGTGTGTTAAATTTGGTGTTATCGCTCTCACTCTCTCATACTGGTCACTGGAAGTTCAACATGGCACCTCATGGCAAAGAACTCTCTGAGGATCTGGGAAAAAAAGAATCCTTGCTCTACATAAATATGTCCTAGGCTATAAGAAGATTGCCAAGACCCTGAAACTGAGCTGCAGCACGGTGGCCAAGACCATACAGTGGTTTAACAGGACAGGTTCCACTCAGAACAGGCCTCGCCATGGTCGACCAAAGAAGTTGAGTGCACATGCTCAGCGTCATATCCAGGGGTTGTCTTTGGGAAATAGACGTATGAATTGCTGCAGAGGTTGAAGGGGTGGAGGGGGTCAGCCTGTCAGTGCTCAGATCATACGCCGCACACTGCATAAAATTGGTCTGCATACCTGTCGTCCCAGAAGGAAGTCTCCTCTAAAGATGGTTCAAGCGTGTGTGGCGGAAACCAGGTGAGGAGTACAAAGACAAGTGTGTCTTGCCTACAATCAAGCATGGTGGTTGGAGTGTCATGGTCTGGGGCTTCATGAGTGCTGCCGCCACTGGGGAGCTACAGTTCATTGAGGGAACCATGAATGCCAACATGTACTGTGACATACTGAAGCAGAGCATGATCCCCTCCCTTCGGTGACTGGACCCCAGGGCAGTATTCCAACATGATAAAGACCCCAAACACACCTCCAAGACGACCACTGCCTTGCTAAAGAAGCTGAGGGTAAAGGTGATGGACTGGCCAAGCATGTCTCCAGACCTAAACCCTACTGAGTATCTGTGGGGCATCCTCAAACAAAAGGTGAAGGAGCGCAAGGTCTCTAACATCTACCAGCTCCGTGATGTCGTCATGGAGGAGTGGAAGAGGACTCCAGAGGCAACTCGTGAAGCTCTGATGAACTCCATGCCCAAGAGGGTTAAGACAGTGCTGGAAAATAAATGGTGACCACACAAAATATTGGCACTTTGGGCCCAATTTGGACATTTTCACTTAGGGGTGTACTCACTTTTGTTGCCAGCGGTTTAGACATTAATGTCTGTGTGTTGAGTTATTTTGAGGGGACAGCAAATTTACACTGTTATAGAAGCTGTACACTCACTACTTTACATTGTAGCAAAGTGTCATTTCTTCAGTCTTGTCACATGAAAAGATATAATAAAATATTTAGTAAAAAATGTGAGGGGTGTACTCACTTTTATGAGATAAATGAGAAGGTTGGACTTGATGGACTTGTGTCTTTTTCAACCTCACCGACTATGTAACTATTACCTTGTTACGCAGGTCTTTTGATTGTTCTTTTCTACCTCCTCATGGCTCAGTGTCTAGCCTGCTTAGTGCATCCATGAGAGCTAACAAACTCATTGACTATTTATACACAGACACTAATTGTGATTTAAAAAGCCACAAAAGTGGGAAATTAACCTTTAATTGCCATTTTAACTTGTGTATGTCACAAGGCCAAAAATTCCAGGGTATGTAAATTTTTTTTATCAGGGCCATTTGGGCAATTTCTGTTATCATTACGATTTAAAAAAGAGCCAAAAAACTATGTGATAATAAATGGTTTTATGCGATTGCTATCCCTAAATAAAAGACAGTTTTTTGGCATGATCAGTCATATTTTCAATATTAAATGCCAAAATTTGACAATTTCTGCCAGGGTATGCAAACTTTTGAGCACAACTGTATGAGATTTTTTAGAAGTTCTACCTGCAACTGTTTCTTTTGTACGATAGCCCTGAAGAAGGGGGAGGCTCTTTCCCCAAAACGCATTGTATATATCTGATGTTCTTTAACAATAAACATTTAACAAAAATACTTTTTAAGTGATATGATTCTTTGTATTAGACATTCCTCAATACACATCCAAGAGATGATTGTTTAATGATTGATTTATCTTGATCAGAGTGGTAGCAGCCTAGGACCAAGACAAGGTTCCCATACAATATACTTTCATCACAGATCTGCTTCCTTAAAAGGAAAAACAAACAACCTCCAATGTTTCTCCATCAGAACCAACTTCCACTCCTATTGGACCAGTACTATCACACAGATACATCAGACTTACCTTTTTTACTAAGGGAGATGGAGTTAATGACAGCAGTGGCTACTTTGTCAGTCACCGATATTGTGGAAGATAGTAGACTCTTTTTCTATTAGGGAAAAACAGAACCGGTTTACAAATTGACAGTCTAGGTATGATCATTTATTATATAGATCTAGGATTTAGAAGAAGTGTGTTGATGTATAAAGTATAGGGACTTACTGTAATCCTATAACATTAAAGTGGATGTAAACCCAATGTCATCCTTTCTAAACTACTGCCATAGTGGTTATCTATAAGGATATACATGTCTCCTGCATGTATCTTTACCTGTCAAATGTCTCCCCTCTGTCTGTTATGAGAGCTGAAAAACTGCAGATTCTGTGGGCGGGTCTGTTGGTGGAGCTCTGTGGGTGGAGTCGTGATGTCAGTAGACTCCCCGCCCACCTCTACACTCCCCTGTGTATTTACACTGAACTTCTGCTATGATCTCTAACATCCAGTGAAAAGACAGGAAAGTAACCACATGACTTCAGCATGCCAAATCATGCTGAGGTGTGGAACAGCCAATCCTTGCAGAGCTGCTGAAGAAAGGAGTGGGGGTGGGAATTAAAAAATACTGCATGTGTCTAATGCTGGCCATACACTATACGAAAAATCGGCCGAAAAATCGTTCATATAGACACTTCGTTCGTTTTTCGGCAAGTTAATGGGCACAAATCGATAATCGTTTGTGACGTTTTTGTGGGAAAAAAACGAACGGGAAGTTTGGAAAATTTCTGCCGAACGTACGATAAATTGCAAGGTTAATGTGTTTCCCGTCCGAACTGTCTGCACTAGGTATATGTAAAAAAAAACGAACAAAAAATTATTTATTCATGTCCACTGAACAATTTATCGGTCATTACATGATGGCACGATCGTTTGCGGTCACGGTCGAACGTTCGTTTTTCGAAAATGTGTTCGGCCAATTTTTCGTATAGTGTATGGCCAGCATTAGGCTAGTGCACGAGATATGTAAATCACCTGTCACTCACTGCAAGGGGGAGAATTTGACAAAGTTTTTCTCACTTTGTCAAGATTTATCTCACTGAACAATAAAAGAGGATTGCTCAGAGATGGATTAACTCTGTGTGGCAAGACTGGGCTCAAATGATAGGAAATCTTATACTCTACAGTAGGATATAAAAAAAATAAATAAAAATAATAATAATTTTCGGGTTTACATCCACTTTAAGTTCCATAAGCTCTGGAAGATTTTACCCCCTTCATGACCAGGTCATTTTTTGCGATTTAGCACTGTGCTACTTTAACTGGTAATTGTACGGTCATAGAACGCTATACCCAAACAAAAAAGTTGTATCTTTTTTTTTCACACAAATAGAGCTTTTTTTTGGTGGTATTTGATCACCTCTGTTTTTTTTTAATCTTATGTGATACAAATGAAAAAAAGACCAACAATCTGAAAAAAATATATATATTTTTTATTTTCTCCTACAAAACATATCCAATAAAATAATTAAAAAAAAAAAAAATCAAATTTTTTCATAAATTTTGGCCAAAATGTATTCTGCTACATGGCTTTGATAAAAAAATCCCAATAAGTGTATATTGATTGGTTTGCGTGAAAGTTATAGTGCCTACTATGGTATATACAGTGGCTTGCGAAAGTATTCGTCCCCCTGGAACTTTTCAACCTTTTGCCACATTTCAGGCTTCAAACATAAAGATATAAAATTTTTATTTTTTGTGAAGAATCACCAACAAGTGGGACACAATTGTGAAGTGGAACGAAATCTTTTGGATTTTTGAAACTTTTTTAACTAATTAAAAAATGAAAAGTGGGGCGTGCAAAATTATTCGGCCCCCTTGCGTTAATACTTTGTAGAGCCACCTTTTGCTGCGATTACAGCTGCAAGTCGCTTGGGGTATGTCTCTATCAGTTTTGCACATCGAGAGACTGAAATTCTTGCCCATTCTTCCTTGCAAAACAGCTCGAGCTCAGTGAGGTTGGATGGAGAGCGTTTGTGAACAGCAGTTTTCAGCTCTTTCCACAGATTCTCAATTGGATTCAGGTCTGGACTTTGACTTGGCCATTCTAACATCTGGATACGTTTATTTGTGAACCATTCCTTTGTAGATTTTGCTGTATGTTTGGGATCATTGTCTTGTTGGAAGATAAATCTCCGTCCCAGTTTCAGGTCTTTTGCAGACTCCAACAGGTTTTCATCCAGAATGGTCCTGTATTTGGCTGCATCCATCTTCCCCTCAATTTTAACCATCTTCCCTGTCCCTGCTGAAGAAAAGCAGGCCCAAACCATGATGCTGCCACCACCATGTTTGACAGTGGGGATGGTGTGTTGAGTGTGATGAGCTGTGTTGCTTTTATGCCAAACAGATCGTTTTGCCAAAAAGTTCGATTTTGGTTTCATCGGACCAGAGCACCTTCTTCCACATGTTTGGTGTGTCTCCCAGGTGGCTTGTGGCAAACTTTAGACGAGACTTTTTATGGATATCTTTGAGAAATGGCTTTCTTCTTGCCACTCTTCCATAAAGGCCAGATTTGTGCAGTGTACGACTGATTGTTGTCCTATGGACAGACTCTCCCACCTCAGCTGTAGTTCTCTGCAGTTCATCCAGAGTGATCATGGGCCTCTTGGCTGCATCTCTGATCAGTCTTCTCCTTGTCTGAGCTGAAAGTTTAGAGGGACAGCCAGGTCTTGGTAGATTTGCAGTGGTCTGATACTCCTTCCATTTCAAAATGATCGCTTGCACAGTGCTCCTTGGGATGTTTAAACCTTGGGAAATCTTTTTGTATCCGAATCTGGCTTTAAACTTCTCCACAACAGTATTACGGACCTGCCTGGTGTGTTCCTTGGTCTTCATGATGCTCTCTGCGCTTTCAACAGAACCCTGAGACTATCACAGAGCAGGTGCATTTATACAGAGACTTGATTACACACAGGTGGATTCTATTTATCACCATCAGTCATTTAGGACAACATTGGATCATTCAGAGATCCTCGCTGAACTTCTGGAGTGAGTTTGCTGCACTGAAAGTAAAGGGGCCGAATAATTTTGCACGCACCACTTTTCAGTTTTTTAATTGCTAAAAAAGTTTAAAATATCCAATAGATTTCGTTCCACTTCACAATTGTGTCCCACTTGTTGGCGATTCTTCACAAAAAATTAAAAGTTTATATCTTTATGTTTGAAGCCTGAAATGTGGTAAAAGGTTAAAAAGTTCAAGGGGGCCGAATACTTTCGCAAGCCACTATTATATAACATATACACACACACACACACAGTGGAGGGAAGTATTTGATCCCCTGCTGATTTTGTATATTTGCCCACTGACAAAGAAGTGTTCAGTCTATAATTTACTAGTAGATTTATTTTAACAGTGATAGACAGAATAACAACAAAAATATCCAGAAAAAACGCTTTTCAAAAAAGTTATAAATTTGATTTTAATGAGTGAAAAAACAGTATTTGACCCCTTCGCAAAACATGACTTAGTACTTAGTGGAGAAACCCTTGTTGGCAATCACAGAGGTCAGACATTTCTTGTAGTTGGTCACCAGGTTTGCTCACATCTCAGGAGGGATTTTGTCCCACTCTTCTTTGCAGATCCTCTCCAAGTCATTAATCACTTCCCGACCAGCCACCGCAATTATACTGCGGCAGGTTGGCTCCCCTGCGTGAGCCGCCGTAGCTATACGTCGGCTCGTGGGTCGGGATAGCAAGCACACGCGCCTGCTGCACAGCGGGGGTGTCAATGCTCGTGGCCGACGGTCGCGATGACCGCCGGCCACGAGCGATCGTGAGCAGGAGACACAGAACAGGGACGAGTGTATGTAAACACACACTTCCCTTTTCTGTTCTGAAAGGAGTGACAGATCGTGTGTTCCTATTAGCTAGGAACCACGAGCCATCACGTCCTCTAGTCAGTCCCCTCCCTCTTCAGTTAGAATCACCTCCCAGGGAACACACTTAACCCCTTGATCGCCCCCTAGTGTTAACCCCTTCACTGCCAGTGAAATTTTTACAGTAATCAATGCATTTTTATAGCAGTGATCGCTGTATTAATGCCAATGGTCCCAAAAATGTGTCAAAATTGTCCGATGTGTCCGCCATAATGTCGCAGTCATGATAAAAAAAAAAAAAAAAAAAAAAAAAAAGATATATCATCATACATCGCCGCCATTACTAGTAAAAAAAATAAAAATGCTATAAATCTATCCCCTATTTTGTAGACGCTATAACTTTTGTGCAAACCGATCAATATACGCATATTGCGATTTTAACAAAAATATGAAGAAGAATACAACGACCTAAACTGAGAAAAAAATTTGCTTTTTTTTTTTAAAAAAAAAAAAAATGGGGATATTTTTAAAAAAAGTGCAAAATATTGTGTTTTTTTCAAAATTGTCGCTTTTTTTTGTTTATAGCGCAAAAAATAATAAACTGCAGAGGCTATCAAATACCACTAAAAGAAAGCTCCATTTGTGGGAAAAAAAGGACGTCAATTTTGTTTGGGTGCAACATCGCATGACGCTCAGTTGTCAGTTAAGGCGACACAGTGTCGAATCGCAAAAAGTGCTCTGGTCAGGAAGGGGGTAAATTCTTCCGGGGCTGAAGTGGTTAAGGATCCAGTGCTGACGTTTGGTAACTCAAACCTTCAGCTCCCTCCACATATTTTCTATGGAAATAAGGTCTGGAGACTGGCTAGGCCACTCCAGGACCTTAATGTGCTTCTTCTTGAGCCTCTCCTTTGTTGCCTTGGCCATGTGTTTTGGGTCATTGTCATGCTGCAATACCCATCCACGACCCATTTTCAATGCCCTGGCTGAGGGAAGGAGGTTCTCACCCAAGATTTGATGATACATGGCCCCGTCCATAGTCCCTTTGATGCGGTGAAGTTGTCCTGTCCCCTTAGTAGAAAAACACCCACAAAGCATAATGTTTTACCTCCATATTTGACGATGGGGATGGTGTTCTTGGGTTCATAGGCAGCATTCCTCCTCCTCCAAACACAACAAGTTGAGTTGATGCCAAAGAGCTCCATTTGGTCTCATATGCCCACAACACTTTTACCCAATTCTCTTCTGAATCATTTTGTTCATTAGCAAACTTCAGACGGGCCTGTACATGTGCTTTCTTGAGCAGGTTGACCTTGTGAGCGATGCAGGATTTCAGTCCTTCATGGCGTAGTGTGTGACCAATTGTGTTCTAGGTGACTATGGTCCCAGCTGCCTTGAGATCATTGACAAGATTCTTCTGTGTAGCTCTGGGCTGATTCCTTACTGTTCTCATGATCATTGAAACTCCACGAGGTGAGATCTTGCATGGAGCCCCAGACCGAGGGAGATTGACAGTTATTTTGTGTTTCTTCCAGTTGTGAATAATCACACCAACTTTTGTCACCCTCTCACCAAGCTGCTTGGCGATGGTCTTGTAGCCCATTACAGCCTTGTATAGGTCTACAATCTTGTCTCTGACATCCTTGGACAGCTCTTTGGTCTTGGCCATGGTGGAGAGATTGGAATCTGATTGTTTGCTTCTGTGGACAGGTGTCAAGCTGAGATTAAAAGCACTCCCTTTAAAAGAGTGCTCCTAATCTTTTATTCCTTTGGGTGAAGCTCCGCTTTAAGTAAACTGGCAAGTAGCTCAGAATGGCCACATGTAAACCTGACACGGAGTATATTTCTTGGATTTTGCTATGGGGGCCCTTAACCTCCTGGCATCCGCGCTATGGCCGAATGACGGCCACAGCGCGGACCTGCATTCCCGGGAGGTCGTCATATGACGGCCTCCCCTGTGCACGCTCCCTGCAGGGCACGCGCCGGGCGCGATGTGATTACCGAGTCACTGAGACTTGGCTGATCACTGATCTAAGTAAGGGGCCGGTTCCGGCCCCTTACCATGTGATCAGCTGTCAGCCAATGACAGCTGATCACATGATGTAAACAAAAGATCGGTAATCGTTTTTTTTTTTTTACTTACGCCGACAGCGTGAGTAGAAAAAAAAGCCGATCACCGACTGGGATGTGAGGGACATCGGTACCCAAGTGGAAGAGGCACATCTGCCTCATCAGTGCCACCTAAAAGTGCCACCTAACAGTGCCCACAGTGCCACCTAACAGTGCCAACAAGTGCCACCTATCAATGCCCACAAGTGCCACCTATCAATGCCCACCTGTAGTGCCAATCAGTGCCACCCATCAGTGCCCATCACTGCCACCCATCAGTGCCCATCACTGCCACCCATCAGTGCCCATCACTGCCGCCTCATCAGCGTACATCAATAAAAGGAGAAAAATTACCCGTTTAAAATTTTTTATAACAAAATATAAAAAAAAAAAAAAAATTGTTTTTTAAAAAAAAATTCAGTTTTTTACATTTTTTTAACAAAAAGTAAAAACTGCAGAGGTGATCAAATACCAGCAAAAGAAAGCTCTATTTGTGGTGAAAAAAATTGTAAAAATTTCATTTGGGTACAGTGTTGTATGACCGCGCAATTGTCATTCAAAGTGCGTCAGCGCTGAAAGCTGAAAATTGGTCTGGATAGGAGGGGGGTTTAAGTGCCCGGTAAGCAAGTGGTTAAACTGCTATTTGGACCTCTCATTTAGTAATCAGTGCCATGCTTTAAATAAAATTATAGCTTTCACATATACCAGCCTCTCTCAACCAGGGCTTCTCTATAGGTTGCTAGGGGTTCCTTTAGCAATGAGCAATTTCCCACTCTCAGATAAGTAACCACTGACAGTGACACCAATGACATTTTTTAGCTGCTGTATCTGTAAGGGACATTCCTTCTACTGGCCACCAATGTAAAGGACATTTTTTCCGATCACTATTTATGTAGGGAGCATTCTTCACACTGATTACCAGTGTACGGGGTCCTTTCTCCCAGAGACCGCAAGTGTTCAGGGGGCACTTCTCCCAAAGACCACAAATATAAGGGGGTCCTTCTCCACTGACCACCAATGTAAGGGGCACTAGACTGACCACTAACGTAATAGGGTCTTTCACTGACCATCAGTGTAAGGGGTCCTTTCTCCCAAAGACCACTAATATAAGGCAGTCCTTCTCCAGATGAACACCAATAAAAGGGGCTCCTTCTCTACTGACCAATGATGTAAGGGGGCACTACACTGACCACTTATGTAAAAAGGTATTTCACTGACCATCAGTGTAAGGGGGTACTGAAGGAACACAACAATTTTTACTATCTGCGTTCTTTTCCAGCCATTATTTTTTATTTGTTTACTTTTATCACTAATGAAAATAATTTGTCCTATAGAGTAGCCCTGGGTGTCAAAAAAATGCTAAGTACGCCAAATTTCTTATTCATCAGCTTGCTGTTCATGCTATTGTACTATGAAATGTAGGTAGAGTAATTAATGGTAGGGGATCCCTGAGACCTAAAAGTTATTTCAAGGGTTCTTCCATGTTAAAGGACTGACAGTGGCACTGTGATATTACACTGATCGTGCATCAGGGCCTATACAATCTTCACCTTTTTCCATCACACAACATGGTATCTCACCTTCTTCTCATCTATCTTGCATAGAATTCTGTTGTTGTCCTTATTTTTAAATGGTTCTCTTTTTCCTTCCATCTGAAAGTAGCAGAGATGCCATGAGATACAACTTGATTCTGCCATCACGTTTTCATTTATATATTCCATATACTGTATTATACTCAAAAAGGTTTCATATATTGCAGAGAAGTCAACCTTGGAGGACATTTTACAGGGTGATAAGTACGATGAACATGCTGCTACTAAATAGTTTCAGGAGCATGGCTGAAAGAAGACTCACTTAAATTTTCATGAAGGTGTTCTGTTCCACAGGGGACAAAGTACATGCAGTGCCATCTTCTAAGGTGCTATCTTAGCTAATCTTAGCTAGGAGCCATCACAGGAGACCTCCCTCCCCTGACTGTCCAACAACATAGCTAGCAAGGGGATGTCTGCTTTTGACCGACTGCAATTGTGTCCATCTCCAAGACAAGCTCTTCATGAGAAAAGGGGGGGGGGTCATGTCAGCTAAAATGTTCTAGTCAAGCAGACAAGTGCTTGGAGATGGAGAAAAGAGCCATCTCCTTGGCAGGTGCGTTGTTAGTTGTAGGGGGGGATGCACCCTATCAAACCTCCCAGCTAGACCTAGACACGGCACTACATGTATGTTGTCCGTTGACAAACAAAACACATTCATTAAAAAAAAAAAAAAAAAATCGAAGTGAGACTTCTTCTTTAAGCCCTGGTTCACAATGCCGCGACTTTTCATGCAACTTGAGAGTTTAAAGTCGCATGACAAGTCTCGCCCCGTTATCGACAATGGAACCATTCTAATCGGTGTGACTCAAGTCACTCCAACTTAGAAAAAGGTTCCTGCACTACTTTGGTGCTTCTTCAACACAACTTGCATTGACTTCTGTTAAAGAAGTCGTATGCAAGCCACAATGAAGTTGCGCTGGGATGTCGGATTTGAAGCCGCGGCAGTGTGAACAAGGGCTTAGAAAGAGAATGATGACTGCACAAAGTAAATGGATATGTTGCTCAGACAGACAGTTGTGCGGTACACATAGGTGTTTATGTTTAAAAAAACGTTACTGTAGTACGGGATAAACGTTCACACAGCCACAGCAAAACTTGCTGTATTTTGTGTAACATATCTATCTCTTATAGATTGCAAGCGCCATAACCCTAATACAGTTTTTTTTTTTTTAATACTTAAATCAGGAAAAAAACAACACTTATGACCACTGAATGGCACCTACAAAAATAGGAGATCTGAATATTACACAAAATACAGCAAATTTTATTGGGGGGGGGGGGGGGGGAATGTTTGTTTTACTCATGCAAAGTTTTTATACATAGACCTCTTACTGAATAAGAATAGAGGCCAACAATTGCTTCTTGCTGATGCAAGAGTAACGTGACCATCATTGTGCACACAGACTTAATAAGAGAATCATGGATGTGCGCATGAGGTGTGCCTTCACCAAAGCCCCCCAGTGAGGCTCCTAACAAAAATTGTAAAAAATTAAATAAAAAAAAAAAAAAAAAAAAAAAAAAAACTAGAGATACTATTCACTGCTCTGCTGCACAAGTGTGTTTGATCTTTGGGGTGCACACCCTAATACAATAGGCTGCGCACACTTATAAACAGCATACAGATTGTAATGTCACACCCCCACAATGCAACTTATTTTACTCACACTGACCCCAACAATGGGGCTTTTTTTTTTTTTTACTTTCACTGACACCATCAATGGGGCTTATTTTACCCCATACTGGGGCAACACAGCTCAGCTCTCAAGCACAGGTGGTCACACCCACTCCTATACTAACCACTCCCTGCCCCCCAGATCAAAACAGACAGGCCTAGCTTAAAGCATAGGCCTGCCTAAATTTACCTGTGCTGACAGTCTCTCTAGCAAAAATCCTATGCTAGTACCTACCCCAATGGGGCCATTCCCATGGAAAATACAAGTCATAATCTTGCTTTTCCAATATCATGTGAAGACAGCAACAGCCAACAAAGAGCATTTCACATCATTAGAGGCTGAACAAAGATCATTGTTTCCAACCAACACCACTGAAGTAGAGGCAGCTTCACTTTCTGAAGTGAATTATTAGCAAATAAGATGAAATTGTGTTCACTTCAATCAACTAATCATGTGCTAGAGAGATTTTTTATATATATTTTATAATTTCCCTTACACTTGATTTAGAGTGAACTTGGCTTCACCGTATTTATTGATTTCCAGTTTGCTAAAGGCCAAGTCACACAATGGTACTCCGCTGGAGTGCAAGTAACGCATTCATGTAAATGACACTACAGCACACATAACCAGTAAGGATGAGCCCCGGCGTGTTCGCACACGCCACGTGCCGAGCCCGGCAGGAAGTCGGCGCTGCGCTAATCACAGGCAGTGAGACATTTCCCAATCTCTGCAGCCGCACATCGGGACAATGTCTCACTGCCTGTGATTAGCGCAGCGCCGTGCCGACTTCCTGGCGGGCTTGGCACGTGGAGTGTGCGAACACGCCGAAGCTCATACTTAATAACCAGCATTAACGCAGTGCACTGGGGTGAATGGGCCCTTAGTGAGAAGCCACTACTCCTTTCGTTAATCAACCCCCATGTCTGGAAACCTTGCAGTGAACTAAGAAGATGATCAAGGCACCTTCATCGTTCAGCGCCAGAAAACAGAGCCTACGTTTAGGTCAATATGGACGCCCCCATGAGCATATAGCATTACAAACTATAGACAGAAATTATTATTTTTTTTTTTTTTAATTAAAACATGTTGGTAAGGTTATTTTACATAAATCCCCCAGTATATCCACATTTGTGCATGCACACTCTTACCTGTGCTGTGGGTCTGTGTGCTCGTTAGGTGTACTGCTAGGTATTCTGGGTAACCTTTTAGCTGCTCTGGGTAAAATATGGAATGGACTACATGCTAAGGGCTGGTTTATGGAAACCAGAGGAAGTGTCTGTGTTGTTCATACTAAATAATCAGCCAATTACTGTCTATAACAACTAGTATTTTTTTAATGTTTTTTTTTTTTTAAATCCTGCACAAAATATACTGGCCCTGACCTTTGACCCTTACTTGACCTAAACACTAACCCTGCCACTGACCAAGATCAAACCTTATGCTGGCCATACACGCACAGAATTTCGGTTGTGAACGATTATTCGGTCGAAATCGAATTGGCCACTAACTGACAGAATAAACTTATTTACATTATTGTTTCCACGATTGTTGGACAACAAAAAAACATTTGTAAATCCTACAAGACAGAATATTCTTTTTGTTTCGATTACAACATACACATATACATTATAGTTGAAACGGTAAAAGTTTTCGCTTTCGGCTCCATCGACATTAGCCAGGCCCACGGTCGAAATCATCGGTAAAGTTGAGTCCACTGATGGAACGATTGTCGAACGTTCTTTCCGAAAACGACCAGTTTCCGCCAAAAAAATTATGTGTGTGAATGAACAGATACCCCCCAGGTGAGTATTAGGGACTTTTTAGTGTGTATGGCCAGCATTAATCTAGGTATTTTTCTTTATTTTTTGTTATTATTTTACACACAGCTGTTTGTTTATCTCTCTCTGCAAGGAGAGAGACAGATACAATGTATCTTTTCTCCCCATTCACAGAGAGAGAAAAACAGGGGTGGGCTTCACAGTGGCTGATCACTGTGATAGCCAATCAGAGGCTATCACAGCGATCAGGTGACCCGGCAGCGGGAGTTCCGGGTCCTGGTCGTTAGTACGAAACAGGGGCGGCCTGCCCGTCTATTGGGGCACCCGGGTGCCGTCCCCCTTATCCTCGCCACCCCCTATATGCAGCGAATAGATTCATGCATGGCATAGAATCTATCCACAGCCACCCCCCTATTCTTGTGTCCGGCCCCTTTCGGGTCACCAGGCATATGAATTACAGCAGCCAGGGTACTTTTTAAGAACCTGATTAGAGCCACAGGCTCTAATAGGCTTCAAAATAGGGTGGACTCGGAATGCAGAGCATTGCGTCTGGAGCCCACCCAGGTGTGTTGCAACAGAGAATGAAAATTTGCTGTTGCAACACTGATCCTCCTCCCAGCCAATTGGGAAGCATGTATGAAACCTGTTTCCCGATTGGCCAAAATTTCAAGCGATCCTATTGGACGCCGAATGCCAGAAGGAGGAGAGACGAGACACTGCACAAGCTGCTCCAGGAGAGGACACCGGAGCAGCTTTCCCCGAGCCCGCCACGCCCCTACTGCCCGCATCCAGGGTAAGGACAGCGGCTGGTCGTGGTGGGGGCTGTGTTAGTGCCACGGTGGGGGGTTGTGCCCCTTCAGAAAAAAACCCCACCAGCTGCCACTGGTACGGGACCCCGGTCTCTGTGGTGGGAGCGCACTGTGTCGCTCCCAGCATGATGACAGATACACATATATGCGGCCCCACGTTAAAAAAAAAGCCCAGATCAGTGAGGCCGCATATTTGCTGTCAGTGTAAAGTGGTTAATGGTCACTAATATATATGATTATGTGGTATCCATGAAGAAATTGCATACTAAGGTTTATTCCAGGTGAATAATGGTGTAAAATCACTGGTATGTACCCACCAAGGTGATTGTGAATGGCTGGTGGCTGGTACAGGTTTCCAACAAGACAAGACATTGAGTGGCACCGTCAAGGACGGACCTGGCTTTAATGGTTGTATTGGAGTTCAAAGAATTGGTGTCTAAATTATGTTATTGTTATCTTGTCATTTAATAAAAGCTGAGGCCATAATACTCTGACAAAAATAATGTGTGTCTCATTGTATTATGTATTATTTGGTTTATTATATATACATATATTATTATGTATTATTTGGTTTTGATGTTCAATATCACTCCGCCCTCTCGGCCCTACCCGGCTCATGTCCATAAACATAGGGAGAATTGTTCGGTAGTCTATAGGGCTAACGTGTACTGGTTTAAAAAGACTTTTGCAATAAGATTGCACAGGACAGCATTGGATTTCTGGCAGGATCAACAAGTATTTTTTTCATTTAATAAGGGCCAGTTTACACAGAGATCGCACAGGAACGCATGGGTTCGAGCCCACGCTGTGTGTTTTGACAGCCTATTCATTTGAATGGTCTGCAGTTGCACTACTTTTAAACACACTGCATCAAACCACATGATACTGGGGTACCAAGCAATTTGGTTCTTGAAAACTCGCTTTCAGTCTGTGTTTGGGATGCCAATAACATAACAGTTTGCAAGGGCAGTGCGTTCACCTGCGCCTTGGGAAATGTGCATGGAACACGCTCTGGTGTGAACCGTTTCTAAAAAAAAAATAAAATATAAATAACAAAACACTTTGAATGGTAAAAATGATAACAATCCCTAAAACCTCCCACTATAACTCATAAGGCAACAAAATTAAGACAGTTCAGTTAAGAACGCTGCAGTAAGGCTACTTTCACACTGAAGCGCAGCTAAAACACCGGTCGTTTTTGCGGTGCATTAGCTGCGATTTTCGGGCACTAGCGGGCTGGATTTTTTTAGGTCCCGTGATACGGGACTTTAAAAAAAAAAGAAAGGAAAAAAAAAAGACCGGGCAGCGCTTTGGAAGTGCTGCCCATTCATTTCAATGGGCAGGGGCGATTTGGGGGCGCTATATATAGCGCTCCCAAGCTACCCCAAAGATGCTGCTTTCAGGATTTTTCCTAAAGGGTTCTAGGTGCATTCAAAACCTTTACCTCTATTAAAAAAAAAAAAAAACTATGGTGAAGTTAACCAAAAACAAAATCAGGTTGCATGTTCATATTAGGTCCCTTTTACACGCACGGTACAATCAAGTCTGGCTGTCAGTTTTTCAGCCAGACTTGATCAGAGGCTCCATGTTAGTCTATGAGTGGATGGATATATACACACTTGTATGCAATTACCTCCCAGTCTTTCCAGATCAGAAGAAAAAAAATGGAAAAGTTCTGCATCCTTTTCTGTTTTTTCAGAGCTCAACAAGACAGATTGGAGGTAAACCAGCACAAGTCCTTTTACACCCTGCCAGCCATAGATCTAATATGGGTCTGCAAAGCTCTGGTTTTAGGAGAAGGAATCACTGCAGTGCCTGTAGTTAGCAACGTGACTTAAGAGGGTACACACAAAAAAAAAAAAAAAAAATCGGGGGAGCGATTGTCTGGTTTTCTGTGATGTTTCACAGTAATTCGAAACCGAGGATAGAAATATTGTATGAAAATTCTCGTACGACAAAGGCTTTTTTTTAAAATTGCTTATTGTTTCTGATTTGTTTCTGATCATGCGCAGTCGTTCGTATTTCATTTTTCTTGTACGAAAACAGTACACATTAAATGGCAATCGTTAGTTCTGTTCACATACCAGAAAAATGTTGGTGTTTGTCCCTTCGGAGATGCTGTCTTTAAGCCTTTGTGGTTGAAGGTGAAAGTGATGAGGTCCTTGGAGAGTTCCAGCCGTGTGGCCACTACTTATTCATTCCAGTGTCACAAGTACAGCCCATAGGAACTTTTATCCAGACTAGAAAAGAGAATCAGAACTTGGCCTGTCATGTGACAGGAGTTCCAACTACAAAAATTGGGTGTTTTGTTTAGTTTGTTCTAAAATGTAAGCAGTAGATTAGCTACAGAAAGGCTTTTTTGTTGGGGGACCTTTAGGTCCGCTTCAGGCCTCATTCACATGTGCGTACTGAAGTGTACACCTGCGTGAGGGCCGTATTTGCCTGAAGGGGATGCACAGGCGTTCCATGTATGTACAGCACCCTCCTGTAGTTAGGCTACTAGGCTACATTTAGTTTTTGGCTTCACTGCAGTCAGTGGAGCAGTAATTGATTGTTTTTGTCTGATCAGGGTTGCCTAGCTGGGTGTTTGATTTCTATTGTCTGCTTTTGGAGGAAGCTTCCGGAATATAGGGCAGAGAGAGTCAAATGACCAGCATAAATATTTATCATTGGCATATAATTAATAAAACAATAAATTGTGACACCAAAGTCAGTAACACACTTCTTGACTTAGTGTGGCTACATTAACTCCTCCACTGTATCTATGGAGGAGTAACGTAGCCACCCTTAGACAGTAGCAATGTCAGTCAGTGGAGAGGGTAGTGTTAAATGGACTAGTATATTTAACTGGACTTTACATAAGAGCCCTTTCACACTGGGGCGGTTTGCAGGCGCTATTGCGCTAATAATAGTGCCTGCAAACCGACCCGAAAGTGCCGCTGCTGTGTATCCAGTGTGAAAGCCCCAAGGGCTTTCACACTGGAGCGATGCGCTGGCAGGACGGTAAAAAAAGTCCTGCCAGCAGCATCTTCGGAGCGGTGAAGGAGCGGAGTGTATACCGCTCCTTTACCGCTCCTGCCCATTGAAATCAATGGGACGGCGCGGCTATACCGCCGGCAAAGCGCCTCTGCAGAGGCGCTTTGCGGTGGTATTTAACCCTTTCTCGGCCACTAGCGGGGGGTAAAACCGCCCCGCTAGCGGCAGCATACCGACAGTAAAACGCCGCTAATAATAGCGACGTTTTACCGCCGACGCCGTCCCCCGCCCCAGTGTGAAAGGGCTCTTAGTGACTAAAAATTTAAAGTCAAATTCCAGCTGACACTTATCAAGCAGTTACAGCAATAGTTTATTTTCCTTTTTAGAATAAAGGCTTCCTATAAACAAAGAAAAAACAGACCATTGTAAGCACCCCGTCAGCATTTGTCGCAACTCTGTAACTGACACATTTGCTGGAGTGCTTGGTCTGTTAAAGGGAAGTTGAAAAACAACAGACTAAAGCCTCGTACACACAATCAGATTTTCGGCAGGGAATTGTGTGATGACAGACTGTTGGCTTAAAATCCGACCGTTAGTACGCTCCATCAGACAATTGTTGTCCAACTTTCCGCCAACAAATATTGGCTGACAGGCTAGTAAATTTTCTGCAGACAACAGTCTGTTGTCAGATTTTCCTATCGTCTGTACACAAGTCCATCACACAAAAGTAGAAAAGTACAAAACATGCATGCTTGAAATCAATGCTCACCAAACACGTTAGCAGAAGGTGCCCAAAGGGTGGCGCTCAAGAGCTAAAATTCCTCGTAGTAAGTCACTACGTTTGTGTTTGTTGGCCGACAATTGTGTACCGTTTGTATGCAAGACAAGTTCCTGGCACCCTTCGGACAAAAGTCTGATGCTTTGTCTGCCGAAAATCCAATCATGTGTACAAGGCTTTACTGTCATTTCCCATACTTTTTAACACCAAGTTCCCCCCACAAGACTTACTGACCTCAGGGGGCATCAGTCACAGCTGCTGCATCCTATTTGGTGTGCACAACTTCTTCCATAAAGCCAGTTTCATCTGAATGTGAATAGGTTTGCTTAACCACTTGCCGTCCGGGGCAATTTTGACATTTTCACTTTTTTTTTTGCTAGAAAATTACTTAGAACTCCCAAACATTATACAGAATATTTTCTGAATGCAGAGGCCCTGAAGAATAATTTTTTTATGTTGCACGATATTTGCGTTCATCAAATGCACATTTTTAGGAAAAAAATACACTTAGACTGGGTTCAAATATATGCGAAATGGATGCGTTTTTAACCGCATCCGATTCGCATAACATGTGAATTGGACCGACTTTCAATGAAGCTGGTTCACACATGGCCGGGGTGATTTTGGGTCTGGTTTAGGTGCGAGTTCAAATAAAAATTTGTACCTGAACCGGTGAACAAAACTGCACCGGACTCTGGACTGCAAACCGCAGCCGGACATGTGTGAACCCAGCCTATAAATGAGAATTTTAGGGCAAAAATCAATATAATACCCAGTTTATTGGTAAAAAAAATAAAAAATAAAAAATGATGTTACAAAGATACCAAACATGTCAAGGTTTAACCACTTGCCGACCGCGGATATTGGGGGCGGATATTGTTGTTATGGCAGCAGCTACCTGCCATAACCCCGGTATCCCCGTGTTTGGTCGACTACAAGATAAAAGTGGTCTCTGCGGTGGATTCGCCGTGAGATCACTTTTATCGGTGGCAGGAGAGGCCCCCCCCCCGCTGTGATCGGGTGCCCTCCGCCGCTTGCCAGAGCCGTCGGCAGCAGCGGAGGCGATCGCGTCTGTCCCCTTGCTGGGTATGGAGATGAGTGAGGGGAAGATGGCCCCCACCCGTCTCCATACCATAGCAGGGTGGAAGCGACGTCAAAACGTCAATTCCGCCCATACGTCTTAAAGGCACATTTTTCTGTTGTCATTTTTTCAAATGACAATTTTTTTTTTAATTTTTTTTTTTTAATTGCATTTAAGTCCAAATATGAGATCTGAGGACTTTTTGACCCCAGATCTCATATTTAAGAGGTCCTGTCATGCTTTTTTCTATTACAAGGGATGTTTACATCCCTTGTAATAGGAATAAAAGTGACCCAAATTTTTTTTTTAAAAAAACAGTGCAAAAATAAATAAAATCAAGTAAAATAAATAAGAATTTTTTTTTTTTTTTTTTTAAACGCCCCATCCCGACGAGCTCGCGTGCAGAAGCGAACGCATACGTGAGTAGCGCCCGCATATGAAAACGGTGGTCAAACCACACATGTGAGGTATCGCTGCAATCGTTAGAGCGAGAGCAATCATTCTAGCTCTAGACCTCCTCTGTAACTCAAAACATGCAACCTGTAGAATTTTTTAAACGTCGCCTATGGAGATTTTTGAGGGTAAAACTTTGACGCCATTCCAAGAGCGAGGCGCAATTTTGAAGCGTGACATGTTGGGTACCAATTTACTCAGCGTAACATTATCTTTCACAATATAAAAAAATGGGCTAACTTTACCGTTGTCTTTTTTTTTTATTCAAAAAGTGAATTTTTTCCAAAAAAAGTGCGCTTGTAAGACCGCTGCGCAAATACGGTGTGAAAAAAAGTATTGCAATGACCGCTATTTTATTCTCAAGGGTGTTAGAAACAAAACAATATATAATGTTTGGGGGTTCTAAGTAATTTTCTAGCAAAAAAAACTGTTTTAAACATGTAAACACCAAAATCTCAAAACAAGGCTTGTCCTTAAAGTGGGGTTCCACCCAAAAAAAAAAAAACTACATGAAAAATTAAAAAAAAAAAAAATACAAAAAAAATTTGGATATATATATATTTTTTTTACTTACCTCTAAATGCCTGTTGCTAGGTGGTCCCTCGTAGTCTGCCTCTTCCAGTGCCTGGGCTGGTGACATCACTTCCCCCTCGGCACAGGAAGGGCTCAGCTCTGCTCCCTCCCTCCTGTCAATCATCTGGGACCCATTACAGGTCCCAGGTGACTGAGCGGCCAATCACAGCGCGCGTCGCCGCTCGCGCATGCGCAGTGGGTGCCAGGCTGTGAAGCCACAGCCCGGCGCCCACAGTTGCAATGCAGGCGCCGCCGAACGGAGGGGGAGACGAGCGGGGCTTCGATCCCCCGCATCGCTGGACCCTGGGACAGGTAAGTGTCCAATTAAAAGTCAGCAGCTGCAGTATTTGTAGCTGCTGACTTTTAAATTTTTTATTTTTTTTTTTACTGGACCTCGGGTGGAACTCCTCTTTAAGTGGTTAATATTGCGCACATGTAAAATGGCGACAAACTACAGTGCCTAAAATTGTCCATAGGCAATGTTTTAAAAGCCTTTACAGATTATCTGTTTAGAGTTAAACGTGAGCTCTGGCACTAGAATTATTGCTCGAGGTTTGCAGCGATACCTGACGTGTGGTCCAATTATTGTTTACACATGTATGCTGGACCTACATGTGTGTGTGCGCGCATTTGAGCTTGAACACTGGGGACAGGGATATTTAAAAAAAATGTAAATGTATTAAAAAAAAAAAATTAAACTTTTTAAAATCTTTTTTTTCATTCCACTTTTTTTTTGTGATGGCTTTTCTTTTAGCTGTATTACCCATTCATACAGGAGCAGTAATAAGTGGGAAAGGTAGGTCAAGACTATGGAAGTATCTTATACAGATAAAGCATTTAACACCCAGGATCTGGTTTAGGGTCTTGTAATGTTCACATATACTGCATGTAATCGCTGGCTGTGCAAACGTGCTTTTTTACATTTGTATTATATTGTCCCCAACCACTGGGCCGTTGTGGCCTGTTAGGCACCAGGAAGCACAGCAGAAGGCTTGATCTGTGTTCACAGAGCCAGAGCGCTCTACCTCTCCAGAACTGAAGAAGTCTATTTACATCCCCCCACTGCCCTTCTAAAACTGGCTCTCAGGTCTTCTCATTCCTGGCACCAGACATGTGTACATGTATGCAGAGGACACACAGCTGGGAAAAGACACTTCTGCTCTACTGAGGACAGCAAGAGGGTGCACCTAGCTCGGGCACAGCAGCAGTGTTGGGGGTGCACGGCCGATACTTGCCCTGCAGTGACAGAAGTACGAGGACTCCACCCCTCCATGTGTGTCACCCTAGGGGTTCCTGAGCAAATTCCTGAGATCTTCTACATGCTTCTTACCAACTTTACTCAGCTGGGTACAAGGCATGGAAAGTATATAGCACTTAATACAACCACTGGGCCATGTCCTGTTAGCCGTCTGTGGCCTGTTAGGCACCAGGAAGCACAGCAGAAGGCTTGATCTGTGTTCACAGAGGCAGAGCGCTCTACCTCTCCAGAAATGAGGAAGTCTATTTACATCCCCCCACTGCCCTTCTAAAACTGGCTCTCAGGTCTTCTCATTCCTGGCACCAGACATGTGTACATGTATGCAGAGGACACACAGCTGGGAAAAGACACTTCTGCTCTCCTGAAGACAGCAGGAGGGTGCACCTAGCTCGGGCACAGCAGCAGTGTTGGGGGTGCACGGCCAATACTTGCCCTGCAGTGACAGGAGTTCCTCACCTGGCCGGACTACAGGGACTCCACCCCTCCATGTATGTCACCCTAGGGGTTCCTGAGCAAATTCCTGCGATCTTCTACATGCTTCTTACCAACTTTACTCAGCTGGGTACAAGGCATTGAAAGTATATAGCACTTAATACAAAACTGGGTGCAAGGAGCGGTGGGTACATAGCTTGGGTACCTCAATGCTGTAAGTGCGCTGTCCTGTCATACCATACTGCGGGGAGTATCACGTAACCAGTGACAACCAGTCACATGCAATCTCCCTATTGCCTGTGTGTGTCCTGTATACATATATACTGTATATCTATTTACCATTGCCTGGTACCACAACCCCTCCAATCGCCTCATCATCATCCTTCCCCTGTGGCAAACTTGTCTTCCATGAAACCGGTCCCTGATGAGAAAGAGGTTGGGGACCGCTGGTATAATATACCTAAAATAACCAAAACAATTTGAATAAATAAGACAAAAGGTTACAGACAGAATTTTATTCAATTTTTTTTCTGTGACAAGCTTGAATCAGTGATGCCCTTTAAGATCCAGAGGAAGGTGTAACACCCACCAAGAGACAAATATTTTTCCAGCAAGAAGCAAAAATTCCTTCCCGACTCCAAATATTACATCTGGTGGTTTTCATTCTGAAGGTCACTGGCTACACCAACGTGTCTGATTATTCACTAATGTCCATCATGATCCAGAGGAAGGTGAATATGTCTCCAGCAAGGGGGAAGAAAAAAAAATTCTTCCTGACTCCAATTATGGTAATCGGTTGTTTTAACCTCCTATACGTTTCTGTTGGATGATCAGAGTGTCAATATCTTCATTATCCTTGCAGGTTACTCTGCATAAGTACAATGTGGTAATTGGTAGGGTAGGTTGGACAGATGAAGGCAATGTTTTTATAAGGTCAGTTATTCTTCATGGTCGATAAGGTTCCAATCTGAGCTTAACTTTTTTCAAAAAGTTGGCAAAGGTGAAACCTTTAGAAAGGTTAAGGGGGGGGCTTCACTGGGCAACCTCCAGCTCCTTCTTCTATTTATTAGATTGAAAGAATGGTAGAGGTCTTATGTCTTCTTGTTTCCCCAGTTGCTGGGATCCGTTTTTCAGCAAATCACTTTTTGCAAAGGTTGTTTCTTTTTGGCCAAGACCATGATATGTTGGCTATTGGATATCAGTCTTCACATTGATGGCCAATCTCATCTCTTGATTAAAAGGGAGTTTTCTGGTAGGAATTTGGAACTGGTCCACACTGTCATTACAGTGCTGTGAAAAAGTATTTGCCCCCTTCCTGATTTTTTACTTTTTTTGCATATGTGTCACACTTAAATGATTCAGATCAAACTCATTTTAATATTACACAAAGATAACCCGAGTAAATCCAAAATGCCATTTTTAAATGATGATTTGATTTTAGGGAAAAAGATGTTCAAACCTCAATGTGAAAAAGTAATTGCCTCCGCACCCCCTCCCCTTGCTAAATCATGAATGAACGGTGATTAACCACATTTTTTGGAAAGCTGACTAAAATTTCTCTTGCCACACCCAGGCCTGATTACTGCCAGACCTGTTGAATCAAGAAGTCACTTAAATAGACGCTGACAAAGCATGCTAAAAGATCTCATCATTCAAGAACAGATAAGAAACAAAGTAATTGACAGGTATCAGTCTGGAATGGGTTACAAAGCCATTCCTAAGACTTTGAGACTCCAGCAAAGCTCAGAGCCATTATTCACAAATGGAGAAATCTTGGAACAGCGGTGAACCTTCCCAGGAGTGGCTAGCCTACCAAAATGACTCCAAGAGCATGACAGCGACTTATCCAGGAGGACATAAAAGAACCCAGAACATCTAAAGAACTGCAGACCTCAGTTAAAGAGCAACTGCAGTCTGCTCACATAATTTGTAATAAAAACATCTTTGCCATTCTGAAGCTTCCCTCCAAACATTTTGCATATTATTTTATATATATTTTGTGATTCTGTACTTGACAAATATGCTGCAGAAATCTCCCTCCACTGAGTCTGGCTGCAACCATTTTAACTGTGGGCAGCTGAAGCTGCTGCCTGTTCACTTCCTGGATTTACACAGAAACACACCTCTGCAGCTCTCATGGGCCCTCTTATGACTCATCCCCCCCTCCCTTCCTGGCAAACTCTCACGAGAGTTAGAGAGAGAGCTGTGCATAATCCTAGGCTTTTTACAAGACAAGAAACAAGAAGTGGGCTTTATAAGGTATTTACTGGCAGAAAAAAAATGTTTTACTATCCAAAGTTAAAACAAGGGGAGAGGATTTAATATATGGAAATTTGAAGAATTACTGAAGGTCCGCTTTAAGGTCAGTGTTCATGATTCAAAGAGACCGGGCAAAGATTGCATACATGGGAGAGTTCTAAGGCAAAAGCCACTGCTGACCAAAAAGAACACAAAGGATCATCTCACATTTACCAAAAAAAATCTTGATTATCCTCAGGGCCATCTTTAAGGCAGGGTAAAAGGGGCAGCTACCCATCATTGTTGTGGGGCCCAAAGGAGTTGCCTCATATTTGCCAACTATCCCAGTTTAAGTGCTGTGTCCCAATATCTCAGTGTGAAGTTCTGTTACTAATGCTGCCCAGCTCTGCCCTATTGCCATGTACAGATGACTTCACCTGCAGACCCTGTGTTTACATGTAAATATCCCGCATTAATATGTAAATAGGTGCTGACTGGCAGCATTGATATGTAAATAGAGGCAGCATTCATATGTATATCACGTCCCCCCCTGAGGTCATATTCACCATCACTTCTGCTGAATGCTGCCCACTGGGGAGGTAAAGGGCATGCTTGAAAGTTCTGCCTGCAACTGTGGTCATTAAGCCTAACATCAGCCTGTTCTGCAAAGGTAAGCACATTGGAGGTGGAACCCTTTTTCAAAATAACATGGTGCCACAACACCATGAATTTTGGTGCACGTGAATACGCATATCTCAGCAGATGCCTGAGGGTGTTGTTAACAATTAATGGCACTGCTGTGTATCTGCTAAAGGGAAGCATGTTTCTGTGGTGTCAGGAAAGTGATTTTGCATGTATTCCCAACACACACACATGTGAATGCAGGCTAAATGTCTCAGTTACATTGGTGGTCAGTATAAATCTTCTTATTACATTGAGGCTTGGTGTACAATCCTTTCATTCACACTAGTGACCAGTGTGAAGGGCCCCCTTACATTGGTGGTCAGTGTAATTCCTTTCTTACATTGGTTGTCACTGTGAATGCTCCAATTACATTAGTGGTCAGTGTAAATCCCCATTACATTGGTGACCAGTGTAGAAGCTCCTCTTTATATTGGTAATCAGTAAAAAAAACAAAAACTTGCATTTGAGGTCAGTTTCAAATCCTCCCTTACATTGGTGGTCAATGTAGAAGCCCCCTTTAAATTGGTGGTGAGTGTAAATCCTCCCCCCCCCCCTTTACACTGGTGGCCAGTGTAGAAATCCTCCTTTATTGGTTGTTGATGTAAAATCCCTCATTTCAATGGTTGTCAGTGTAAATTCTTCATTACATTGGTGATCAGTGTACATTTTCCTTTACAGTTTTGTTAAGTGCAGAAGGGCAGTGTACTGCCTCCTAACTAATCCCCCTCCACCACCACCACCACCACTGCTACTGATCCCATCAACCCCCAGCATTGCCACTGATCCCAGGAGTCTACTTTTCTGTCTTTTGATGGGTCCCCTCACCTCCCCAGTTCATGGTGGGCAGGCAGTGAGGAGATGATGTACTGTAACCTTTAGCAACCAATGAGTGAGCAGTAACGATGTGCACTAACCTCTTGCAACCAATTATTGAGCAGTAAGGACATGCAGTAACCTCTAGCAACCAGTGAGCAGTAATAATATGCAGTAACCTCTAGCAACCAATTAGTGAGTGGTAAGGATGTCCAGTAACCTCTAGCAACCAGTAAGCAGTATTGATGTACAGTAATCTCTAGCAACCAAACAAAAAGAAGTCATGTGCTGTAACCTCTAGCAAATAATCAGTGAGCCATAATGTGTGCTCTAACCTCTAGCAGCCAGTCAGTGAGCAGTAATGATACACTGTAACCTCTGGCAACCAATCGCAATCAATGCCTGATCCGATTCAGTAAGCTGCCATTTTTTTTGTATGCCTCAGAGCAGGTGGAGAACGAAATTGCATGGAGGGGGGGGGTGTCAAGAACATGTTTGCCTAGGTCCCAATCAATATTAAAGAAGGCCCTGATTATCTTCAAGACTTTTGGGCAAATATTCTGTGGACTGATTAGACAAAAGTTGCACTTTTTGGAAGGTGTGTTAAATCTGGAACCTGTTAAATCTAGTGTAAAACTAACACAGCATTTCATAAAAAAGAACATCATGCCAACAGTCACATGGTGGTGGTGGTCTGGGGCTGCTTTGCATCTTTAGGATCTGGACGACTTGCCATAATTGATGTAACCATGAATTCTGCGCACCACCAGAAAATCCAGAATTAGAATGCTTGGAAATCAGTTCCTGACCTCAAGCGCACTTGAGTTATGCAGCAGGACAATGATCCAAAACACACCCACAAGTCCACCTCTGAATGGCTCAAAAAACACCAAAATGAAGGTTTTGGAGTGGCCTAATCAAAGTCTGGACTTCAGTTCGATTGAGATGATGTGGCATGCCCTTAAAGTGTAAATTCACCTTTACAGAAAACCTGTAAGGTGAACTTACACTGGAGCCCCCATCGCACCCGGTCCCGCTAACCTGGAGTCCAGCGATCTCCCGTTCTGACAGATCGTATTGCCGCTTTGCCGATCCGGAGATTTGAAATCCCCACAGCTTTCTCTCCTCTTTGCCTGCGGTAGGAGGGGCTACGTGGGTTCCGATTGGTCAGTGCCACGTGACAGCACCAACCAATTAGGACGCTCCTATATGTACCTCCTGACGAGGTATGTTTAGGAGATTGAGACGCAGGGGATTTCTTAGCCATGGATTGGTGAAGAGGCGACCCGATGTGTCAGTGCAGGTGATCGCCGGTCTCCAGGTCAGTGGGATCGGGGGGGTGAGGAGGGGGATTCAGCGTAAGTTCACCAGATTTTTCTGTAAAGGTGAACTTACCCTTTAAACAGGCCGTTGATGCTGGAAAACCCTCCAATGTGGCTGAATTAAAACAATTCCGTAAAGAGCGGCCAAAATTCCTCCACAGTGATATAAAAGACTCATTGTAAGGTATTGTAAACACTTGATTGCAGTTGTTGTCGCCAAGGGTGACACAACAAGTTATTAGCATTAGGGGGCAATTACATTTCACAGCACTGTATATGGAGCAAGACTTGCAGCATTGCTGGGGCTCTGTCACCTAGTGCCCCAGCTTCTTAGTTGAATTGGACTCTCTAATAAAGTGCTCTTCATGGGTATAATAAAGCATATAAGTAAAATATGAATTCACAACCTCCTTCATTTGCTCCAAATACTTATATTTGAACCAGTAATCTACCAAAAAATAAGCTATTAATTAAAGTGATACTAAAAGTAATTTTTTTAAAAGAAAATGTTACCTGCTCTGTGCAGTGGTTTTGCACAGCGCAGCCCCGGACCTCCTCTTCTTGGGTCCTGTGCCAGCACTCTAGGCTCCTCCCCCGAGACCCAGAGCACGGCTCAGCCCCACTCCTGTTACCTCCTCACTGGCTGTGATTGGCGGCAGCAGCAGGAGCCAATTGCTCCCAATTGCTCCCATTGTTGTCTCTGAGCCAATGCTCTCGTTCCCATTGATCAAGATGGGGTTTAGGTAAGTTATTGGGGGGGAGCTGCATGGAGAAGGTTTTTTACCTTCATGCATTGGATGCATGATGGTTAAAAAAAAAAATTTTCAGCCTTTAGAACCACTTTAATATCTCTCCTAAATAACATAATAAAACCAGCTCTTGCTGCAACTTTGACCTTTAATCCAGAGATTTCGCCAGCAGTACTTTTTTTCTGCTTCTGGATTTCATCAATCTGATGGTCTGTATCATTCAATCCATTTCCTGATAGCCCAGGTCATCCTGGACCCACCACAGCCTATGACTGAACAGTGAAAAGAGAAACCATAGTAATGAGCTTAACGGTGTTACAAAGTTTTTGCTTCTTTTAAAGGATAAGTTCAGATTTTAGAACATGTTACCTCCATATTAAGAGTGTTACTTGTTCCAGCTCCCTTCTCCCCCTTCTCCCCCTCCTCCCTGTGATAGCAGGTGGGAGTTCCTCTCCCCTGCAGCCAATATCTCATTTTAAAATTGGCAAAGCTGCCGCACAGCTGCTGCATCATTCATTCATTCACAACAATCTGTGAATGAACAAATTATTTATTTATTTTTATGTTGAACTAGATGGACTGGTGTCTTTTCTCACCCTGACTCTGTAACAAACTACAAGTCCTGTCCTCCACCGTGGCAGATGGACTTAGTTTTAATGGAATGCAAGAGTGCTGATCAGCACACTCCACTCGTAGTTCATACACAAGTCCTCCAGGTTTCTAACAGAAAGTCCGTATAGAGGTACGGGCAGAAAGCTAGAGGACTGATCACAAAGTGCATTGCTTTGCAGGTTCCTATGGGGGGAAATTATAAATGCACACTTCTGCAAAAATTGTGCATTTATTATTTTTCTCTAAGGGCCAGTTCACACCACATGCAGTCCAGTGCGTTTTTGTTCTGCATCAAAAACGCGTGGACAGTAAGTTATATGGTTTCCAATGGCATAGTTCACACCAGTGCAGTCAGAAAAAAAAAAAAGTAAAAACGTGCTGCATTTTTCCTGCACTGGACTTTCATGGAGCACAGTAAAACGCATAAAAAACACACTGGACCCTAACATAGTGAAAAACAAACAGGAAAAAAAAACAGCACCTGGAATGCATCCGGAAACGCATCAAAAACACGTTAAACCGCGCATGCAGAAACGCATCCGGAACGGATCTGGAGTGTGTTTTTGTGGTGTGAGCCGGCCCTAAAAGATGAACTTGGCCTTTAAAGTGGAACTTTAGTTAGAAAATGAAGTCCTGCTAGATTGCTTCAGACTGCCCCATTTTTAAGGTATAGCTATGTAAAACATAAAAATAAGTGCCTATACCAGGGGTCCTCAAACTACGGCCCGCGGGCCACATGCGGCCCGCCGAGGACATTTATCCGGCCCACCCCACCCAGGGCCGGATTCCCGACAGGCCAGGCTCGGGCCAGGTCGGCTCGGCTTGGGCAGGTCCACTCTGCTTCGGCAGGGAGCATATCCGCTCCGCTCAAGCCGCCTCCCCCACCCCAGTAATGGAGGGCTCCGTGTGCCGCGCTGCATGCTGGGAAGTGTAGTTTCCAGCACAGTCCCGCGCGGATTCACGTCTTCCTCACGCTGACAGGAGGTGCGGAGGGTGACAGCGAGAGCGGAGGCTTCAGGCAACAGCCTACTAACAAGTGAGGAACCCTGTCCACCCCACTGTCCCCCTGTCCACCCCTCTGTCCCCCTGTCCACCCCACTGTCCCCCTGTCCACCCCTCTGTCCCCCTGTCCATCCCTCTGTCCCCCTGTCCATCCCTCTGTCTACCCCCCTGTCCATCCCTCTGTCTACCCCCCTGTCCATCCCCTCTGTCCCCCCCACTGTCCCCCTGTCCATCCCCTCTATCCCCCTGTCCACCCCACTGTCCCCCCCGTCCACCCCCTCTGTCCCCCCCCCCTCTGTCCACCCCCTCTGTCCCCCTGTCCATCCCCTCTATCCCCCTGTCCACCCCACTGTCCCCCCCTCTGTCCATCCCACTGTCCCCCTGTCCACCCCTCTGTCCCCCTGTCCACCCTTCTGTCCCCCCTTCCACCCTTCTGTCCCCCCCCCTCTGTCCCCCTGGTCATCCTACTGTCCCCCTGTCCACCCCACTCCCCCCCCCCCCCTCTGTCCCCCTGTCCATCCCCTATATATATTATTTATTCTTTTATTCTTTTGCACTACAAAAAAGATGTGTGCATAGGAATTTAGGAATTAGTTCATATTTTTTTTTATACTATAGTGTGGCCCCACAACAGTATGAGGGACCGTGAACTGGCCCCCTGTCTAAAAAGTTTAAGGACCCCTGGCCTATACCATTTAAAATCCAGTAATACACTGCCTTACCCTGCTCTGCACATGCTCAGTTACTTATTTTTCAGCACTGTGCCAAAAATGTAGAGGCCGATCTGCTGACAGCCTAAATATTTATTGCTGCTCAGAGGCTCTGGGCTTCAGCAAAATGGCAGCCTCCTGCAAGAAAAAACAGAGCCCATGCTGGAGGCAATTTACTGCACCCAAATTTTAGAACAATTATTAATGTGGAATGTATGTTCCTTGCTAAAGAAAATGGGTAAAGTTCTGCTTTAGGTAGGTTTCTCGTAAACACATGAACTGACTAGCTATTATGATGATTCTTCCTTGCACATTACAGCCTTGCGGTATAGGAAATGCAAGAGACTAATACAAGGTCACATTCAGGTACTTACATTGCTTGCATTTAAAAAATACATCTATTGATGTAATATTTACAGGTCTGAATTAATTAATGTCATATATCTTCCTAGCATTCGGCTTTAAAGTGATTGTAAATCTGAAGGTTTTTTTTACCTTTGTGCATTCTATGCAAACCTTCTGTGTGCTGCTCCCCTGACAGCCCCCTAATACTCACCTGAGCCCCCTCTCCATCCAGCGATGTGCACGAGAGCCTCGGCTGTCTCAGAACTCCATCTCCTCATTGGCTGAGACAGCAGCGGGAGCCATTGACTCCTACCGCTGTCAATCACAGCCAGTAAGCCAATGAGGAGAGAGCGGGGGCAGGGTCAAGCTGTGGCTGTGTGTATCCTTTGGACAAATAGAGCAGGGCTCAGGAGTGAGCACACACCAGTGCCCCCATAGCAAGCAGCTTGCTATTCAGGGCACTGGTCAAGGGGTAGGAGCCAAGGGCGCCAGTGGGGGACCCAAGAAGAGGATAGATATATATATATATATATATATATAAAATAATGGAATTCTTGTACTCCCTGTAAAAAAACATTTCTCCGAGTTCAGCGAGGGACACAGCACCTCCTTAATCCTGACCAATGGGTTATATCGCCTCTGCAGGAGTAGGACTAGGCAGAACATAAAACTTGGCTACGCCCCATGGGCTAATTTCAGTCAGTATATAAACCCCTCCCTGCTCTAGGTATTCAGTTTAGTAGCAAGCAGTAATAGACGTATCAAAATCCATAGAGGGGTGAGTGCTGTGTCCGTCGATGAACTCGGAGAAATGGATTTTACGGCGAGTACAAAAATGACATTTTCTCCTTCGTTCATCGACGGACACAGCGCCGCCTTAATCTTGACCATTGGGAGATCCAAAAGCAGTGCCAACTAAAAATGAGGGGTGGGGAAAATAACCCAAGGGCAATCGCAAGAGCCCTAACCAGGACACAGGAACCTTAACTGGGTGACAGGAGTCCCATCTGAAAAATAACAATTAAGAAAAACACCCCTCAAGAGGGACCCCCCCCCCCCCCCCTTAAAACAGCAACCTGCAAAACCTTGTGGCCAAAAGAAGCATCAGCAGATGCAAAAATTACTACTTTATAGAATTTAGTGAAGGTATGCACCGATGACCAAGTGGCTGCCTTGCAAACCTGTGCTATTGACGCTTGATGACAGAAGGCGCAAGAAGTGCTAAGCACCCGAGTAGAATGCACCGTGAGAGGGAAAGGACGAACCCAACCTTTAATAGAATAGGCCTGAATCACAGTCTGTCTGATCCATCTGGAGATGGTAGCCGGAAGCGGCCATCCCTTTCCATGGCAATGAATAAGCGCAGCGTCGCTGCGTGAAACGCGTCTGCCTGTACCTGTTTGCCTGTCCTGTGGTGTTATGGATTTTACAATAAATAGATTCATCACTACCTCGGTGTGCAGCCATCCATTCCTTTTACTTCAAATCACATGGCGGCAAAAGAGACCACGCAGGCGGAGCCACATGCCGGACTCATTGATTGAAGGTACGAACTAAAGGGTGTGTGACTAGGGGTCGCGGAAAGAAGATTGCTAAGGTAGACACCTGGCCCTTGATAGTACTCAAGGCCAACCTCTGCTCAACGCCCCATGGAAGGAAGGCCAACATGCAAGCTATAGAAAAGGGGCAAGTATGAGCGCCAATTGACTCACACCAAGAAATGTACGCTTTCCACATATGATGGTACATCTTGCGAGAAGTCGACTTTCTCGCGTTCAACAAAGTAGGAATCACTGATCCAGACCAACTTCTATAGCTCCGTACCTGGCTTTCAATGCCCAGGCCATTAAAAGCAGCAACTGTGAAACAGGATGGTAAATCAGCCCTTGGAACAACTGGTCCTCTCTGAGAGGTAGCTCCCAGGGGATGTTTACAGCCACCAGAAGACGTTCGCCTTCGGTCCTTCACAGGCCCCGCAGTAACACTAGGATAACTGCGGCATCTACCAGAGGAAGCTGCGAGATTGCCACAAGTTTCCGTAACTTCAAGTTGAACTGAACCTGCTGAATGGGCCGAAGTTTGAGTAGAAAAACTACTAACCTGGTTAGAAATAACTCCAGAGTCAGATCCAAGTAATTCAATTTTTTGGACAGAGATAGAGGGGACTTTGGGTAGTTCAGACGTCACCTGAACCTTTTCAGGAATTATATCCGCACAAGGAAACTCCAGGACCCCTGAAGCGGACAAACTCCCAAAAGGTTCAATTAGTGGACCCCCTTGACACTCACAAAAGGAGGTCCACAAAGCTGGAGACCAGCGTAAATGTCCCCCCACCCCAGTAATGGGTGAGGGCAGACCTTCATGCAGAAGGAGTTTTGTCAGCGGGTCCAGAGAAGCCAGCTCTAGGCTTACCAGACCACAAATGCTTGGAACTTCCCAGGGCAGTTTTGAGAGATCAGTTTCCTTTATCTGTAGTCTCGGGAGCCCGAAAGAATTTCCTATGGTCTGCACAAGCTCGCTGGCTGGGCAGGGAAGACCACTGGATCTAGATTATCTAGCCTGGCAGTTGATTGTAGATCTTTCAAGAGAAAATCCATGGAAGAAAAAGACAAAAAGCTAAATTTGCTAGGACCACAAGATCCCAGCAAGGAGCCAGGTCCTTATTTCTGACTAAACAGAAATAAACTGAATACCTAGAGAAGGGAGGGGGTTATACACTGAGGACAACCCATGGGGCATAGCCAAGTTTTATGTTCTGCCTGGACCTACTCCTACAGAGGTGATATAACCCAATGGTCAAGATTAAGGAGGCGCTATGTCCGTGAATGAACGAAGGAGAAATTTATTTATATATATATATATATATATATATATATATATATATATATATATATATATATATATATATATATATATATATATTTAAGCTGAACCTTTAATACCACTTTAAAGAGTAAGCAATTGTACATTTTGGTTCCCCTCTATTATAGATATAATAGTACATTACATCTCAGGGATTATTACTGTTGACTTGTATTTGCCAATTGTAAAAGCAGGAATGCCATATATCTTACCCTCTCACACAATGGTCATGAAATAAACGTGCTATCATGAATACAAAAAAAGGGAAACAGCTTTGCTAATAAAAATGTTTTCCTTCAACAGCAGCCTAGAAAGTTAAAGTGGTTGTAAAGGCTAAACTAAAAAGGTTATCTGCTTTTTTCAATGCACATAGCGGTCTCTTACCTCCTCTTCTGGAGTCCCCTGCTGGCACTCTCCATTCCTCCTTCCTGTGGGTGGGCTCCCACTCGGCGCTTTGTGTGCCCATAGCCACACACACACACAAACAGTACTGGTAATCCCCACCCCCTCCTCTCAGGAGTTTGACTGACCGCAGCAGGAGGCTGACTCCTGCTTCTACCTTTGAGAACAGGGAGAGAGGAGAGCAGGGCTGCAGACAGGGCAGCACTGGATTGTGAGAGGAGACAGGTAAGTGTTTTGAGATTGGGGGGTAGAGACAAGTAAACTATTTTAGAACCACTTTAAGCCAGTTATCAAAGTCGAGCACCTGGAAGAAGCCAGTAAAAGGATGCCGGCTCCAATGGGGAATTTTGCAAGCGTAGGCCTGTTGGAGCAGAGGTAAGTATTGTTTACTTTTACCATTGTATGGCGTGGTGAAAGTCAACAATACTTACCTCTGCTCCAACAGTCCTACACTTGCAAAGTTCCTCATTGGTGCTGGCATCTTCTCACTAGAAATAGTTTTGGCATTAGATTTACTTTAAAATGGTTGTAAACCCTTCCATATACCCAGAGAAGTGACTGGCCTCAGGTGATACACACAGGTGAAACAAATTCTCCTACATATGTTGTACCTTTATCTGCAGTCTTCTCTACATCTGTTCAAAGTGCAGAATTTATAAAGCTTGTTTGATGGTTCATAAAAAAGTAGGCAGAGAGCTGAAAATACACTCTGCAATGAGAGCTCTGAGAGCTGATTGGAGGGAAGAGACACCCCCCCCCCCCCCTCTTCCCACAGCAACAGAGCTGAGGCGGTCAATCAGCTGGAGATCCCTCCCATCACTATTTTTCCCTTGGTGTCAGAAGCGACTCATGCAGATGTCAGAGGAAGGAGGCAAAAGTTACACTTGGTGCTCTTATTCGAGACAAGTACACACTATAGAGAGATATGCTTTGTTCACATTTCATGTCTGGGGTTTGCAACCACTTTAAAAGAAAAAAAACAACATAACTAATGCAGAGACTTCCACTGCTGACTTTTTGAAGCCACCAGCTCAAAACAAGTACAAATCCTTTAAAGTCCAGATCTCCATACTGAGATCAGCAAAGGCAGCCTTCATAGGTCTATACATCCTTCCTTTAGGCCCCATTCACACTGGGGCATCGGCGGTAAAGTGCCGCTATATCGTAGTTTTTGCGGGGGGTTTTCGGCCACTAACGGGGCGCTTTTAACCCCCGCTAGCAGCCGGGAAAAAGTTAAAACGACCTGCAAAGTGCCGCTGCCCATTCATTTCAATGGGCAGGAGCGTTGTATACACCGCTCCGTCACCACTCCAAAGATGCTGCTTACAGGCGTTTTTTTAATGTCCTGCCAGCGCATCGATCGCCTCAGTGTGAAAGCACTCGGGCTTTCACACTGAGACTGCAGGGGGGCTGTTTTTCAGGAGCTATTTTTAGCCCAAAAGCGCCTGTAAAACGCCTCAGTGTGAAAGGGGTCTTAGTCTCGGTTCACATATATGCGGTGTGGGAAACACAGCGAATTCTGTGCATTTCCTGAGCCGCATTAATATCGCACAGTATTCATACAAACCGCAGGGGGTGTTAATGACCCCCAAACAATTAGCAAAATACAGTGCGATTGCCAGAATCGATCAAATAAGTGTGAATACCCATGTGATCTGACTTGTGTGGAAAAAAAAAAAAAAAAAGGCGGTCCTGCATCTTTTTTTGGTGCGATTTTTAAGCATACAAATGAATGGCTCAAATAGCACTGCACAGACATCGCATGTGACTTGAATAGGAATGCAGTGCAATTCCTATCTGAATCGCATGCAGTGTCCCGCATTGTATATAGGTAAATCCAGCCTTAAAGTGGAACTAAACCCATCAATTTAAAAAAAAGTTACATTCCCGACATGCCGGGAATTGCGCTCACATTTGCTGGCGCTCGCAACCATCAACTGCCTGCCTCTGGCCGAGGCAGGCAGATGACATCACAACCTCCACCTCAGCCAGTGTCTTGGTGAATTAAATCGTTTGTTTGCAGCAGCATGGTCCAAACAAACTAATTAAACTTCTTTAAAAGCTGCAGGAAAGCTTTAGGCCTCATGCACAATAAATGTTTTGCTATGTCTCCTAGATGCCTTTCCTCCTGGCAGCTGTGTTTTGACGCCTGTAACACGTTTAGGAGAATCAAGCGATTGGGCGTCAATTCATTTCGCTGGGCAGAATATTAACCACTTGCAGACCAGCCCACTGTAGCTTTTCTGCTACAGGGCAGCCACTCTGCACAGAATTATTTATATATACACACACACACACACACACACACACACACACTTCTGCTCTTCTGGGTAGCAGGCACGCGCGCCGCTTCTGCTGTGATTAGTTACAGAAGCCAATCAGCAGGTGATGGCCCAATGGATGACCGCCGACACACGCTGATTGGCGAGGAGACAAACATGATGGAGCTCTGCCTATGTAAACAAGGCAGAGCTCCATCCTGTCAGCAGGAATGTGCTGGATTTTGTTTCCCTGCAAAGCAGTACAATGTACACACAAACATTGGTTAGGCACACATTTAACCCTTTGATCGTCCTAGATGTTTAACCCCTTCCCAGGCAGTGTCATCAGTACAGTGAAAGTGCATATTTTTAGCACTGATCACTGTGTTCGTGTCACTGGTTCCCACAAAGTGTCAAAAGTGTCACTGTCCGCTGCAATATTGCAGCCTCACTATAAGCCGCTGATTGCCACCATCACTAGTATAAAAAAAAAAAAATTAATTACAATTCCAGTATATATCCCATAGTTTGTAGACGTTATAAATCTAGAAAGACACAAACCAATCAATATACGCATATTGGGATTTTTTTTTTTACCAAAAATATGTAGCAGAATACATATTGGCCTAAATTTATGATGAAATTTTTTTTTTTTATTGTATAGGTTTTAAAGTAAAAAATCGTTTTTTTTTTTCCCCCAAAATTGTTGTTTTTTTTTTTTTATTTACAGCACAAAAACTAAAAAATCCAGCGGTGTTCAAATACCACCAAAAGAAAACTATTTGTGAGGAAAAAAATGACAAATTTCATTTGTGTACAGCGTTGCAATTGTCCGGGAAAGTATCGCAGTGCTGTATAGTAAAAAAATGGCCTGGTCATAAAAGGGGTAAATCTTCCAGAGGTCAAGTAAGTATTTTATTCTGGCCATTGAAATGAATTGCCAAAATTCCTGAACTGCAACCGCTAAAGAAGCCTAGCGTAACACGCGTTTACAGGCATCAAGTGTTTTTTCTGCCAAAATGCAGCTGCTCCAGGATGCGCTGGCAGTTTTGTTTTTTTTTTTCTGCCTCTAAATGCCAATGTGCACATGGACACATAGGCTAATATGCAGGGCGTTTAAAAACAAAAGAAAAAAAAACAAACTCCCCAGGATCCCCTAGGAGCAGCGTTAAAAACATTCAATGTGCATGAGGCCTAATGGCCCGCGATCCGAAAATCGGACGAAAAATACCGCATTCGAAGCGATCGTACGATAATCGGATCGTTAGTACAGAGCTTTCGAGAGCTGATTATGACAGTTCATCCGATATTATGCGATCGCACAAACACAAAAAAATGTTCTCGTATTATACCAGATCATAGGATCTTAGTTTCATCAGTACAGTTGTCGTCCGAAAATACAATACAAATACACTACAACGCGTGATTTCTTTTAATTTTTTATTCTGTCGTACGAGAATTTTGGTACTTTTAGTAACCAGTCCATTGTGGATATGCGACTAGCATGCAAAAACAAAAAATGGACGATCTGTCGAATCGTGTGTACGGACTATAAGGCTCCATTCACACTTTTGCAACTTGTCAAAGTCGCAGCCCATTGTATCTGTGCGATTTAACCCCTGATGGGTTTTACTTCCTCTTTTTTTCCCCTGCAAAGTAAAAGCATAATGCGATGCATACTAGCCCATTATGTGCCACTTACCTGCAACCAAAGCCCGCGACGTCCCCGCTGGTGAGCACATCCATCTTCACCCCTCTTCCTTTCAGGGCCGTGGACTCCGGCTCTGACTGGCCGGAGTCACGTGACATCACACCCGCGCATGCTGCCAGTCACAGCACAAGCCCCTAAGAAACGGCACGAACATGCCCTTTCTTCACTGCGCATGCGCCAATGACGTCGGCGCAAGCGTATATGGTAAATATCTCCTAAACTGTGCAGGTTTAGGAGATATTTCCAGTACCTACAGCTAAGCTTTATTATAGGCTTACCTGTAGGTAAAAGTGGTGTAACAGAGTTTACAACCACTTTAAAGTCACAGTGAATTTGAAAAGGTGCCTGCACTACTTTGATGCGACTGATCCAGAGAGTGTAAAGTCATGCTAGTGTGAATGGCGAGGTTGATATCACATCTTCCTTTTTTTGTGGTTTTTATATTGCTTTGGGAACATGCCACAATTATAAAAAGCCTTTAGAATACACATTCGATGATGAAAAAAAACCAAAAAAACAGACATGAAATATTTTTGGCCAGCACTTGTCAACACCGAATAAATGTGAACCAGCACCATTAACCACTTGACCTCCAGAAGGTTTTACCCCAGGCCATTTTTTGTGATACGGCACTGCGTTACTTTAACTGACAATTGAGCAGTCGTGCAACACTGTACACAAATAAAATTGATGCCTTTTTCCCACAAATAGCGCTTTCTTTTGGTGGTATTTGATCACCTCCATGGTTTTTATTTTTTGCACTAAACACAAAAAAAAAAAAAAAAATAGGCATATATTGATTGGTTTGCACAAGAGTTATAGCGTCTACAAACTATGGGATAGATTTATGGAATATTTTTATTTTTTTTTTACTAGTAATGGCGGCCATCAGCGACTTATAGCAGGACTGCGATATTGCGGCGAACAAATCAGACACCCGACACTTTTTTGGGAACCAGTGACACCAATATATTAATCACTGCTAAAAATATGCACTTTCACTGTACTAATGACAGTGGCAGAGAAGGTGTTAACATCTAGGGCGATCAAGGGGTTAAATGCGTGCCCAATATGTGTTAGTGTGTGTGTGTGTGATGTTATTACTAAGCAATATGCTGCTTTTTACTACCTGCCGTCAGAGATAGAGCCCTGGTTTCTTTACCTACACAGGGCTCTCTAATGTCCAGAGCCAATGGGCAGATGTTGGCAGCCAATCACAGCACAGCCGGTATGTTACCCAGCACAGAGTGGCCGCCCTGCCGCAGTATATCTACGGTGGGTGGTCCGCAGGTGGTTAATAACCTGTGCAAGCGTGTTAAGGTACACAGTTGTAAAATGGCCCTGAAGGCCCATCTCTGTTTACATAGTAGGTGTGGTTGAAAAAAGACAAGTCCATCAAGTCTACTATAAGTGATAGGAATTAAAGGAAACCTGTCATCTCTGGAAAACTAAGTATAGACTAACCATAACCTTCTGTCAATTGCACGTTTTCCTTCTTTTACTGACACAAACATAAAAAAAAAAAAAAATTTATCCCGAAAAAAAAAAAAGACAGTAAATGAGAAAATGTGTTTTTATCTCAAATGTCTACAAAAGTTAATTTCTGAGATAAACATTCATCTCATACAGCATTATGTTTAAAGAACCAGTCCCAATAAACAGTTTCCTTGTGATGATGAATAGCCACTTGTTTGCAGTCTGAGTGAATGTAGGTTTGGGGGGGGCTTAGGTTTTACTGTACACCACAACTAAGTATAAGTGGGTCTGCAGATAAAAAAAAAAAAAAAAAAGAAGAAAACAGGCATTCTTAAACCAGCAGATATTCTAAAGATGGAGGTATGGATTTTCTGAACCAGAGTGTGGGACTGCCCCTTTAAACCTGAGTTCTGCAAACCGCAGAAGGAAAAAAAAAAAAAAAAAAAGAAGAAGATGCAACGTTCAGATATTCTGTAAGATAAGAAATTCTATTATTGCTCCACAAACTCCTGTTGCTTTTCATCTACTTTTGTTACGTGGAGGCATCGGTTCTAAAATGACCAAGCCTAAACCGGGCATTCATTTAAGTCATAAAGCAATTATATAACCTAATTTTCCCCCAAAACATCCAAGGTTTCCCAGAAAATTGGTACATTCCACAAAGGCTGGGAAGGCGGGACATTTGGCAGAGTTCTTAACCAATGAGATTTTTTTCACCAAACGTTTTAGTGCTAGTCATACCAGTTCTTGAGAAGAAAAAAAACAAACCAAAAAAAAAAAACCAAAAAAAAAAACCTTTTGCCTACGGGGCTTCAAATACATTAAGATGAAATTAAAAATAGCAACAATTATTGCTTTTGACCCGGAAATCCATTTTTGAAAAATAAATTTCTGCGAATACATTCAGTTAATGAAGTTAAGCCACTTTACATGCCCTTTGGGAAGGAGATACATGGCGTCTCCTGCTGGAACAAAAGCATCAACGTTCAGCTACGGAGGCCGGTAACAGCAAGATTTAACGCAGCACAGCCTATCCGTCAATTCATATGCAGAAATAAGGGCTAAGTGGACACCGGGAACAGGTGATTGTGGGGGTAGAAAATTAGCATAACTGTTTTCTGCTTGTACCGACCAAGTGGAAAAAGCACCAATAAACTGAACTGCCAATTCTAACTTTCCTTGCACAACATGCACAAATGGAGACTTGCGTTTCATGCTTGGTTTTCCACCTGCCTTGAAGATCATGGTACCGTTATAAGGACAGAATGATGCTCAGGAGAGAGGTAGGGAAGAGGTGGTGGCCCGCTATAAAACCGCATTTTTTTTTTTTTAGGATGCTTTGCCCGTTTCTTTTCAGCGTTATGGCTTAGAATCCTGTTGCTGCCCCAGCAGTACAAGGCATTTAAAAAAAAAAAAAAAAAAAAAAAAAAAAAAAAAAAAAGATATGAACATAAATTTCGATCCAGGATGAAAGACCGCATTATATAGCAAATTGTCTCTAAGTAAATTCTGCTCAATTACGTAGTCTTTTAATTAAGTTTCAGGGACGGTAGAACGAATATAGAGTTCCTGCCCCACTTCAGAAAGGGACAAGGATCTTCTGCAAATCTTTCAGTAGAAAGTCTTTCTGGCGGTTGTGTCCCTTTGCTTTGTAGGCCTACTCCCGAATGCTGGCTGAGTATGAGAACTGAGGAAAGTGGGTGCGCTGGTCAGGTTCTAAGGCATCCAGGTTGTCGTCTGCAAAGGAAAGAGACAGTGTTAGGACAAACGCCAACAACCTCTGCAAGGAAAAAAAAAATTAGAACAAAAAACATTTTTTTACATTAACGCATGCCTTGCAAAAAGATGAAAAAAGGAAGAAGTTTTCTATTCCTCGGTCCTCCCTCTTCCCTGTGTGAAGGGCAAGAGAGGGGAGAAGAGATCCAGTGCTGTGCTCTTCACACAGCACTCAAACAGCAGCAGAAACCATTGGCTCCCGATACCGTCAATCAAATGCAGTGAGGAGGAAGTGGTGGGCGGGGCTCCAAAAGACACACAGCTCAGGAGCGAGCAGACACTGTGTGCGCTATATAAAACAGATTGAAAGAAGAGGTTGGAGTGCCGCTGGGGGACCCGAGAAGAGGCGGAACACGGCCGCTCTGTGCAATACCACTACAACAAAGCAGGAAAGAATAAAATTTTTGTTATTGTAAAAAATTTTGACTTTAGTAACACTTTACCCTTTCACTGCCAGCTCCGTACATTGTAAGAACCTAACGGCGAGGGTATCACACACAATCTGGTGGCTGTAGCCAACGGAGTGTGTGTGAAATTGACAGGCAGACTCCTGCCTGTCAGGTGAGAGCAAACACCTCCGGTACTGGAGCCCCCCCCCCCGCCATGCTTACCGGGCACCGCTTGCCCATCGGTAGGCCCGAGATCTCCATGGCGGGTAGAGGGGAAGGAGAAGAGCGGATACATGCTCTCCTCCCCTTCTTCTTGTGACTCGGAAAGCGACGTCTGAAATCACTTCAGGGTCAAGCTCCCGTGTCCCCGGCTCGCTTTGCTAAGGATGTTTTGCAATGCTACCTGCACCGCAAAACATTCAGTGGAGTAAAAGGGAGACACTGACAGGTCAAATTGCAAGACAATGTGAACGTGGGCTTAAAGTGGAGTTCTGGGCTATAACTAATCTTAAAACTGCTGCCATAGTTGAAGGTAAAGCCAAAGGAAATTGAACAGGAAAATTGTATAATGTATGGCCAGCTTTAGACTGGAAGATGGAGAAAAGGGTTTACTTACATCTGTCAGGTGGTGTTATTGTAATGGACTGAGCTGTAAATTCATCATCAAAGTATCTGGTGTCAATTTCAGAGGTGACTTGTGGCTTGAAGGGAGGGGTCAGCTGATCATAGACAAAAAAAAAAAAAAGACAATTATTAAAATCAGGTACATGCAGATTAAAAACACTCTACACTCCACCCATATATGACATGAATTTTAACAACAAAACTACAGAAGCAAAATGACACGTGTATCTGTAAGTTACCTTTCTTTCGTCAACATCTTGCCAGTTGATACAAGAAAAGAATCGATGATCTTTCACCTCTTGGGCATCATTGGGTCCACCTCCAAGCCTGCAATGTGCCATATAATTAATGAATAACCTTGCAATGGGTACTTCATGAAAATTTAATCTGTAAACAGCAGATTGTGTTTCACTAGTCACACAGACCCCTTCTAGTCATTGCAGAAAGTACTACCCACTGCAACAAAACCCAACCACCTCTAAACAATTGCATTTTTAAAAATTAGAGTAGCTTTGGCTGAGGTGGATGGTGTGTATGCCACTAGCAGACAGGCTTAATCCTGTTTATTGGGCAGGATAATGCAAAAGTAGTTTTTTAAAAAATATGAAAGCCATTATAAAGTGGAAACGTTCTGTAATGTTAAATTAAAAGTGATGTTAACAGTCTTACTGGAATGAATAAACCATTACAGAAAGGACGACATTTTTTACCTGGAGAAATTTTGGTTTCCTTTAGTGCTGATCACATAACCAAAAAGCCAAGCCTTGAACATAAGCATCAATGAATCTGAATTGATACTCCTCCTCAGCACAGATCACACAACCAAATGCCTAGGCTTTTAGGAGAGCAGGAACTGAGGATACATGTTCTCTTTAAAACAATCTCAATCCATTACAGTAAAACCAACAAAAATGTATGGTAATATTTGAGTACAGGACAACTTTAAAATTGCATGACCCGTATAACAGAGCACCCCCTGCGTTTTTATTCATTTTTAAGGTTATGGAACTGCTTAAAGCGGAGTTCCACCCATTTAAAACTCAGCAGCTACAAAAAGTGTAGCTGCTGACTTTTAATAATCAGATACTCACCTTTCCCATGGTCCAGCGATGCGGGTGCAAGAAGCCTCACTCCACTCCCCCTATTCTCCGAGGCACCGGCATTCTAACTCTGGGCGACCGGCTGTGGCTTCACAGCCTGGCACGCACTGCACATGCGCTAGCCATGCGATGTGAATGGCCGGGAAATCTTCTGGGACCTGTGATGTATCCCAGAAGATTGCTGGGAGGGAGGGGGGGATGATCTTCCTTCCCGTGCCAGGGAGGAAGTGGGAGCTGGGTGCCTGTAAAAACAGGGTACCCACTCTTCCCCCAAAACGACCTGCCAAATGTGGATTGTCAGGGGGTCACCAGTACTTAAAGCGGAAGTTCCATTTGTGGGTGGAACTCCACTTTAACAAATTAGTTTCCATTGGTTGCTATGGGGAAACTCGCTTTGATATACGAGTGCTTTGGATTACAAGCATGCTTCTGGAACGAATTATGCTCGTAATCCAAGATACTACTGTACATTGAACGTATAATGTTGTTAAGCACCCCAACAGTCACTTGGAGTAAGCCATTGATGTTTTACCATCTGTTATCCAACAATGATAGTTAAAAAGAAGACCAATAAACTCTTCTCTGGAGATTTTGATGCAAGTAAACAGCAGGGGGAATCTTTACCTTTGTTTTGGATCCTTTTTAAGTAGGCCACTCAACAGGGACTTCGCTTCCGGACTGAGTGTTCGTGGGAAGCGGATTTCTTCCATGAGAATGAGTTCAAACAGCCTCTCGTGATCCTGATTGTAGAAGGGTAATCGGCCACACATCATCTCATACATCACAACTCCAAGCCCCCACCAATCGACAGCCCGACCATAGTCATTGTCTTCCAGCACCTAAGAAAAGGTCAGTTTTAATAAGGGCAACTTCAGACAAACACACAAAGTGTATATATATATATATATATATATATATATAAAATTTATTAGAAAATGTTTTGTCAAACACTAAAATAATGCACCCATAGTGAGGGGAAAGAAGTATTTGATCCCCTGCTGATTTTTTGCATTTGCCCACTGACAAAAAATTGATCAGACTATAATTTTAAAGTGATTGTAAAGGATCGTTTTGACTTTTTTTAAAACATACATATCATACTTACCTCCACTGTGCAGCTCGTTTTGCACAGAGTGGCCCCGATCATCCTCTTCTGGGGTCCCTCGGCGGCTTTTGTGGCTCCTCCCAGCATCAGATAACCCCCTAGGAGAAGCGCTCTCCCAAGGGGGTTACCTTGCGGGCGTGCTCCTGAGTCCAATATTTGCGTCCACAGACACGAATGCCGGAGTCAGCCCCGCGTCATCGGATTTGATTGACACCAGCGGGAGCCAATGGCTGCGCTGCTATCAATCTATCCAATCAAGAGCCGGGACCCCATGGAGAGAGGGACAGCGCGTCCCCGCCGAGGAGGTGAAGAGGCTCAGGTAAGTGAAACGGGAGGGGGGGGGCTGTGGGGCCGGTGACTGCCAGGTTTACAACCCCTTTAATGGTAGGTTTATTTTAACAGTGGGAAACAGAACAAAAACATCCAGAAAAACACATTTAAAAAGAATTATAAATTTATTTGCATTTTAATGTAAAATAAGTATTTAATCCCCCATCAGCAAGATTTCTGGCTCCCAGGTGTCTTCTATACAGGTAATGAGCTGAGATTAGGAGCACCTTTTTAAAAGGAGTGCTCCTAATCTCAGCTTGTTACCTGTATAAAAGACACCTGTCCACAGAAGAAATCAAATTCCAATCTCTCCACCATGGCCCAGACCAAAGAGCTGTCCAAGGAGATCAGGGACAAGATTGTAGACCTACACAAGGCTGGAATTGGCTACAAGACCATTGCCAAGCAGGTTGGTGAGAGGGTGACAACAGTTGGTGCAATTATTGGCAAATGGAAGAAACACAAAATAACTGTCAATCTCCCTCAGTCTGGGGCTCCATGCAAGATCTCACCTTGTGGAGCTTCAATGATCTTGAGAACAGTGAGGAATCAGCCCAGAACTACACAAGAGAATCTTGTCAATGAACTCAAGCCAGCTGGGACCATAGTCACCAAGAAAACAATTGGTAACACACTATGCCGTGAAGGACTGAAATCCTGCAGCGCCTGCAAGGCCCACGTGCTCGAGAAAGCGCATGTAGAGGCCCGTCTGAAGTTTGCCAATGAAAATCTGAATGAATCAGAGGAGAACTGGGTGAAAGTGTTGTGGTCAGAAGAGACCAAAATCGAGCTCTTTGGAATCAACTCAACTTGCCGTGTTTGGAGGAGGAGAAATGCTGCCTATGACCCCAAGAACACCATCCTCACCATCAAACATGGAGGTGGAAACATTATGTTTTCGGGGTGTTTTTCTACTAAGGAGACAGGACAACTTCAGCGCTTTAAAAAGGGATGATGGCTGGGGCTATGTACCCTCAAATCTTGGGTGAGGACCTCCTTCCCTCAGCCAGGGCATTGAAAATGGGTCATGGATGGGTATTCCAGCATGACAATGACCCAAAACACACAACCAAGGCAACAAAGGAGTGGCTCAAGAAGAACATCATTAAGGTCCTGGAGTAGCCTAGCCAGTCTCCACACCTTAATCCCATAGAAAATATGTGGCGGGAGCTGAGGGTTCGAGTTACCAAACATCAGCCTCAAAACCTTAATGACTTGGAGAGGATCTGCAAAGAGGAGTGGGACAAAATCCCTTCTGGTATGTGTGCAAACCTGGTGGCCAACAACAAGAAATGTCTGACCTCTGATTGCCAACAAGGGTTTTGACACCAAGTACCAAGTCATGTTTTGCGAAGGGGTCAAATACTTATTTCACTCATTAAAATGCAAATCAATTTATCATTTTTTTGAAATGCGTTTTTCTGGATTTTATTTTGTTATTCTGTCTCTTGCTGTTAAAATAAACCTACCATTAAAATTATACCATTTCTTTGTCAGTGGGCAAACGTACAAAATCAGCAGGGGATCAAATACTTTTTTCCCCTCACTGTATTTCTCTAATCCACCTAGCCCCTGCTGTGCACTAGGGATAGACAATCAATGCCATCTCCTATTTGGCCTACTAAATGCTGGGGGTACCCAACCCTACTGTAAGTGCACCCGGTATCTACTCCTGCAGCCAAATCACCTTTAGCTGGCACATACAAATCACACACACAAAAAAAAAAAAAAAAAAAAAAGTGTGCGTTTATTTATAGATGTAGCACTCTACTAGATAGGTTGCTAGGATGTTCGGTAAATTAAACTATTTTTTGGTCCTCTGTATTCTTTGGAGCAGCTGTTGATTGCTTTGGGCTGTGATGGAACTCACAGGCTGCAGGTTTGATTGCTTCCCCCTGCATTCTACATAATTCTAGAACATAGCTTGAATATTTATTGTGCTTCAGCCAATCCCTGGGAGATGTGCCCAGCAGGTGGTCTGAGCTTTAGAACAGCAGGGGATTTCCTGTTGGAGGGATTCCACCTATCTGGATGGGAGGTGCCTTAAAGGAACATGTTAGGTATACATTATTATATGTCATAGCCTACTTCATTTTAAAAATCAGAACCAAGACCACCCATAAATCAATCGTTACCTCTGGGGCCAGGTACTCTGGGGTTCCACAAAACGTTCTCATTGTAGCGCCGTCTGTGATGCCTTCCTTACAGAGTCCAAAATCTGTAATCTTTACATGACCATCTTTATCCAGCATAAGATTCTCCAGCTTTAGAGAGGAAAACAAAAAATTAGCAGGAATTCCTTTACACCTACGTTAGCAATAAACTGAAAAGTTAAAGATTGCTGCAAGTGTCCTCGAAATGACCCAAGAAACACAAATACTGCAGCTTATCAATCCTTAAGCCTACGAAAACACATCACCGTTTTTTTTTCGTTCATTCAACCAAACAACTTGAACGTAAAAAAAACTGCACGGGTCCAGTCGGAGCCGCTGTACTAACAATCTGATGTTAGTACAGCAATCTCCCCCGCTAAAGCTATTGTGTTCTGACAGGGGCCCCCTTGCCCCCTGCCCTGCCAGAACTCTCCGGTCAGCTGCTGGTTTTCTGACTGGCTGCCATACACACAAGCCGAATGTCGGCCATTTTTTATTGAACGGGCCGATGTCAGCCTTTAATTGTAGTTGCTGTAGTAGTCTACATTTGGCTCTAGTCCTTTTATTTTTATCTAGTGATCCTGTCCCAGGGTGACAAACTCCACTCACTGTATTCTATCTAGTGTTGTCAGCCTAGGAAGTAAGGAGTCTATTGATAAAAAGAAAGTTGCTGTGCGGATGTCTTCAGCACATGCACAGGCAAAACCAATTATAACCGTATTGTATGTTCTTGTTTTTTTTTGGGGGGGAGGGACACAACACCACATTATGGCCGTTACATTGAGCCGACGATCATAGAAGATAATCATATTACAAAAAATATAGTGATAATTTGATGTGTGTGCCAACGCCGAGGTCTGCATGGCAATTTTTTTTTTTTAAACAAGGACCCCTTAGTGTTTTAGGACTACAGTATACAAGGCTCCCTTCTCATGTAAAAATATGTGCTTTCCAATATATTCATTATAAAAAAAAATAACCATTTCCCCTCTCAAACCAGCTATATGCACAAAGCAAAGTGAAGGGAAAAAAACAAAAAACAAATTCCCTTTAAATTCTATGGGACTCTTCACATTCCTGCGCTGCGTTTTTAAAAGTCCCGCATCTTCGGTATCCAGTTTAAAAAAAAAAAAAAAAAAAAAAAAAAAAAAAAAAAAACCCTCCCATTGAAATAAATGGAAAATACATCAAAAATGCACCACGGTTGCGTTTTGAGTTACATGTCCATGTTTCACATGTGCATGCTGGCAATCAGAAAATGCACCAAAAAGGCATACATTTTTTTTTTTATCACAAGAAAAGGCATATATGTTTTTAGAGTGTTTTTTTCAGCAGAGCAGTGTGAAAGTACTCTAAGTGCTTCCAAATCAATTCTAACACCCGGTATCCAATTAGAAGTGGAACAGAGGTGAATATGTAGTTTTATTGAAAGTCGTAAAGTCATGATAAAACCAACATGTTTCGGGGGAACAAAGACTCCCCCCTTCTTCAGGGCTGTTGCTATGATGAATGGGGATAGTGTATATTAAAGTATAAAATACAAACAGCGCAAAGAGAGAACAAAAATAAATGCAGCTGAACACTAAAAGATTTTTTCACATAATCCAAAAGTCAATAATATACAAAAAGGAGTGCAGCGTAATAAAGGGCTCAATAAAACATTTCAAATGAGATAAAGAAGTTTATATGAATCCAATAAAAAAAAAAACTAGAAAAATGGAAACTGGACTAACAGTCCCAGCAACAAAGAATCCCTGTGAGAAATTTCAGTGTAAGGGTGACTTTCCCTCCACCTCCAGCACGCTTGCTTCGCTCACATCTAGGTGTGGACCACTGAACTAACAGATGGTCAACAATGCATGTCCCATATGGGTATAACTTCCAAACGAAGGTCTGGATCAACCAATCGGCATCCCAGGGATATAGTGGTAAGAGAAGAAAAATCTAGCACACTGATGATTTCTGCTCAGAAGATCGTGGCACTGAAATCGGGAGTGTCTGTATTCTCCGGTGGTTGCTGCAACCAATGGAAAATACAGACGACACCCAATTTCAGTGTCACAGACACACCAGTGTTGGTATATCCCCATTCATCATAGCATACAGCAGCAGCCCTGAAGAAGGGGGAGTCTTCGTTCCCACGAAACGCGATGGTCTTATGCTTTACAACTTTAAATAAAACAACTACTTATTCACCCGTGTTCCACTTCTAATTGGATACCGGGCGCTCCTTTTACCTACCTTCACAAGTACACGCAAAAACGACCTTGAGGTCGTACCCAGAGATAGCAGCCCAAGCCCTTCAAAAGGGCTCACCGCCACCTTTTCTGCCAAGGTGGGCCAGATTCACCAGGAGCAAACTTCTCAAACATGCTCCCATCACCACTCACAGACCCTCACCCGAGGTAGTCAGTCCATCGCAGTCTCTCACCTGTAAAAGGAATTCTAACGGGAGGTAAGAATTTAGCAGCCTCAGGGCTACTTCATTTATGCACTTATAGTCAGCAGTGCAAAGAATCCTAGCCGGTGCACAGATTTGGTATTTTGACTTCAATTATATGGATTTCACCTTCTCACAATGGAGGTTTGATGAATGTGAAATGTCCCCTTGCTGACACAACGAACAACCATAACAGACTCAAAGTGAAGGAGTCTTATCAGGACAACATATTGGTTTTTACTTGCCTTAATATCTCTGTACACCACGTTCCTGGAGTGGAGATATTCCAGGGCAGACACAATCTCTGCACCATAAAATCGTGCCCTCTCTTCTGTGAAAACTCGTTCACGAGACAAGTGAAAGAACAGCTGTGGGGAGGAATGGACAGGTCACTAACAGAATAGGAACTATTTATACAAATGAGAAAAAAAATATATATTTATATCTATATACAGTATCTCACAAAAGTACACCCCTCACATTTTTGTAAATATTTTATCATATCTTTTCATGTGACAACACTGAAGAAATTACACTTTGCTACAATATAAAGTAGTGAGTGTACAGCTTGTAAGGAAGTGTAAATGTGCTGTACCCTCAAAATAACTCAACACACAGCCATTAATGTCTAAATCGCTGCTGGCAACAAAAGTGAGTACACCCCTAAGTGAAAAATGTCCAAATTGGGCCCAAAGTGTCAATATTTTGTGTGGCCACCATTATTTTCCAGCACTGCCTTAACCCTCTTGGGCTTGGAGTTCACCAGAGCTTCACAGGTTGCCACTGATGTCCTCTTCCACTCCTCCATGATGACATCACGGAGCTGCTGGATGTTAGAGACCTTGCGCTCCTCCACCTTCCATTTGAGGATGCCCCACAGATGGTCAATAGGGTTTAGGTCTGGAGACATGCTTGGCCAGTCCATCACCTTTACCATCAGCTTCTTTAGCAAGGCAGTGGTTGTCTTGGAGGTGCGTTTGGGGTCGTTATGTTGGAATACTGCCCTGGGGTCCAGTCACCGAAGGGAGGGGATCATGCTCTGCTTCAGTATGTCACAGTACATGTTGGCATTCATGGTTCCCTCAATGAACTGTAGCTCCCCAGTGCTGGCAGCACTCATGCAGCCCCAGACCATGACACTCCCACCCACCATGTTTGACTGTAGGCAAGACACACTTGTCTTTGCACTCCTCACCTGGTTTCCGCCACACATGCTTGACACCATCTGAACCAAATAAGTTTATCTGGGCCTCATCAGACCACAGGACATGGTTCCAGTAATCCATGTCTATTCTGCTTGTCTTCAGCAAACTGCGGGCTTTCTTGTGCATCATCTTTAGAAGAGGCTTCCTTCTGGGACGACAGGCATGCATTGTGTATTGTCTGAGCACTGACAGGCTGAACCCCCCACCCTTCAACCTCTGCAGCAATGCTGGCTGCACTTATACGTCTATTTCCCAAAGAACCTCTGGACATGACGCTGAGCACGTGCACTTAAAGCAGGACGGAAAAATAGCAATTGTTCCCAATTTGGACATTTTCACTTAGGGGTGTACTCACTTTGCCAGTGGTTTAGACATTGATGGCTATGTTTTGAGTTATTTTGATGGGACAGCAAATTTACACTGTTATACAAGCTGTACACTCACTAATTTAAATTATAGCAAAGTGTAATTTCTTCTGTGTCACATGAAAAGATATAATACAATATTTACAAAAATATGAGTATATCTCTATATAAAATCAGCATGCAGAATTTAACAAGAATGTCTAGTGTTTTCACACCTTGATCGTCTGATTTAACTACTTAGCAGCATTTCAGGATGATATTAAATATATTTTTATTCGATACATGTTACACCATCCCGGCTCTTAAAGAGGTTCTTTACAAAAAAAAAAAAAAAAAGAAATAAGGTAGATGCTGACTTAATAAAAGGACACTTGCCTCTCCAGGGATCCAGCGCTGCCCTTACCCGGCCCAGTTCTTCACTAGCCTCCAGGTTCCCAGCATCTTTAGTGTGGGTAGCCGTCTACTGCATGCGTGATGCGCATGTGTGAGCCACTCTGCATTTTGCGAATGGTCCTGCAGCCTTCTGGGACCTGTGACGTGTCTCAGAAAGCTGCGAATGCCTAGGTGATCTGAATGGAAATGGGAGTGACTATCTGTCAAAAGTAGGTACCTACTCCCAAATCCAAAAAAGAATTACATGCTAAATCCACTTAGTTTTATTAACTATTCTCAGTCTTCCAGAAAACTCTAAGTTTCTGCTGCAAGTGTGATAACTAACCTAATACAGGGTCTAGTGTTTTTTCAATATAATTTGAGGAGCGCTGTGGAAGCAGGCAGATGCCACATGTGAGAGATGTACTCTGGGTTTTCAAATAGCTGAAATACTATTTTTTAGCCAATGAGACTTTTTAAGCAAATTACAAAATCTATCTTCATTTATGTACAATCTAAAAAACATAATTCTGATAAAATGTTGTAGCGGCTGAAACATCATAGAATGCATGCACATAATACCCATATAATTTTGTGGAACACCCATAAAGTCACAAAAGGGTATTCTATATCAAATTCATGGTGCTTGGTTTATCTGCGTCAATTCCCAAATTCGGGACAAACCCAACGAGTTTTTCTTCAGGGGTTTAGGGTGTCATATAATGTGCATGGACAAAAATACACGAATATATAGGCCCAAAATTTAAAAAAAAGCAGAAACCTTTCCAATCCACGCCACCAATGGTCATGACCATTTGGCATACATTTGACCCAGGTGGTGGTGGAGAAGACTGTTTACCGAGCACACATGGAGGATATCCTTGTTCTTTGTGGCCTCTGTGTGTGCGCGCGTGTTGGTCTACTCAGTTGGTTCTCCACAGAAAACATTTGGAGATTTTTTTTTTTTTTTTACTCACCTCTTAATGCCTTTTTCTAGGGGGTCCCTCGTAATCGGACTCCTTCAGCGCCTGGGCTCCTGACGTCACTTCCCTCGGCGCAGGAAGGGAGATTAGCCCCCCCCCCCCCCCCCCCTCTCTGCAATCATCTGGGACACGTCACAGGTCCCAGATGATTGCGCGGCCAGTCACGGCTCGCGCATGCCCGGCTGTGAAGCCACAGCCGGGTGCCCACAGTTACAATGCCAGCGTCAACGAGCGGAGGGGGAGATGAGTGGGGCTTCGATCCCCTGCATCACTGGACCCTGGGACAGGTAAGTGTCCGATTATTAAAAGTCAGCAGCTGCAGTATTTGTAGCTGCTGACTTATTTTTTTCTTTTTAAGCGGAATTCCGCTTTAAATGAGCCTGTGTACTCAATAACTGGTAAACATGCACTAAACCACAAAATATATATTTAATGTCCACACCTCTCCACCATTGGCATACTCCATAACAAAGCAGAGCCGGTCACTTGTCTGAAAGGCATACTTCAAAGCCTGTAAGAGAGAAGAGAGTGAAAAATCAATTAGCGCTCATGAGACCGTTCTGTGTTCTAACACAATGCTAGTGGCACTAGCGTATCCTATTCACACTGCAATGCAGCCAAGGGTAAATCTCACAGTAATGTGCAGCAATGCAGCACATCGCACCACTGAACATTGCAGTGAATGAATTGTACACTTTAAAGTTAGAAAAAAAAAAAAAAAGGTAGCAGTGTGATGTGCTGAATCTCGCACCACACTGCCCCCTTCTGCAGCCTGCAAAGGAAAGCTGCCGTTGCTGTGTGAATACAGCCTAAAACAAACATGTTACACTTACCTGCTCTGTGCAATGGTTTTTCACAGAGCAGCCCTGAATCTCCTCTTTGGGGTCACCCGTCGGAGATCTTGGATCCTCTTTTTCTGTGTCTGCTCCCATAGAAAAACACTTGCTTAGGGCAGACGTGTGGGCTTGATTCCGAGCGGGGCTGTGTGCATCTACTGACACAGCGCAGCTCAACCCCATCCCCAGCTCTCTGCTCACAGGATTTAATTGACAGCAGCAGGAGCCTGTGGTTCCTGCTGCTGCCTCTTATTAGAGAGAAGAACGGGAACAGTGGCGGATCGAGATCAGGCCAAGGTAACTATAAAAGGGGGGATACAAATACAAGGATATTTTTTACAACACCACAGGGAATGAATCAAGATAAAAAATTATTAGCTTTTAGAGCCCCTTTAAGTTTCAGTTGAGCTAAAAGGGACTTATAGGTGGAGACTGATGAGTTCACCTATACATCTCCTAATATCACCTACTTCAAGATCTCCCTGCCACTGTCCCTTTCCACCTTGGAGCTGTAGGAACTCTCAATTCCCCGATACATCCTCTATGAAAAATTAAATAAACCAAGGATCCAGAAAGGAAAGTAGGACCCTTCATAACAGCTGTGCAGACCCTAAACCATTGAGGAAACCTCTGCATTGATCTGAGACACAAATGTCTCCGTATGTGCCAATAAAATCTAGCTTACAGTGAAGTGAACATTAAAGTAATTGTAAACGATCACCTTGTAAAACACCACATTCAGTTTAAAATAGAAATGAAAGGCAAAACATTTTTGTATATTATATATATAAAAAACACGTTATAAATACTTTCCCCTTTATGAGTGATCACATTTCCTCTGTTCTCAGCTGCATTAGAGCTGGGCGGAGAAGCAGCAGCACACTGAGCTTCCCAGTGAATGGCTATGCAGCATGGGCATGTCAAGACAAGTCTTTGGAGGAGAGTACACAGAGTTCCCAGCATAGCTAGAGAACTCACCACAGTGTGCTCTCCTGCTTAGTGTGGTCATTTTTTAATAGGGAAGCAGAGGGACTGGCAGGAACTCCAGGGATTTCACATAAAGGAAGCAATACAAGGAGAACAGGACACTTTCTCATACAAGTACATGGTACAGCAGATACATATCAGAAATATGAAGTGTTGGGGGCAACAAACGCTTTAAGGCAGGATGGTTAATGACAGCACAGGATCTGCTTTAGAAGAACAACCAGATTGTCTATAACAGCCCCCCCACCTTCAGAAATTAAGACAAGTATATTATCAGAAGCTATACAAGAGATTTCAAAAGTATATACAGCAATACAGTTGTACTGTAATGATACAATTACAAATGTATAATTAGTGACTTAAAAGAAAAAAAAAAAGCAAATAAGCAATGGACCTCCCGTAACAAAACCTACCGTTAAAAATGGATGTCTTGTATTCTGCAAGACTCTGCTCTCTGTAACTGTATGAGCCACTTCATCCTGGAGTTACAAGAGAAAATGTCAAACGATAAATCAAGAGGAGACAGTAGAAATACAAGTAACACGAAAAAAAAAAAAAAAAAACTCTACAGATGAACCTTGTTGGTTTTATTTTCCATTTTGTCTAGCTCCATTCATGAAAATTGTGCAGGACAAAATCGCTTTTCCATATACTGTGCTGTACATGTGATGCCTTATAATCTCAAGACATCTTTGTACATGAGGTTGAAATATCGTCTCTGCCTTTTACCATGCGTTCCATATTTTATATGACTAAACAAACTTGAATCCAAGTGTGGCTGGCATGAGACTACTTGGACAGAAGGCTAGGATAATGCTACGCTGGCCCTTGTACACTTTCCTAAAAGTGTTGTTGGACCAAACATTAGAAGCTGCGTGATCTAGGCAACTGCCTAAAGAAGAATTCTAGGTGTAAGATGTGCTGACCTCCTGGAATTCTCAAACACTATAGTCACTAGGATCTAACAGAGGAGAGTGTGTGTGTTCAGATATAGATATATATATCTATATCTATATTTTCGATCCATTGTGCAGGAGTGCTATGGGTAAAAGCACATGATTAAAGGAAGCCCGTGATGAGAGAAATATGAGCATGTTTTTTATATGCAGCTTCTTCAGCATGACAGCCAAGCAACTATCAATTTTAGAAGTGGTCAGCAACGGCTTTCTTTTAAGAAGAGGCCAAAATGACAAAGTCCACAGTTGCTCAAATAACCAAACTTAAAGTGGAGTTCCACCCATTTAAAAGTCAGCAGCTAAGAAAAGTGTAGCTGCTGACTTAACTGACACTCACCTGTTCCACGGTCAGGCAATGCCAAATGTGGCATGTCAGTGGGGTCACAAGTACTTAAATGGGAAGTTCAATTTTTGGGTGGAACTCCGCTTTAAGAAGCCCAAAAAAATGGGTGGAAGAAAAGAAAATTGCTCAATTCCCCCCCATCAACACTGACAATGCCTCCTGCAGTGCTATTGTTTTCTCCTGGTGGGAAAGGAGGCACAAGGAGCCTTCCCAGCCAGAAGAACACAATGATTATTACTAGCTGCTATGGACATTGGCAATAATCACATGTAAACAATCCAACAGGCTGGAGGTACCAAAGTTGTACAATCAACCTGCCCAGATATGGATTGAATCTCTGCCAATCCCTGCTGAACCAGCTTTAGTAACAAAGGCTTGCAGTAGGGCATGTCTGAATGCCTGAAAAGTTGATGTTTGAAGATAATACGCTGCAGCAGCAAAAATCTATGGCCAGTTCAACTACAAACAGCTAAAAAAACAAAATAAAAGCCACAAAAACTACATTAAAACCCCATCCATAAACAAATCATTGAGGACAATTTTCTGCCCCTACTACATTCCATTAAAAGGGACCTTTGTCAAAGGCATAAACACACATATAACTGGTTTGGAAGGAAGGCAATCTTAAAAATGACAGTCATGTCTAGGGTGCTTTACCTGTTCCAGACTTTTCCGATTTTAATCCCACAGAGATACTTGAAAGCACTTTGGGGGAAATTCTTAGATTTGTTTGGATGTGCTCACATTCACGCTAATCCCATACCTACCTCACCACGTCCAAGCTGTAACGGAGGTATCACGTTCCCAGACCCCATAAATTATTGCCAAGCGGCGCCTCTATCCAGAGTAATAGCTTATTGCAGGGACTATGGATATAGGCTGGTGGATCCTACTAAACGATCTAGCATACTGCTACATTGTCTACTCTGGATCCACCCGGCATTCCTGGTGAACCTTAGAGGACAACCACTAATAGGCCCAACTCTCTAAACTCTTTGAAAGCCAAGCCACAAGTTTCTCATCTCACCCCAGTATTGAGGAACCCAGAGTTCCCACTAGGGGTATTTGATAGGTGCTTTAGACAACTTTTGAAATCAGGGATCTGCCAGATAGAACACTCTCTCTGCGACTTGGGCCCAAAGCCTACTCATTCCCTCCAACAGATGGTCGACCCCCCCCCCTCTAGACTGGTGGCTTCTCCAGAAATTGCACCACTATCTTTTGTCAGTTGCTAAAATGGGTGCATTTTAGCTCAGAGAAGTCTTTTGAATGTTTGTGCATGGACCCTATGCTGTCTTCTCACACAGTTTCAGCAGCATATCAGCTACTAGTTCTACCAGTAGACTTTGTGTCTCCCCCCCCCCCCCTATTTATGCTCAAATGGTAAAGAGACTTGGAGACCTCATTCTCCTCCACTCAGAGGGAGGACAGCTTATATTTCGCACAATATTTGTCTATTGCAAACAGATATCAGGAACTAATATATAAGATCCTGATAAGAGTTCCATCAGTCTTCCGCAAAATATACCCCAAGACAGTTGGCAGCTGTTGGAGATGCTGAAAGGCAGGGGGCACACTTCTCCATATCTTTTCAATGTGTGATAAATACCTATTACACTCCTCTCACCTATCCAGGAAACAATAGAAGAAAACAATGCTGATCTATTTAGTGAATGCAGCCAAGGCATGCATGCCGGCCCTCTGGAAACAGGAGAGCCCCCCATCATTCAAGAAAGGTTCAGGCGCACTTGGTTCCACTGGACCATGTTCACTTGTTACCAGAAATATGAAATGTCGCTTGCTCGTGACGTGTAAAAATTTTAAGAGGCCTTTTTTCTTGGTGTTTCTGCAGCTCGGACTTGGAGTGGCTGGAGTTTGGCTGACAATGGTCCTACTCGGTGTTCAGCGCATAAAAACTGAGTTGTTTATTTTGTATTCAGCTCTTTAAGCTACGTAACTGACAATGCTCTCTGTATATTTACCAAACTCCCGGAAAGTCTGTCTTTATGCATTGTTGTTGATTCCAGACTCTAAGCCATGTAATTTTCAAAAAAATGTAATAAAAGAATTTAGGAAGAAAAAAAAAAAATATAAGTGAAATGAGTATTATTTTAGTACCACGCAATATTCCTGCTAACACCCTTTATGTGTAAATAGGTATACCTAATAAAGTGGTCACCGATTGCATATAGTATACAGCAGCTCAAAACATCTGCACACCCAGCACACTCACCTTGGCGATGATGACATCTTTGCGTAAGATTTTCATAGCATAATACCGACCCGTTGCCTTCTCCCGTACCAGGATCACTTTTCCAAATGTTCCTTTTCCCAACAGCTTGAGATAGTCAAAATCATTCATGGTCTAGAGAAGAGTTCACAAATGAAAAAAAAATAAACTCAATGAGTAAAAAAAAAAAAAAAAAAAAAAAAAAAAAAAGTAAATATTTGCTTTTAACATCTGAACAGTTAACCCAAAGAAAAACTATAAAAGGTTTTTTTTTTTTTTTTTTTGCTTTCAGGCCGTTTACATGGGAAGATTAGCAGTGTGCCCCAAGCGGGGCTGTCTGACTGGCATGGGAATGCAAAGGTGTTGCATGGATCCCTGTGCTGGTGTCCCATTATTGTCTATTGGGAAACATGCAGCTGCATGGACACAGCCGCTGTGTCCCAATATGACATTAGGATGCAGGTCGTCAAACACACGGGGCACGTGCAGCTAATCGCCCCGTGAATGAAGCCTAAGCTATCCACATAAAATGTGTAATTTAATTTAAAAAATTGTATCTGCGTTTTTCTTTTTTTTATTATTTGGACTGAGCAAAAAAATCTAGATATACGTGTTATAAATACAGTCATGAAATGTTGAACAGTATGCATATGAAAAATGAGAAAGGTACACTGAAAAATGGGATTTTTGACTTACCATGAAATCCATTTCTCTGAGTTCATTGACAGACACAGCGCTCCATTATTAAGATCCATAGGATTATATTGCTCTGTACAGGAGAAGGACACTAGGCAGAAAAAAAAAAAAAGACTTGGCTATGCCTATGGGCAGTCCTAGGTGATATACACCCCCCTCCCTGCTATAGGCCTTCAGTTTAGCAACAAGCAGTGTTAGAAGCATCAAAACTCCGTAGAGGGGTGGGTGCTGTGTCCGTTAATGAACTCAGAAATGGATTTTATGGTAAGTCAAAAATCCCATTTTCTCTTTTGTTCATCGACAGACACAGCGCTATTCAGAACCATAGGGATGTCCCAAAGCAGTGCCAAACATGAGGGGTGGGACAATGAAAAATCCCAAGGCTAACACAAGAGCCAACCAGGTAACAGGAGCCTAACCTGAACAATACACCTCCAAGAGAGATTATACCCCCTAAACAGCAGCCCGCAACACCTTGCGGCCAAAAGAAGCATCCTCAGATGCCAGCACATCCACGTTGTAGAATTTTGTGAAAGTGTACACAGGCGACCAAGTGGCCGCCTTCTTGCAAACCAACGCAGCTGATGCCTGATGATGGAAGGCCCAAGAAGCAGTAAGCAGCCAAGTAGAATGTGTCGTAACGGAAAGGAGGAACCCAACCCCTGATAGAATAGACCAGAGTCATTGTATGTCTTATCCATCTAGAAAGGTCGCAGAAGAAGCAGACAGCCCCTTTTTTGGCCCGTCTGTGATCACAAACAGTGAGTCTGATCTCCAAAAAGACCCTGTGACTGCCAAATACACCCGAATCGTCCAAACACATTAAGAGCATGCAAAGTAAATCACTTAGGACATTTTGACCTGGGACACAGGGAAGGCAACACAACGTCCTTAGTCAAAAAGAATCAGAGGAGGGAACCTCGGACAAGGGCAAAGAACCACTTCATCTTTGTGGATCACCAGGTAAGTAGTATGACACGGTAATGCCTACAGTTCCGACACTGTGAGCAGAGGTAATAGCAACCAAAAAAGCCACCTTCTGGGACAGAGCAAGCAGAGGAACCTCCCGAATATTTTCAAAGGAAAGCTCCTGTAGAACCGAACGCACCAAGAGCAGATCACACGGTGGTAGAAAAGACTGCACTGGTGGAGGCAGATGTCAAACCACTTGATTAAGAGTACGCACCAGGGAGTGCAAGACCAGGAGGCGCCGAAGAAAACCGCCAAGGCTGACACCTGGCCCTTGATGGTACTCAAGGCCATGTTCTGCTCAAACCCCCCTGTGAAGGAAGGTCGAAATGCGAGCTACCGAGAAAGAACAAGGGTAAATGCCAAGCGCCCCACACCAGGATATGTATGCTATCCATGTCTCGTGTTAAATCTTCCTAGAGGAAGGCTTCCTAGCCTTCAGCAACATCGTAACTTCAGCACCTGGCTCAGAACAGCCAGGCCTTCAAAACCAGCGACTGAAGCAGGATGGAAGATCGGCCCTTGGGGCAGCAAAATCTCCCTGAGAGGGTGTCGCCAAGGGACGTCAGCGACCAAGCGCACCAGGTCGGCATACCAAGACCAACAAGGCCATCCAGGCCCACTAGAATGACCGGAATCCCTTCGGCCTCGATCCTGTGCAAAATCCGCGGCAGAATCTTGAGAGGAGAGGCGTAGATCCGACTATACCGTCCCAGGGGGCCACCGGAGCGTCTGCAGTGTCCACCAGAGGAGCCCGTGACCTTGCCAGAAACCTCAGTACTGTTCATTTAAACCAGGACGCCAACAGGTCTACCTCGGGAGTGCCCCATTGGAGACATATCCAATGAAACATGTCCTGGTGAAGGGACCACCCCGTGGACCAACACTAGCCGACTGAGGCAACTGCCTGCCATTTTTCCACTCCTAGAATGCATACGGTGGAGAGGGCTGGAACAAGGCGTTCTGCGCACCGAAGGATCCTGGCTACTGTCAGGGCTGCCAACACACCCTTCGTTCCGCCCTGGTGATTGACATAGGCCACCGCCATGGCATGGTCCGACTGGATCCGTTCAGTAGCCCCTAAAGTCGACCTCCATGATCCATACATAGTCTGATCGCTTGAAGTCCCAGGATATTAATTGGCAGTCAGGATTCCTCCAGTGTCCAACGACCCTGACCTCCAGTCCCAGGACAACTCCCCACCCGGACAGACTGGCATTGGTGGTGACCACTGTTCAATACAAGAGGAGAAAGGATGTGCCCTGCCGAAATCCCGGAGAGCGAAGCCACCAGGCCAGGGACCCCCGGTTTTCTGGCTCAGCCGAATCTGATAGTCCAGAGACCTAGGGCACTTTACACCAGGATCTCACTTGAAGTGAGCTTGTATGGAAACTAAGCAAATGGAACTGCTTCGAGGCCCACCTGCGAGACAACAGTAGTTGAAACGCAGCATGCAACTTCTGGAGTTTGTCCAGAGGAAGAAACACTTTGGCCAGAGATGAAACCAGAGTCAGGCCCAGATAATCCAATTTTCTGGTAGGAGCCGGAGCAGACTTCAGGTAGTATAGAAGCCAACTGAAAACTGAGGTCTGTATAGCGAGATACGTTGCCCCTCAGGGAAGGCGAGGACTCTGCTTTAGGGCTGAAACAACTAATCGATTAATTGACAATTAATCGATTACTATTTTCATAATCGAATAATCGGCCAGTAACCTAATGGGGTTAAAAAAAGCTAAAATGAGTCCTTTATAGTGCAAAAAGAGCAAATCGCTACTGTAAATATTACTTTCACAGTTCTACAGTAAAAAAAAAAAATGAACCCCTTACATTAGCGATTATCTGTACTTTTTTTTTTTGGTACTATAAAGGGCTAATTTTAGTTTTTTTAACCCCATTATATTACTAAACATCTTAGACCTGGTTCACATCTGTGTTTTTTGGTGCTTTTTGCAGAAACGCACTACAGTTCATTTACATGGTTTCCTATGGGACACGTTCACATCTATGCTTTTTTCAGCCGCTGCCCATTTGGAAAGGGTCAAGGATTTTTTTAACGCAAAACTGTGCTTTTTTGGTTTAATATACTTCAATAGAGAAGCTGCAGAAGAGCATGTAATGTGTTTTTGCAGCAATTTGAGTTTTTTTTTTTAATCTGCTCAACGACAAATTGTCCAAAAAAAAAAAAAAAAAATTGCAAAAAACGCAAATCGCAGCAAAATCACGTGCGCAAAAATCACAACGTACAGCGAAAAGCACTGCAGAAACAGATCAAAAGCAAACTGAATAGGTGTGTACCGAGCCTTATGCTGGCCACACGGATCAATTTTCAGACGAGAATATTCAGACGAAAAATCTTTGTACATTCGCTGAATAAAAGAATGTTGTTTGAAATTTTCACTTGTTTTTAACATTCTGTTTTTAAAACGAAGGTAAATTTCTGAACGAAAATCACATACACTGTCTGAAAATTCCTTTGACCAAGAATTTTTCTATTATTTCCAAATGTTCCCGTCACTATGGTTGAAAATGAACGTCGATTTTACCCCACTAATGATTAGAAAATCGAACGAACGTTCTTAAAATTACACTTTTTTTTTTTTTTAAGGAAGACATTTGTTTTTTTTAAATAAAAAAAATGTGATCTCTGAGTCTGATGATATTTACCAGATTCACCCTTTAATAGTATATACAGTATATCTCTCCTCTAATAGTATATCTCTTCTAATAGTATATACAGTATATCTCCTCTGTTATTCTTAGCATGGATTAGATATTTTGCTCCCTAACCATATAGTTGGTTATTTATATTTACCACTGCATAGAAATATTTAAGAATAAATTGCCTTTTTTTTAAAAACTTTACATATTAACTAAATTATACACCACACTTTTTTTTTTTATGGTTATTAACCGATCGATTAATCGAAACAATAAATCGGCCAACTAATCGATTATGAAAATAATCGTTAGTTGCAGCCCTACTCTGCTCGCAGAAGTTGTTAGTCCAAGCAGCCCAGGATCGCAACCCCCCCACTGACGTAACCACGCCTGAACTGGAGCCAACACCTTTGTGAATACGCGAGGGGTGGAGGCGAGACCAAAAGGTCAACACCGTGAGCGGATAATGCTCTTTTTCCCCAGTAAAATGGAGGAAGTGTTTCGGGCACATTTTGGAGTGCGTAAATAAGCATCCGTGATTTCAAGCCTGAAAGTCCCCACGATGAAGGGACGCCACCACCGTGCGGATGGACTCCATTCTGACCTTCTGTACCTACTGGAACTGGGGCAAGCACACCCTGAAGCAACAGGGCTTGCACAGCCCCAAGGAGAACAGTCCAGTGACAGATGCCAACTGGAAGGAAAAAAAACCTTTTCGGGGTTCAAGGCTGGAACACTAGGACATAAATGAGGGTGCGCCTTCATGCTGAAGGGGCCTCGTCCGTGGCTCTAGGGAGCCCCGCTCTCGGCTCACCTGACCAGGTCCATTGCGTGCCAAGAAGAAGGACCACATCCGCTACAAGGCCCTTTTCCCCATTTCAGACCGTAGAAGAGATGTACACTTACCTCCTGTGAGACTCGTAACAATGTTATCCAGAGTAGCCCCCTAACAGACAATTGCCTTGAAATGGTAACCTAGTCAGAGCTTTTTTTTTTTTTTTTTAGAAGCCCAGTCCGCAGACCAACACTTAAGCCACAATACATGTCTAAGCACCACTGCAGAAACAGAGAGCTTAGCAACCAGGGGAACTGCGTCCAAGAGGCATTGCATACAAACTGCAGCCCCCAGACCAACTGGTCCACCAACTCTGCGAAAGCAGAGGAAATCTGCTCCCCCTCCAGGTATGTCAGCCGGATCCTTAAAAACCAGAGACTTAACTACCAGAATCATGGTCGTCTTGAGCAACCTAGAGACAGGGGGATTCACTACTGGTGGAAGAGTCCACTCTTTAAGGAGGGACCCCACAAAGGGGTACCTCACAGCGAAGCGTCTTTGGAACCACAAAAGGGACGCTTTGGACACTTACAGTCTTTACGAACAAATTTTCCAAAATAGGAGGGAGAAGGGGACACTTTTGCCATGCGGGACAGTTTATGGGTGCCAAGGGGATCAGCACCTCCGCCGCAGCCACAACCTCACCAACTGACAGGATAGGGAGTGGGGCCACCAACCCCGCAAGGGGGGCCACATCCACGACGGCAGAGCCAGACATAGGATGTGGAGGAGAACCCCAGAGGGACCGACCACCCCAGGGAAGGAGAGGAGGGGGCCCCTTACTTACCGTTCCAGCGAAGTGCGCGCGTAACGCTCCCAGACAGATCCTCCTCACCACCGAAGTGGGGAGGCTGCCGGTCATGAGGAATGCTGCGACACAGGCCGAGACCCGATCATATGCGACCTTGTGAGACATTTAACTCGCATGGCCGACCTAGCGCGTATCTGCGGTCTGCACACGCTGGCTGGCCAGACTGGGGTGACCACTGGATCTTAGTGCCCAGCCCGTCGTCCTGTCTGGCAGTTGATTGTAGATCTCACAGGAAAAAATCCAAGAGAAAAAAGTAGTTTAAAAAGCAAAAACAAAAAATTGCCAGGACCAGAGATCCCAGCAGGGAACTAGGTCCTTACGCCTGACTAGGCAGAAAAAAAACGGAAGGCCTATAGCAAAGAGGGGGGTGTATATCACCTAGGACTGCCCAATGGGCGTTATTTCTGCCTAGTGTCCTACTCCTGTAGGGGGCGATATAACCCTATGGTTCTGAATAATGGAGCGCTGAGTGTCAATGAACGAAAGAGAAACTTTTAGGTTAAAACAAAACTCCAAGAATATTTTAGGGGTTATGTAGTTGATAAAAAGACACTAGTCCATTTAGTTCAACCTGTGTGGATGTGTGTTTATGTCAATACCCTTTCCCATATCCCTGTATGTTGAGTTGGATAGTGCATGAATAGTCACAGCAGAAGCCGATCAGCGGGTGCCGGCCAAAGGATGACCGCTGGCACCCGCTCATCATCGAGGAGAGACAAAGAGCTCTGAGCAAGGCAGAGCTCTGTACTGACAGCAGGGAAGTGATTTTCTTTCCCTCCAAAGCAGGGAAAAAACAATCCATCACATCCTTTAGTAAAAACAGCACACAGTGTACGCAAAAAACACCAGCTAGGCACACAGTTAACCCTTTGATCGCCCTAGATCGGGGGTCAGCAACCTGTAGATCGCGATCTACCAGTGGATCGCAGACAAGTGACTGATAGATCGTGATCTGGGCATGGTGACCCACCATCCCAGAGCATCAGAGTACAATACAGAGGGACTAATTGTAAAGTTAGAGCTGTAGTAGGGAGCAGGAGCCACATAAGCCGATGCTTCCTCTGTAGTGCTGGCTCCTGTCTGATACGGAGGGATTCCAATAGTTCTCCACCTCTTATCACGGCTAGCGGTCTCCAGAGTGGTGCCAGTAGCAGAAAAGAGGAGATCTTCAGGTCAGTGTGAAGCAATACACTGAGCATAATAGTATAGCGCTCCTTTTACACTGATGTGCTGCAGTTTACCCACACCGTGGGTGAAGTGCAGTGAATGCAGAAATTTTGGTGCCCTTTAGAAAGAGCACCACACCTGCAGGAGATAATACAAGTCAGGGGCAAAGCACAGCTAACCCAGGAAAGTTGCAGATGCACTGTGCTGCACCCGCAGTGCAGGTAAAATGCAGCACATCAGTGTAAAAGCATACTTATAGGGGGCTCAAAACTAAGGGTTCATTTATATTTGTAGTTTGGGGGGCTGGAAACCCATAGTTAAGATTTGTGGCCGCATTTACTTGAATGAGTTGCAATTGGCAGGCAGCATTCTCATTATGGAGGAGAGCAATGGCAGCCCTCATATTTCTTATGACAAGTGTCTTTTAGGACATGATTTAGAACAAAGTGGGGTGTCTTTTCAGAGCTTCTTCACTTACTGCTTTAGATCGCCCCTTCGATATTGCCAAATCCATCTCTTCTGTGCTGGTTGCATCACTCGGAGAACTACTCTTGAAGTCCATGGCCTCCTCATCCTCTAGTTCAGAATCTCTGTTCTTTAAGCTGTTGGCAACGGTTTGGATTGCTCTCATCCATTCCTCCCTTTCGGATTACAAAATAAGTAATAAGACGTCATTGTAGCGTCTCTACCATCATTTACAAAATCTATAACCAGTTGAAATGAGCAAATCAGTCAGCCAAGGGCCTGTGTGTACCTTTCTTCAGGTGTGTCAACATGAAATGTGCGCTCAATAACCGTTGTCCACTGTAAGCATCGTATCACAAAGGTATTGGGTCTGGGGCGCTCCGTCTTCATGAGCTGACATTCTAAATGAAAGGAAATTGTAGAATGAAGACACAGATATAGTTGTAATGTCTCCAGGAATGTGAAATGATTAGGTGCTTACCTCCCACAGTGAAGTTGTTAAGAGGGGGCATAGATACACTGTGCTCTGAGGAATCTGGCTTTTCCTTATACCCGATGAAGGAGCCATCGCTCTTCAATAGGAAGTACCTGGGCCTCCAGGTCTTTATATATTCACCTGTGAAAACAAAAAAAAAAAAAAAAAGGGAGGACAACATTAGAAATCTCTACATACATAAACTTACATAGTAAAGGCGAAATGGTTTTCTTTAAATGTTTTTAACCAGTTCCCCTCTAAAGCCATTTTTATTTTTTGTAGACATTAAAATCTGCATTACATATTTTCTGAAAGCATAGGCCTTGTAAAATGAAATGATGGCTGTCGCAATTTTTTATATTTATATAAATTCTCTGTGCGCTACCAATCAGTGCATATAAAAAAAAAAAAAAAAAAACCAATAACTCAAATAGAGTTGCTGCAAAACACATAAATGTGTTACCCACATCAAAAAAATTGCAATATAAAAAAAATATTGTTGCGCTACTCAATAATAAACTATACTATATGATGCAAAACAATAATGTGTGATAATAAATATCAAACACCAAATTCATCACAGTATCATCAAAGTGATAAACCAATAAAAAAGTCTCGGTCAAAAATGTCCATCACACGAAAGACTTATTTTAAATCCATGCTCCACCTCAAATGAAGGTGCTCCTTCACTGGAAGAAATAGCCGCTCACCTGAAATACAGGACTCAAAAGCATTCCGGTTGGATATAGATCACTCCCATCCATCAGAATCCCTCCCCCCCCAGGCAATCTGAGGACAGAACTGTAAGATGGCAGGTTCCCGTTAAATCCTCTTATATGGTGGAAGCAGGTTCCCTTTAAATCCATGGCAACGGACTCCCCAACTGGTCTGCTAAACAGGCTCACCCAAGAGGAAGCCTCCAATCCTCTAATACATTTAATATAAAACTAATCCATACAGCAGCAAAAACAGTCACATTTCCTACTCACATTTACAAACCTGCTGCCACCATATAGGAGGATTTAAAGGGAAACTGCCACCTTACAGTCCGGTCCTAAAGCCTTACAGTCCGGTCCTAAAACCCACATGACAAATGTCGGGCGGTATCGGTCAGTACGGTAGAAACTGGCTGACATTTGGCCTGTGTGTACCCGTTGGCTTGTGTCAGACGGGTCATGACGGAAAAAGGTATGTCCATCGGCATCTGATCAGTGCTCTCAGCCAACAGTGGAGGTTCTCCGAGAAGAACTTCCACTTCCGATCGCCTAGGCCAGTGGTCTTCAAACTGCGGCCCTGGGGCTGGATGCGCCCCTTTGCTTGCTTTAATCCAGCCCTTGGGACACCATTCCATCCACTGACAGCAACAATGGGGCAAAATTCCTTCCATTGATACCAAAGATGGAGAATAATACTTTCCATTGATACCAACGATGGGCCACTATTCCTCCCACTGGCTCCAGCAATGGGTATCATTCCTCCCATTGACAACAATTTAAGGGCACAATTCCTTCCACAGACACCAACGATGGGGTACTATTACTCCCGCAGACACCATAGAAAGGGCACAATTCCTCCCACAGACACCAATGACGGGGCACAATTCCTCCCATGGATACCAATGATGGGGCACAATTCTTTCTATTGACACCTATGATGGGGCGCTATTTCTCCAACTGACACCAACAATGGGGCATGATTCTTTACATGGACATAAATGATGAGTAGGGGTGCAACATATCGTCACCAATCCGTGATCCGAGCGGTTCACCCTGCTCGGATCGGCACACCCGCGATCTGCGGAGTGCGCCGCTGCCTCGGCCTTAGGAAAGGCCGCGGCTTTGGCCTAGCTCTGGAGCGGCGGCCATCTTGGTACACCCAGCGGCGGCGGTGAGCTATTACAGTGGGGGAGATTTGTGGATATTACAGTGGGGGAGATTTGTGGATATTACAGTTTGAAAATTGTGAATATTACAGTGGGGGAGATTGTGGATATTACAGTGGGGGAGATTGTGGATATTACAGTGGGGGAGATTGTGGATATTACAGTGGGGGAGATTGTGGATATTACAGTGGGGGAGATTGTGGATATTACAGTGGGGGAGATTGTGGATATTACAGTGGGGGTTATGTTTATTTGTCTTGTCGTTTTTTGTTTTTTTTTTTGTACGATCCGAACCGTGAGTTTTTTGATCCGTTGCACCCCTAATGATGAGGCACTAGTCTCACTGACACCAAAGATGGGACATTTTTTTCCACTCCCGCTGGTCTGGCCTCCCTTAAGTCTGAGGCTGGGTTCACACTAGTTTGGCGCAAATTGCAGCTCCAGTTTCCCTGCGAAGATAAAAATGATTCATTCAGGGGTTCCTCTCCGTTGTAGCTGAGGATCAGCTGACCAGGGACAGGGGGGAGAGAATTCCTGTTCACAATGGAACACATCTGATGCGTGTTTCCATTGAAGATTATGTGCTTGCAATTCACATCACACTGCCTCGAAAACGCACACATTTTTGTGCAATGCGGATGCAACGCACATATGTGAAACACACCCATGGAAAAGAACATTTTTTCAAATGTTCATGCGAATTGGATGCGGTGTAAGCTGCATCTAATTCACATGTGTGTAAACCCAGCCTGAAGGACAGTAAACTGGCCCTTTGTTTAGACAGTTTGGAGAACCCTGGCCTAGGCATTCGGAATGGAAGTGGGTACCTGCTCCTCTTCTCCCCTAAAGCTCCATTCAGAAACAGAAGCGGGGGAGGAGGCCTTAAAGCGGAACTTCCCTTTGTGGATGGAGCTCCGCTTTAAATAAAGTCTCAGAAACCTTTCACCAAGGTCTTATGTACACGGGACTTTTCTCAACCTCTCCTGAATGCTGGAATATCACAGCTAGTAACCCACATTTAAAAATGTGTGTTTAGCAGCATTTACAAGCTGCATTTGGACCTCTCAAATGATTAGAAAGCACTAAAAACAAGTATTTATTAACCATTTCAGCCATTCTGTGAGGAGACAGTGAGTAGCAGCTGAGAAAGCAGTGTGCTTGTAGCTAGCTGTTCTTTTTTGGTTGGTTTGTTAATATGGATCCCATGATGAGCCAAGTGTGAGGAAATGCTCCTGATGTTGCTTTTGCTGAGGCTCCAAAGACATAGAAAATTGTGAGAGGACCAGAGTTCATCGCTACTGGACACATCCATTGATGGCTCAACGCATGTCCACAGGATACGTGTTCAGCTGTGTAATTACCCAGAGAATTTTAAAAAATTTTACACGCATGTTAATTGCCACCTTTGACGTTCTCTTGGGAAAGGTTAGACCTCGTCTAGTTTGCATGGACACCAACATGAGGAAAAGCGTGCCACCAGAGGAACGTCTGTTGGTGACTCAACTTCAGCGTCAAGTAATGCAAGTCGTGTATTGTAAAGCATAACTGGCCGATGAGGGGAAGGCAGTGATAATTGAGTTTTTGGTGCGTTTTTTAGCATTTTCCAGGCTCAAAAGTAATAAATAAAATGTTTCCCTTTAAAAACGCATCTAGACAAAAAACACACCTAAATGTGGGTACCCACGTTTGGCGCTTGAAGCGCCTCTAAACTCAGCTTCTGAATGCATTTTTTTGGGGTTCCAAAAAAAAGCCTCTAAACTCAACTGCCTGTAAACCACCCTGTGTACATGTACTGATAAGATAACAGAGGAGAGTTCAGGAGCAGTTGAAAAAAAAAAATGCCCAACTGCTCCTAAACGTCTGTTTACCAGCAGCAGTGTACATGAGGCTTTAGTGCAAACACACACACACACACACACACACACACAATATAATGCCCAGTGGTTGGGTAAAATATAAAATAAAAAAGGTTGCGTTGAGTAAATAGGCTCCACATTCTTTAACTGTGTGCACCAATTATATTGCAAAAAACAAATGGTACCTAAAATTCTCCATAGGCAACTCATATACAGTTCAGAGTTAACCATGAATTATGGCCCTGGAACCATTTACTTTCACTGAAATGTTTGTGGTGATGCCTCCTATGTGTGGTGCAATTGCAGTTCACATACGCATCCTGTGCAACATTTGCGGTTGTGTGCAGGGTTACGTTTATTTTTTTTAAACCCCCCCCCCCATTTAAATTTACTGCTATCTAAGAAGCCCTATCTGTAATGTATACGTGATTGGGCGGCTATAGAGCCACCCAGGTCACATTCACATGATAGCTTGAAGTCAGCTGAACAAAACGTTAGCTATGAGCTGGTTTTAAAACGCTTCACTCTGGAAGTACGTAGTACATACAAAGAGGCAAAATAGTTAAATATACAGTAATAACTTGGATTGCAAGTAACGTGGTTTATGAGCGTTTCGCAATACGAGCCATTTTTAAAAAAATCCTGACTCGGTTTGTGAGCGTTGTCTCGCAAAACATGCAGGATTCAAGCCTCTGGGGTGTGACTCCACCGTGTCTAACATGCACAACTATCCTAGTTTTGCGAGTTTTCCTAGTTATCCTAGCTAGCTACCATAACCCTGGTATTGTCTTCTTCAGCCGGCGTTCCGGTTTCCGATAATAGTAGTCTCTGTGGCTGATTCGTCGCAAGATCGCTCTTATTGTCGATGGGAGAGGGGCCCCCTCCCGCCGCGCTACGGTGCCCTCCACCACTTACCGGAGCCATCGGCGGAGGCGATCCGATCCTTGCCCTTGCTGGGTATGGAGATGAGGGGAAGATGGCCTCCACCCCGTCTATACCATTGCAGGGCAGAAGCGATGTCAAAACATCACTTTCGCCCATAGCTCTTAAAAGGGCCTTTTTTTTTTTTTTTTTATATTGCATTTTAGTGTAAATATGAGATCTGAGGTCTTTTTGACACCAGAGCTCATATTTAACCTCCCTGACAGTTTTCCCAAGTGTGGCTTGGGGTTAAATTTCAGTCCCATTAGCAGTAACCCCGAGCCACACTCGGGATTGCATTGCAGGATCCTGGTGCGGCTTTACTTACCTTGTCCCCAGGATCCTGCGATGTCCCCCGGCAGTGTCTGCGGGCTCAGTCCTCTGCCGGAAGCCTCTCCGTGCCAGGCTCCGTTCCCTGCGAGCGTCGTGACGCAGGGAACGGAGATTACAGTACTGTATGAAATTATTTCACATCCCTTTGGTCCCCAGTGCTTTGGCCCATGCCCTGCATGCAGTTTTATGTTATATATACTTTTCTTTCTGCCTGGAAACTGGAGATTGTCCATAGCAACCAAAAAGTGTCCCTTTACGTCAAAAGTTGCTTTAGACCAGCTAGAAAACAGCGATAATAAATTAGAACACTTGCAAAATTGAGCGATAGTGAATCGTGGGGAAATTTTATTATTATATTATTTTTTTAAATTATTTATATTTATTATATTATAATTTATGTTTTTATGTTTCAAACTTCATCATACCCGGGATATCTACTAGACTCTTGTTTGGACAGATTTAAGTGTGTTATTGTTAAGAATTGCAGGCCTACAATATAAAACGCCAAATTTCCATGCAAAATAATTGTACCGCTTTCAGCACCTAAAATCCGAAATAATCATACCGACCAGGGAGGTTAAGAGGTCCTGTCATGCTTTTTTTCTATTATGTAAAGGGATGTTTACATTCCTTGTAATAGAAATAAAAGTGACACAATTTTTTTTTTTTTTGAAAGAACAGTGTAAAAATAAAAAGTAATTTTTTTTTAAACGTGTGAAGCGAACACATACATGAGTAGCGCCTGCATATGAAAACAGGGTTAGCCACGATCGGTAGAGTGAGAGCAATAATTCTAGCTAGTAACTCAGAACATGCAACCTGTAGAATTTTTTAAACGTCGCCTATAGAGATTTTTAAGGGTAAGTGTTTGTCGCCATTCCACGAGCAGGTGCAATTTTGAAGTGTGACATGTTACATGTTGGGTATCAATTTACTCGGCGCAACATTATCTTTCACAATATAAAAAAAAAAAATGGGGCTAACTTTACTGTTGTCTTATTTTTTAGTTCAAAAAATTGTTCTTTTTCCAAAAAAAAAGTGCGTTTGTAAGACCGCTGCGCAAATACAGGTAAAAGCCAGTAAATTAGAATATTTTGAAAAACTTGATTTATTTCAGTAATTGCATTCAAAAGGTGTAACTTGTACATTATATTTATTCATTGCACACAGACTGATGCATTCAAATGTTTATTTCATTTAATTTTGATGATTTGAAGTGGCAACAAATGAAAATCCAAAATTCCGTGTCACAAAATTAGAATATTGTGTAAGGGTTAAATTTTGAAGACACCTGGTGCCACAAACTAATCAGCTGATTAACTCAAAACACCTGCAAAGGGCTTTAAATGGTCTCTCAGTCCAGTTCTGAAGCCTACACAAACATGGGGAAGACTTCAGATTTGACAGCTGTCCAAAAGGCGACCATCGACACATTGCACAAGGAGGGAAAGACACAAAAGGTTATTGCTGAAGAGGCTGGCTGTTCTCAGAGCTCTGTGTCCAAACACATTAATAGAGAGGCAAAGGGAAGGAAAAACTGTGGTCAGAAAAAGTGTACAAGCGATAGGGATCACCGCGCCCTAGTCAAGATTGTGAAAAAAAACCCATTCAAAAATGTGGGGGAGATTCACAAGGAGTGGACAGCTGCTGGAGTCAGTGCTTCAAGATCCACCACCAAGAGACGCTTGAAAGACATGGGTTTCAACTGCCGCATACCTCGTGTCAAGCCACTGTTGACCAAGAAACAGCGCGAAAACCGTCTCACCTGGGCTAAGGAAAAAAAGAGCTGGACTGCTGCTGAGTGGTCCAAAGTCATGTTTTCTGACGAAAGCAAATTTTGCATTTCCTTTGGAAATCGAGGTCCCAGAGTCTGGAGGAAGACAGGAGAGGCACAGGATCCACGTTGCCTGAAGTCTAGTGTAAAGTTTCCACCATCAGTGATGGTTTGGGGTGCCATGTCATCTGCTGGTGTCGGTCCACTCTGTTTCCTGAGATCCAGGGTCAACGCAGCCGTCTACCAGCAAGTTTTAGAGCACTTCATGCTTCCTGCTGCTGACCTGCTCTAAGGAGATGGAGATTTCAGGTTCCAACAGGACTTGGCGCCTGCACACAGCGCAAAATCTACCCGTGCCTGGTTTACGGACCATGGTATTTCTGTTCTAAATTGGCCAGCCAACTCCCCTGACCTTAGCCCCATAGAAAATCTGTGGGGTATTGTGAAAAGGAAGATGCAGAATGCCAGACCCAACAACGCAGAAGAGTTGAAGGCCACTATCAGAGCAACCTGGGCTCTCATAACACCTGAGCAGTGCCAGAAACTCATCGACTCCATGCCACGCCGCATTAATGCAGTAATTGAGGCAAAAGGAGCTCCAACCAAGTATTGAGTATTGTACATGCTCATATTTTTCATTTTCATACTTTTCAGTTGGCCAACATTTCTAAAAAATCCCTTTTTTGTATTAGCCTTAAGTAATATTCTAATTTTGTGACACACGGAATTTTGGATTTTCATTTGTTGCGACTTCAAATCATCAAAATTAAATGAAATAAACATTTGAATGCATCAGTCTGTGTGCAATGAATAAATATAATGTACAAGTTACACCTTTTGAATGCAATTACTGAAATAAATCAAGTTTTTCAAAATATTCTAATTTACTGGCTTTTACCTGTATGGTGTGACAAAGTATTGTAACGACCGCCATTTTATTATTTGTGGTGTTAGGGGAAAAAAAAAAAAAAAAAAGTATAATGTTTGGAGGTTCTAAGTAATTTCCTAGCATAAAACACTGTTTTTAACTTGTAAACAAATCTCAGAAAGAGGCTCAGGGTCCTTAAGTGGTTAAAAAAAACAAAAAAAACACATGAACCTTTACTTTCACTTTAAGAGATGGTAGTCTTTGAGCCAAGCCTCTGCTGTGCATTTCACAGCTATCTTCAGGGGAAGAAATTACACCCTGCCAGTCCTAACTGATGTCACTATTTATATAGCGCCGACAATCTACGGAGCGCTTTTACACTATATTACCAAAAGTACTGGTATGCCTGCCTTTAAACGCACATTATCATTATACAGGATTTATACAGCACCAACAGTTTATGCAGCAATTTATAACTTGAGGGTAGACAGTACGAATACAATACACTTTAATACAGTAGGAATCAGAGGGCCCTGCTCGTTAGAGCTTATAATCTAAGAGGGAGGGTCAAGAGATACAAGAGGTAATAACTGTGGGGGAGGAGCTGATGGAGAAAATAAATGTAGAGTTGTTAAGTGGGGGCCAGATAATCTTCTCTGAAGAGATACGTTTTCAGGGATCGTCTGAAAGTGGATAAAGTAGGAGAAAAATCGGACAGATTGGGATAGAGCATTCCAGAGGATGGGAGAGTCTCTGGAGAAGTTCTGGAGGCAAGCATTGGATGAGGTGACAAGGGAGCTAGAGAGCAGGAGGTCTTGAACTTTAATGGCATCCCAGTCTTAGTCTGTAGGGTTCAATATTGAGTTGGCCCACCCTTGGCAGCTATAACAGCTTCAACTCTTCTGGGAAGGCTGTGCACAAGGTTTAGGAGTGTGTCTATGGGAATGTTTGACCATTCTTCCAGAAGCGCATTTCTGAGGTCAGGCACTGATATGGACGAGAAGCTCTGGCCCGTAGTCTCCAACTCTAAGGCCCCTTTCACACGATCGACCCGCAAAGATCCGCCTGTCTGTTTTTCAGGAAGATCTGAGCGGGCCACCTACTGACTTGTATGGGCAGGCGGATGTCAGCGGAGATGTGTCTGCTAACACCCTCCCGCCATCCGATCCGACAAGATCCACTCAAAACAGTCAGATGGCTATACGTTTGCCATCCATCCAGCGGACAGCATGTCCGTTTTCATCCAATCTTCCCATGGAGAACAGCGGGGCTCTGACAGGTCCGTCTCTGCACAGTGAGCAGAGACCGATCTGTCATCTGCCTGCTCAGCGGGGATCAAAGGAGCGATCCCTCACTAAGCTAGCAGAGTCCGCCCTGTGTGAAAGGGGGCCAATTAATCCCAAAGGTGTTCTATCGGGTTGAGGTCAGGACTCTGTGCAGGCCAGTCAAGTTCCTCTACCCCAAACTCGCTCATCTATCTCTTAATGGACCTTGTTTTGTGCACTAGTCAAAATCATTTGGAGGAGGGGGTATTCTGGTGTGGGGTTGTTTTCAGGGGTTGAGCTTGGCCTCTTAGCTCCAGTGACGGCGTCAACATACCAAGACATTTTGGACAATTTCATGCTCCCAACTTTGTGGGAACAGTTTGGGGATGGCCCCTTCCTGTTCCAACATGACTGCGCACCAGTTTAAAGCAGTACTAAACACTAACCAAGGCTCTATTATTTTCACCTGGTGATCCTGACGGTCTTGTTTCTCAACAGAACAACCTGTCCTGCAGATGTAGCAGTTAGAGGGTTGAGACAAACCATCTATCGCTGAAAGGGGTACTTAAAAATTATCAGCTGCATTGACAATGCTGCTGTCTGCAAATTGTCTCTGTTGCACTTTTATCCAGAGTGTAGGCAGCCTAATAAAGGAGGAGTTTTGCCGGTCAGCTCAGCAGGTGAAAACAGAGGGGAAAAAAGCCAAAAGAAAACTAATGCAGCCACCACATCCAATTGGTAAACTGCAATGCATTACATTTTTTTGGTTTTAGATTTAATACCACTTTAACCTTCTGTACTATCTGAAAGTGGATAAACTGAGGGGTGAGTAACACTGCAAGCCAAATCTAAAACAAAAAAAAAAAAAAACAAAAAAAATTGGAGTACCTGCAGCTCAAAGAGCTGTCTGAAAGACATTACGTCCACCGCTGGCATAAAATGAGGCCAGAACATCCAGTTGGTAGAACTTAGAGAAAGTGTGAAAAGAAGACCAGGTGGCAGCCTTGCAAATGTGGGAAACTGATGCCTGATGCTGATCTAGTAGAATGTTCTTTGACAGGAAAGGTGGAACCCGATCCTTGAGACCATAAGCTCAAATGATGGAACAAGGCGGCAGGGCACCCTACGGGGTCAATCGGGGATGATAAAGAGGGAAACCATTTTCCTGAAGGAAGCAGTGGCTGAGAGATAGATTCTTTACCTTCTATGAAAGTCTTAGGTTCCATGCACACTGGAGCTCATAAACGGACGGTTTTTTGGAGTTTGGGCGTTTTTTTAACAGCCCATAAACTCCACTCTATGTTATCCTATGTGTCCATGCACACATGGACGTTTTTTAGCTTTTATCAGCAGTGGAGTTTATGGGCTCTTCTCTGAACGCCATAAAATCGCGTTCAAAGTGCCGTTTTCCTGACCACAAAAAAAACTGCTAAACGCCAATAAACGCGCGGTAATTAGCGTTCGACGTTCTATTTTGTCAATGCATTGTGGGAGTTTGGGAATGCATTGTGGGATTTTTGGAGTGTCCTCTGTGCATTTGTATTAAAAATGCCCATAAACGCTACAAAAACGCTCACAAACGCGCATAAACGCTAGTACAAAACGTTGTTAATAGCGCGTTTTTCAACCAGCATTTTCTGCCAGCAATCTGGCATCCAGAAAAAGCTTTTTTGAGCTCCAGTGTGCATGGAGCCTTAATCTAGAAGTGAGGCCAACGGCAGAAATCAAACCATAAATAATGATGAGAGCCAAGTGCTACTCTAGGGGTAGCTGCAAGAAGGAGAGGATTTTCCAAACTGAAAAACTTCTGAGGTAGAAGCCCTGGGACTCACATCAAGTGAAGCATGCCTTCCATGTCTGGTGATGGACCTTGCAAGAAGTAGACTTCCTAGCTTTTAGAATCATAGGAATCACAGGCTGAGATACTCCTGTCCCTTAGAACCTCGGCTTCAACAGCCATGTCATTAAAGCGACCATGAAGCAGGATGGCAAAAGGGTCTTTAGAACAGAAAATCCTGGTGACCACCAGGACCACAAGTCATCTGTTTAACCAGGTTGGCAAACCACCACCATCTACCTGGGCCATTCCATAGCAATTAGAATCACCAGAATGTCCTCTCTCTCGATCCTGAGGAGAAGACAAGAGAAAAAGTTTCATGGGAGAAAAAAGGCCACACATCAGCTTCTGCTAGAGAAACCATGTACCTGCAAACAAACCTGTACAATTCTTGTTCAACCTGGAGGTCCACATATCTGGCATCCAAAGGTTCTGAACACCCCAGAGTGCAGGGACCACTACCCTTAGTCCAGATGCTGCCAGTCTATTATCTATGCCTGGAACATAATTGGCTTACTAAGCTGGAATGTTCTGCCTAGGACAAGATTTGATTTACCACCAGGATTTAACTGGGCTCTTGTGTCATTGCAAAACATCTGGTTCTTCCTTGATATTTGTTGCACGCCACTACTATGGTACCGTCCGTTTGATTCTGGGTCAGATGACCCTCCAGTAGGATAGTTCAATGCTGCAGAGACAGTCAAATTGCCCAAAGTTTCAAGATATTGACTGGGAGAGGAGGTTGTTCCAACAACGGTACCTAGGACTCCTCCCCCAGTTAGACAATCATTCTAAAGGATACTCCTAAAGACGTGAAGGAAAGATTTCCCACAACTCCAGAGCCAGATTCCTGAACCACCAAGCATTACCAGGTCCTCTGTGATACGCTAATCAGTCTAGCCCAGTGGTTCTCAACTCCAGTCCTCGGGACCCACCAACAGGCCAGATTTTAAGTATTACCTTGGGGAGTTGCAGACTAGAATACTGCAATCACTGAGCAGCAAGTGATATCACCTGTGATGTATTTCAGCTATCTTGCAAATCTGGCCTGTTGGTGGGTCCTGAGGACTGGAGTTGAGAACCACTGGTCTAGCCAAAGACCTAATCAATTTATCCCAGCACAACAAAACGCTGCGTTGTAGAGGTCTGAAAGGAAACTGGGCATATGGAACCGCTCTGAAAGAGGCCATCATCAGACCAAGGCTTCTCATGCAAAAGTGAAGCGTCGGACAGCTCCTGGACAAGTCAGTAAATCTAGGACTGGATTGTTTGAAGTTTCTCCTGTGGACGGAACACTCTGCCATGAGTTGTGCCCAGGACGAGACTCCGAAACTACAAAGAGGAGTTTCATTCCAGCGATTATTTCTGAAGGTTCAAGATCCATCTGAAGCACTGATGCAAGTAAACTGCACACTGTTTGACAGAGCCCACACTGACTGTTCCCTCAACAGGGGATTGTACAAGTATCCCACAATGGATATGCCATTAGAGTGCAGCAGGACTAGCGCTGGGGCCACCTTCTTGGCAAAAAACCAGAGGTGCAGCCAACAGGCCGAAAGGCAGGGCTGCAAACTGGGCAGGTGCACCACAGTAAAGCATTGAAATCACTGATGCACTGAAAAGGCTGGGGGGGGATTCGATCAGGTTACTTAACCCACCAGGGAATGTGTTTGAAAGCCAAGGAAACATATCCAAGAAGCCAGATAGAAGTGCTTTTAGATCCAATGCACATCTGTAGACAGTTATTTTTTTTTAGGTTATGTTGCCAGTAAATGCAAAAAGTACTGCCTGTAGTACAGTCAGCACTATATTTGTAACAACTGGCATCTCAGCAGTCCATGTGTATAAATGAAACAGAGGCTTGCTTCTTTGGACACCACAAAATGTCCCTCTGTCTGTCCCATAGCCATTAAGGTTGTGTTGCTACAGACAGTCAACTTTCATCCACTTTGCTAAATAAATTCCCCCGTGGAAGTGCAAATCCGCACAACTTCCTACAAAGCTTTGCACATTACAATATCACACACTGGCAGAACAGCTTAGGACTGAAAGGCTAATGTGCTCTTTGGGATATTTTCCATTATCACATTTGCCTTGAAGCAACTTTCCTTTTAAGCTGTGCCACAGGTGGAAGGAAAAGGTTAATGTTACAGAAGGTAATCCAACACAGCCTTCCAAAAATAGCATCTAATCATTGAGCTAATTTTACCAGCTGTCAGGCACTAGGTAGCTCCACATCTTGTTCATCTGCACAAGAAGCAAGTCCTTGCCATAAACACAATGAATTTACTATCGGAGCTCACTAATAATTGGGACACACTAAGGCTGCATTCACACTACAGCGTTTTTAATCACGGGCAGATTTGCCGCGGAGGTGTGAATGATAAAACGCGGGACTCGCATTCGAGATGCCATTTCAATGACACCTCAAATCGCAGTGCGGTTCTGCCGCGATCGTCGCGTGATAAAACGTGCTGCAATCGCGGGATGCATGTCATTCGAAAATAGTTCAGGAGCTACTTTGGGGCGAAATGCCTCCCGCGATTGCAGCATGTTTTATCGCGTGGCGTCCCACGTTTTGTCATTCACGCCTCGCCCCAGACAGATCTGCCTGAAATCTGCCCGCGATTTAAAATACTATAGTGCGAATGCAGCCTAAAGCCCCAAAACACAAGCAAAATATAGGGAGACATCGGCCAGTTAAAAAAAAAACAGCTGACTTTCGGCCCGTGTGTATGTCGGTCTGTCAGACAGAAAGGGGGGGTGGGAGGAATCGTGTCCCATCATTTGCAATAGTGGGAGGAATCGTGCCCCATCATTTGTACTAGTGGGAGGAATCGTGCCCCATCATTTGTACTAGTGGGAGGAATCGTGCCCCATCATTTGTACTAGTGGGAGGAATCGTGCCCCATCATTTGTACTAGTGGGAGGAATCGTGCCCCATCATTTGTACTAGTGGGAGGAATCGTGCCCCATCATTTGTACTAGTGGGAGGAATCGTGCCCCATCATTTGTACTAGTGGGAGGAATCGTGCCCCATCATTTGTACTAGTGGGAGGAATCGTGCCCCATCATTTGTACTAGTGGGAGGAATCGTGCCCCATCATTTGTACTAGTGGGAGGAATCGTGCCCCATCATTTGTACTAGTGGGAGGAATCGTGCCCCATCATTTGTACTAGTGGGAGGAATCGTGCCCCATCATTTGTACTAGTGGGAGGAATCGTGCCCCATCATTTGTACTAGTGGGAGGAATCGTGCCCCATCATTTGTACTAGTGGGAGGAATCGTGCCCCATCATTTGTACTAGTGGGAGGAATCGTGCCCCATCATTTGTACTAGTGGGAGGAATCGTGCCCCATCATTTGTACTAGTGGGAGGAATCGTGCCCCATCATTTGTACTAGTGGGAGGAATCGTGCCCCATCATTTGTACTAGTGGGAGGAGACCATTTACATCTGGCTCCCCATAGAGAACAATGGGTGGTCCCAACAAGTCCCTCTGAAAAACGGACAGGTGGGTAGTCGGTGGGGGGAGTGCCTGAGGAAAAGGAACGCATTGGCTTGTGCAACTTCCTTCTCATGCTCCTGTGCGTATGGGAAAGCTGCACTGGAACACACTGGATAACATTTTCACTAGCTCAGAACCATTCAGAAGATGACACTTAAAAAAATATATATTATAGAAATTTAGCTAGCAGGGCAGAAAGGATCAATCGATAAACATCAGAATGAAAACTAAAGACACTGAGCTGCAGCCGGCGTCTCTCTGGCCAGTGTAAACCCAAAGACCTTGTGTGACAGGAGAGTACCTATCTTTATAAGCAAAGTTATTTTTAGGCCGAGCGTGAAAAGGAAAAAAAAAAAAAAAAAAAAAAAACATACAGCTTGCTGCTACTGCAGATGCTGACAGGAGCCATCACTTACTGTTTACTATTGTTTACAGGCGGGAGAGGAAGTGACATGGCCCCTCCGGAGTGTACAGAAGAGAAGGTGGCAGCAGATAACATCACCATGCATGTTGCAATTAGTACTGCACAAGGCTCCAGAGAGGAACAAGCAAGACACAGGCCTTTCATCACTAATAATGGATGAAATCATCACACATGAGAGCTCAGGAGCTCCGCTAAGAAGATTCACGATAGGAAATGTATTCCAGAGAGGTCCACTCTCCTCTCAATCTGTCCTGTTCTCTGGCCCATAAAGCGCTTTTCGTTTCCACAATGTAAACGTGGAAAGATTCTGTTTGCGTTTTACCCTCCCCCATGCAAAACACTACAGAGGAGGTGCAAAGATAGGGCCTTACACAAAGGAGGATAATCCTCTTAATCCATCCCTTTCTTTCTAGGAAGCTCATTAGTCTCAGACACAGGGGACTCTGCTATTGTCTGCAGATAGACAAATAAAAACTAAAAACACAGAAAAACAACAATTTCTGTGATCAACTTAACACTTATGGTTTCTCCATGAGTTTCCCGAACAATTGCTAGTGCAAACTGCCTCCCTAAATCAAACATTTTTTGAAGTTAAAAGTGTTACTAAACCCACAACAGTAAAATCACTCTGTAAACGAGTAAAGCATGCTCGTCATACTCACTGTGGAACCTAAGGGGTTAACCCTCTGCATTGTGTAAAAAGGTTGTTTGATCCTGTCTTCTCTGATCCGCCCCTTCTTCCACAGTCCCCAATCCATCTCCTGATGCCTTAGGAGCACTCTGCACATGCTCAGTTTGGTGTGTATTGCTACAGTTTTTTTTTTTTGTTTTTTTTTTTTTGAGGGTGCATGGAATCAGCTCAGGGCCAATCAGCACTGTCCAGCCTCAAAGAAAAAAGTCAGAGGAAAATGAAAACTCCTCCTACAAGCTTTAACCAGACATCGATAGAAGTCACAAGACTGCTATATACTGCTAATGAGAAAAGGTAGTTAGTTTATATTTAGTAAAATAATTGCATTTTCATGCTCTGTGTACTGTAGGTGACCAGATATAGTGAATGCAGGCTCCTGGGTTTAGTAACACTTTAAGCCCCATTCGTTGTCAGATCATGTCTGCAAGTTCAAAAGCCATTTACAGTCATTAAAGCAGACCTTCCATGCCAAACAGAAGGTCTGCTTATTTGCAAGTCCCTCTGTCCAGTTTCCCCAATAACACGCCCCCCCCCCCCCCCCCCAACAAAGCCTGGAAAGGAAAAAAAAAAAACCCTGAAAAACACTTACCTCTGCCCAGACAGAGTAGGGTGCCCAAAGCCCTGCAAGTATCCAAGCCCACTGCGAAAAAGCATTCTCACAGGAGTGCCCAGCTATTTCAGGAGACAGCAGTGGCACATGCTGTCATCACCCATGCCTCTCAGAAGCATCAAAGACCAGGACCGAGAGTTTTGTCTCCCCCCCCCCCCCCATGGGTGACCTGTTGGTTTACAAATGGCATAATGTCATTTGTGTTGGGGGGGGATATTGAGCTTGCAAAACAGGAGACCTTCTGAATGGCTGCAGTCACCGGCTGTTTTTTTTCTGCCCGAGTCAATTTGTTTTGATTGGCTGATTCCTGTGAATCCCATGTATGGCCAGCGCAAGGGCTCCCCACTTTGTGGCTAAGCTACACCGACAGGCCGCACACATACCATCTACCTACCTGATAAAATGTATTCTTACTGGCCACTGATGTATTTTAGGCCTCTTTCAGATGAGCGGACTCCGTCAGCGGATCCAACTGCTCAGCAGGGGGGATCTCTCCACTGATCAGGCAGATGACAGGTTCAGCATCAGCGGAGCGGACATGGACACAGACCGCTCTCCTCTATGGGCGGGCGCGTGAAAAAACAGGCCCCGTCAGTTTCCATCCGATCTGTCAGATCCCCACCCGTCTGTTTTTAACGGACCTGATCGGATGTCGGCAAGTGACATCCACTGCTTTATAGAGGTCAATGGGTGGTCTGATCGGGTCCGCCTGAAAAATTGACATCGGTCCACTTGTGTGAAAGGGGCCTTAGTAGACAAGAGTTGGCAGGGCATAAAGTGATTGTAAAGTCTTGTTTTTTTCCCTATAAAATAAAAATAACAAACATGTTCTACTTACCTGCTCTGTTGCATTGGATTTGCACAGAGCAGCCTGGACCCTCCTCTTCTCGGGTCCCTCTTCTGTGACCCTGGCCCCCTGTTCAGTGCCCCCACAGCAAGCAGTTCGCTATGGGGGGCACCCGAGCCACAGCTCCCTGTGTCCATTCAGACACCAGGCCCGGCCTGGCCCCACCCCCTCTCTCTCCTGATTGGCTAGCTGGCTTTGACTGACAGCAGCCTCTGTTGTGTCTCAGCCAATCAGGAGGGAGAATCTCGGAGGGCTGAGATGCTCGTGGACATCGCTGGACAGAGAGGGACCTCAGGGCTGAAGGGGGCTGCTGCACACAGAAGGCTTTTTTTTTAATCTTAATAAACACAGAATGCGTTAAGATAAAAAAAACCTTTTGAATTTACAACCCCTTAAAGTTCCAAAATTTGTAAAGTTAAGCCCTTACTTAAAAAAAAAAAAAAAAAATACACCCCCCCCCCCCCCCCCCAGTGAAACTAGGATCAGAGAGGCACAGGGAGGTGGTTTCTGAGAAGTAAAAAGGTCAAAGCCCGGACTCTGACAGAGCTGACCATACACTGATTGCATTTCAGCGGGTCCTGATAAAGTGGCCAAAATTTGTTTTGTGGGTGGCCCTACTGACCCCCTCTCGCCCGACATCCTTCAACTGCAAAAATTAAAAAAAAAATCAAAGGAGCCAGGCATATAATGGTCAGCTGAGCAGCTGCCTCCAATCAAATTCAGCCACCAGCCCCAGTTGTCAGAATAGATTGGCCGCAGAGGGAGATTCATCCATCCACGCTGTATAGTGTGGCTGGAGGGATCTGTAAGGAATCTGCAGGCTACACAGAAAACAAAAAAAGTATTGCCAGCCAAAAAGCATGACTTGCCTTTTAGAAGATTAAAATGGGCGATAGAAAACCCATGATTTGCCTATTAAGGACAAGACAACAAAGTTTGTTTTACCAGCAGCCTCTACGGGAGCTTATGTTTGCCTTCCCTTTGCTAGTGGCCCCCCAGAAGCAACGGAAAATACCCAGAATTTCCAGATATGTGGAACATGTGATGAACTTCCCCCTCCTCCCTCTGGAGCTGGTGCTTGGCAATGGGATGCTCAGGCACCACGTGGCAGGGAGAGAACCCTCCGCTGTGTGACTGGTGACTTAGAGCTTACACGGGGAATAACTCTTTACTCCCGGGGTGTGAACAGAGTGGTGCAGAAAACCAGTATAGGCTGCTGGTGGGGCCGGCATTAAAGTAAATCTCTTGCTTTGTCCCGAATAAGCAAAACACACTTTAAAAGGAATATGTGAGTGCAGGACATCTATAAATCTGAGTGTGCGTTCCCAATACACAGATAAATTAGTGGAGGGGGGGGGGGGGGGGTCACACCATCTGACTGAACAATCAGATCGCCACATGCATGGCCTGTTTTACACGTAACAACCAATCCAATTCTCTCTCTCATTAGTCCATTGTAGATTTAAAATGTAAAAGGAAGCAATGGTTGCTAGGAGCAAACCGATGGATTCGGACACCCTTAACAGGAGGCCCTTTGCTACAATGCAGTTGTGGCTCTGTAAGGCGGTGGGGGAATTTCAGGGGCCTCTGGAGTAAGGTGGTGTGTTTATTAGGATTGCGCTTATGGCATTTTAGGAATGCGGAGAGGTCAGCCAGGGTTATAGAAAATCACAGGATGCCCTGGAGCACAGACTATAGAGGGCGATCTTCTAGTCAATGGCTGCTGACAAAGACCACGGCCACCGCACACAGCGTGTCGTGTTAACAAGGATTCCTGCTTCTAGCCGACAACTTAGATCTGTGAATAGGTTTTATTTTAAAGCTGCAATTTATTCTTCCAAATGTAAAATGGCCGATTCTTTCAGAGCACACATTGATATTGCAGCACCTGTTAGTCACTGAAATGCCCTTAGTAAGAGAGAAGAGCAGGCTACCTCCAGAAATGAGATTTTCACTGCATTATATATTATACAGGATTTATAAAGTGCCAACAGTTTGCATAGAGCTTTACAACATGAGGGCAGACCGTACAATTACAATACAACTCAATACAGGAAGAATAAGAGGGCTCTACTCATTAGAGCTTACAGTCTACGAGGGAGGGGTCAAGTGATACAAAAAGGGTAAAAAAAAAACCTGTGGTGGATGACCAATGAAGAAAATGAAAGTACAGTTGTTACGTGGAGGCAGGAAAGTCTTCTCTGAAGAGAGAACTTTTCAGTAATCGCCTAAAAGTGGATAGATTTTGAGATAGTCTGACAGATTGGGGTAGGGAATTCCAGAGGATGAGAGAGGCTTGGGAGAAGTCCTGTGGGTGAGCATGTGAGGAGGTGATTTGGGAGCTAGAGAGCAGGAGGTCTGGGGAGGAACGAAGAGGACGATTAGGTTGGTATTTTGAGATTAGGTTAGTGATGTAGCTGGGGGCAGAGTTGTGGATGGCTTTGTAAGTTATTGTTCGTATTTTGAATTTAATTCGTTGGGCGAGTGGCAGCCAATGGAGGGATTGGCAGAGAGGGGGGTAGCAGTTGCTGAGCAGTTAGTAATGTGGATGAGTCTGGGAGCAGCATTCATGATGGACTGAAGGGGAATAGCCTATTTAAAGGTAAGCCAATGAGGAGGGAGTTGCAGTAGTCGATGCGAGAGATAACCAGGGAGTGAATCAGGAGCTTTGAAATTTCATTGGTTAGGAAAGGACGTCGTTTAAAGATGTTGCAAAGGTTGAGAGGTTGCAATATTTGACAAGGTATGTGGGAAAGCCATTGTTTGCTTACTGAAAAAAAAAAAAATCAGCTGAACATTTGCTGGTCTTGGACCTCATTCACACAGGCGTAAAGTGGTTATTTTTAAGAAAAAAAAAAAAAAAAAAAAGGACTTTTATAACTGCTTTATGAAACTGGTTTGCCAGCACAGGATGCAAACCTGTTCATGGGCATCTGCATGCAGGCAGCCTAATTAACCACTTGCCTACCGGGCACTTTCACTCCCTTCCAGCTCAGGCCAATTTTTAGCTGTCGCATTTTGAATAACAATTGCGCGGTCATGCAGCGCTGTAGCCAAACTAAATTTTTGGAGACAGTTGAAGCTTTCTTTTCGTGGTATTTAACCACAGTTGGGTTTTTTAATTTTTTGCTAAAGAAACAAAGATCAGGCCAAAACTTTTTGAAAAAAAAAAAAAAAAAAATAGAAGGTTATAGATTCTGTTTAACATTTTCTAAATCATTTTTCTCCTTCCCTGATGTGAGCTGATAAGGCTGCACTGATAGGCGGCACAGATGGGCACTGATCAGTGTCCTGATCATCCGTGCAGCCCCTATTATCAGTGTAGATGTCCCCTGTGTGGATTTGCCGATTACCGGCTCTCCTCACCCACCATCAGTGTAAGGAGAGGATTGCCAATAACCTGCAAATCCTGTTTAGGTTGTGATTGAACACAGCTGGTCACATGGTAAAGATCGACTGTGATGTGGCTCTTCACTCGATCGGTGATCAGCTGTGTTTAAAAGTACACAGCGATCACAGATTCCTCCTGATGCACGCCGCAAGGGGCACGCAGGAAACGCGATCACGGCCATAAACGCCCTACCGGCAATGCGAGTCCGCACATAATTTGGCGATAGCATGGGCGGGAGGTGGTTAACGTCAATTGGGATGTGACTGCTGCTCCCAATTTGACATCTGTGTGGGCACGAGCACATGCCCCCATACATAGACCATGCCCCCATACATAGACCGTGTAAGTTCAGAGGCACACACCCACACAGATGTCTGTGTCCATGCAGCCTCTGAATCCCAATTGACATGAATGGGACTGCCTGCACACAGATGATGCAAAGGTGTTTCATACCTGTGCAGGCAAACAGCCTCACACGGATGTATACGTTGGTGTGAACGAGGCCTTGCCCTCCTATTTTTATACTTCTTGACTACAAAATACTGTGGGGGGGGGGGACAATTCTCAATCAATTATGGTGATGCTAAACAGGCTCCACAAGATGGATTGTGTGACAGATTTATTACAAGGTTACAGTTGGAGTCAAATTCCTTCCTCAGCTGCTCTAAACTAGCACTGCAACAGAATAGGACCCGACCCCAGACCCTGACCACTTCTTAACGGTGTGTCTTTTTGGTGTGAAAACCTGTCATAGATCTTTGCAAACTGCTGCTAGGGTCACAAAACCAACTAAACCTGTCCCAGAGACTTTGCTGAAGGAGTAGTAGACTGGTTTGTGACCAACTGTGTTGCCAATTTGCTTGACCAATGTCTCCCAATGTTTACATAACAACAACTCCAGGTACAACATTAAAGACCACACACACACACCACAATCCATTGGGGATTATATGTAAAATACTGGAAGACTACCCAATGCACATGAAAAATCTGATTGTACAATCCAACTGTCACAGAAAAAACAGAATGCAGATTTGTAAGGTCAAAACAGGCACATTTCAATCTGCTGAGATCTGACCCATCTTCCTGTGTCTGCCCTGCTCTAAAGCCCCTTTCACACTTGGGCGCCGGCGGTAAAACGGCGCTATTTTAAGTGCCGCTTTACCAGAGCTATTCGGCCACTAGCAGGGCGGTTTTAACCCCCGCTAGCGGCCGAAAAAGTGTTAAAACCGCCTGCACAGTGGTATAGCCACGCTGTCCCATTGATTTGAATAGGCAGGAGCAGTGAAGGAGCAGTGTGTATACATCGCTCCTTCACCGCTCCAAAGATGCTGCTTGCAGGACACAGCAGCGGCTGTTTCAGGGCGCTTTGCAGGCGCTATTTTTTAGCGCTGTAGCGCCTGCAAAGCACCCCAGTGTGAAAGGGGCCTAACACAAGTTTGTTAGATTTAGGCCTCATGCACATGGCTGGTGTTAAAGTGATTGTACAGTCTCTCTTTCATGTTATGCCTAACTGCTCTGTACAGTGGATATGCACAGGGCAGCCTGGATCCTCTTCTTGGGTCCCTCTTCACTGCTTCTGGCCCCTCCATCCTGTCAAGTGCCCCCACATCAAGCAGCTTGCTATGGGGGCACCTGAGCCAAGCTGCAGCTCAGTGTATCCAGACACGGAGCTGCGATTCGCCCCCCTCCCCTCTCTTTCCTGACTGGCTAACTGACTTTGATTAACAGCAGCGGGAGCCAATAGCGGTGCTGCGGTGTCTCAGCCAATCAGGAAGCAGAGTCCCGGACGGCCGAGGGAGTCGTGGACATTGGTTGAGAGAGATGGGGCTAAGGTAAGCATTAGGGTGGCTGCTGCACACAGAAGGCTTTTTATCTTACTGCATTGAAATTTTGGAAAGAGCAAGGGAGGGTGGTTATTAGCCGTAATTTTTTTTTTTTTGCCATCTGTGCCCTGCTGGGAAGATTTCCCTTCACTTCCTGTCCCATAGCCAAACAAGAAGTGAGAGGAAACCCCTGCAAATTTAGGCTCCATGCACACTAGCATTTTTTTTTTTAAGCTAAAAAAAAAAAAAAAAAACAACACTGGAAAAAAAAAAAAAAAACGCCGGACAAAAACTTTGGTAATAGCGTTATAGCAGCGTTTAGGAAACACTCCAAGAAACGTATAGGCCAATAGCCTACAGTAGTGTGCATGGACACATTGGGGTTTATTTACTAAAGATAGCGATTGTAAGATCAGTCACACTTCTGCAGAGAAACCAATCAGATTCTAACCTCAGCCTGTTTAATTAAAGTGGTGTTCCGGCCGAAATTATACTTTTTAAATAAAAATACCGCTATAATACACAAGCTTAATGTATTCTAGTAAAGTTAGTCTGTAAACTAAGGCCTGTTTTGTTAGTTTATAGCAGTAGTTTGTTATTCTATAAACTTACAGCAGGCCGTGGCCATCTTAAGTGTGGGCATTTGAAGCCAGACTGTATTTCTTCCTGGATCTCATCCTTGCAGATCTCGCACATGCTCAGTGCAGCACAAGCAGTGTAATAGATTTCAGCTCAGGTTTCCATAGCAACGGCAGTTTCAAAAGGAAGTTGCTGCCCCTTCCCAGAAGGCAGTGCAAACAGGAAATGTTGTGATGGGCCGCGGCCAGGGAGGAGGAAGTGAAAAATGAATACAGCAGATATACAGTAGGTGCTGAGAAAAAAAATTAAAAAATATCCAATTTGTTTACAGTGTACAGTTTAGTGAGGGATGGTGAAGAATTGTAAAAGTGGGTGGAACTCCACTTTAAGCTTTAGCAATAAAACCTCATTGCTGATTGGTTTCTCTGCAGAAGTGTGACTGATTTTGCACTCTCTAGCTTTAGTAAATAAACCCCATAGAAGAACACTATTTAGCTTCTAGGAGCAGAATAAAAAATGCTAATAACAGCTTCTAGGACAGTGGTTTTCAACTCCTGTCCTCAGGACCCACTAACAGGCCAGGTTTGCAAGATAACTGAAATACATCACAGATGATATCATTTGCTGCTCAGTGATTGCAGTATTCTAGTCTGCATCTCCCCAAGGTAATACCTAAAATCTGGCCTGTTGGTGGATCCTGGGGACTGGAGTTGAGAACCACTGATCTAGGAGCTTACAAAAAATGCCAGTGTGCATGGAGCCTAAAAGGAATTCTTTGCCCCCCCAGATCACCAGAACTGGCGCCCCCATTGGAAAATTTCCCCTCTACTACTTTTCAGGGGACAACCCAAAATTTGCGATTTTCTTTATTTTCACTTTCAATGATAATACTAAACAGAAGAAATAGAGAGGCTGAATCTCCCTAATGGGGACACAGACAGCAATAAAAACTGACAGGCCTTCTAATCCCCCTCAACTCTTTCCAAAACAAAAAAAAGGTTTGCCCTTAGTTAAATTTTAAACTCACGTTTTTGAGAGTTTAGGCATTTTTTTTTCCTTCTGTCCTTGAACTCCCCTAATGTTATCCTGAGTCCATGCACACATGTTTTTATCAGTTTAGTATCAGGGGAGTTTGGAGGATGTTTTCTAAAAGGCTCTAAAAATCGTGTTCCAGAGAGGGAATTTTGACCACACAAAACAACGAATGCCGTTAAATGCGCCTAAACTCTAGGCAGATTTAGTGCTTCAGCTTTCATTTATTTCAATGGCCAGAATAAATTTTGGCCGATGAAATAAAACACCGAAACTGAAAACACTGCTAAACTGGTTTGAAAAAAATGCAGCTTAGGTGAGTTTAGAACGCTGAACATCTCTTGTCAGGATAAACAGCATTTACAAGAAACCAGAGTGCAGGAGGCCTGATTTCCCAGATTTAGGCCAACCTACCCCTGCAGTGAACCCTAAAGCTGGGTATACTCTAGAAGATTTTCAAACAAAAATTCATACAAAAGTGTATGAAGATTCATATATAAATTCTGGAATATATTCGATGGCTTGATGAATATAGTTGGAAATTCTGCTTTTAACATTCAATTTTGTAATGAATGGAATTTCCCACACAACACTGTTAACACATTCTGCTACTTCAAATTTTATCGTCACTAGAAAATGAACAATCGATCTTACCCCACAAACAATTCAAAAAAACAAATGAAAGTCCTTAAAGTGGTGTTCCGGCCATTTTTAAAAGTCAGCAGCTACAAACACTGTAATAAGGACACTTACCTGTCCAGCAAGCCCGCGATGTCGGCCCCCCCGAGGCCGATCCGTCTACTGGATCAGCTGTCGGCACCGCCATCCTAACTAAAGGAAACAGGCAGTGAAGCCGTGCGGCTTCACTGCCAGTTTTCATACTGCGCATGCGCGCGGTGCTTTGTGAATGGCCCCGTTGGTTTCTGGGACACACACACGTCCCAGAAGGCAATGGGGCCGCTCGCCGAAGAGGAGGAAGCACCGCGGAATAGGAAGAGGCAGATTAGGAAGACTGCCTAGCAACAGGGATTTCAGGTAAGTAAATTTTTTTTTTTTTTTAAATGTTTTTTTTTTTTTTTATTTTTTTTTAAATATTGATGCACTTTTTTATTTTAGGGTGGCCCTCCACTTTAAAAGCGGAGCTCCAGGCTCCACCAGAAAAAAATAAAAGTCAGCAGCTACAAATACTGTAGCTTTTGACTTTTAATAATAGGACACTTACCTGTCCTTGAATCCAGTGGTGTCCTCACCCAAGCTGATTTTTCAATAAGCTCTCGGGTGCTGCCACCATCTTGGCTGAGGCTTCACTACCAGTTTCCCTTGCAGCTTCACAGCAGCCAGGTTCCCTACTGCGCATGTGCCAAGCGCGCTGCGCTTTTTGAATGGCCTGGTGGCGGGGAGGGGGGGGGGGGGGGGGGGCGAACTTCTGGTTGAGTTTGCCGCAGCGAACTCACCCAGAAGTGGGAGTGGATACCTGTCAAAACCAGGTACCCGCTCCTTCATCTCCCCCAAAAGGTGCCAAATGAGGCAGCAGAAGGGGTGAAAAGGCAGATAAGCGGAGCTTTAATATTAAAGTTTTTGTTCAAAAATAGACTACTATATGCCCAGCTTTAGATTTGCTGTTTGCTGGAGCCAAGTCCCATCCCCAGCAAATGACACAGATAACACACAGAGTTTAAGGCCTCATGCACACTGGACTTTTTTTACAGCTGCTGTTTGTGGCTTCAGACGTTTTTTTTTTCTGCAGCCAAAAAACTCTCGAGCATGTTATCCTATGTATGTTATCCTATGTATCCATGTACACATAGGCTGTTAACAGTTTTTGGCAGGGGCATTTTCTGGCTGGAAAAAAATCCCAAAACTAGTGGGTTTAAGGGCCGGTTCACACAGCTGCGGTGCGAATTTTGCACGAATTTGATCCGATTGCGTTGCGATTTATGTGTTCTGGCAATTCGACGGAAAATATTGCATTGAATTCGCCTCGCACACAGATCAAACTCGCACAGGTCCCTTTTTGTACGCAGCTTAGATTCGCAACGCATTGAAGTGAATGGCACTAATGGAAAACTATGTTATTTAAATGACTTGCGAATTTGAGCGATCGCAACGGCTCAAATTCGCAATAGAATTCGCAGCAGTGTGAAACGGCCCTTAAGAGGAGTTTTTCAGCCGTAAAAACGCTAACGCTGAAAAAAGATTAACGCCGTAAACCGCAGCTATTCAGCGTTTTTGAGCCATAAGCTTTCGTGGGAGTATCATTTTGTTAAAAAAGTTAAAATGCTACAGCTAAAAAAAAAAAAAAAAAAAAAAACATTACTGCAAAAACGCTGAAAAATGCATTCTACAGCTGCAGCCAACGTTACTGGCTTTTTTTTTTTATAACGTCCAGTGGTCTTGAGGCCTAAATGTCATGATGAATCAACAATATATAATGTTGCAACGTAAAACTAAATGTTACATAACATTCCACAATCCTTATCTAAATGTCATGAGTGCAAATAGAGGTCTCTTTTTTAGAAGGGAAAAAACAAAACCAGAAAAAAAACAACAGAACATTTCTTTAGAAATTGAACAGGGTCTGCCTTTCAGAAGCACATTCAAGGCAGATCTAGAAATACTAATGGCATCCAACAGTCCCAGGTGAAGGGGGGTGTAGTGTCAATGTCAAATTAACACGATGTGGTGAGAAGCTTATGTCTTGTTAAGGGTGGGCACATTGAAGAACACAGTTGACCTGCCACAAGCATTAGGAACACATGCCATGGGGTCTTTTCTCCCCCGATACCACTGTGCGCAGGTCCCAATATGTATGCCAATGAAGGTAGTAGCAGGTATCTTGCGGTGCATGCTCCTAATCAGGACTTTCACATTTTAGATGGCTGACAGGTTGAGGTTTTAGTACACCTTTAAGCTAGGTTCACACCTATGCAGGTTGCGGATGATGCGTTTTCCTGGTGCGTTGTGCTTTGCATTTTTGACACTTTTTAATGCGTTTTGCATTTTTTTTTTTTTGTTAAAGTCTATTGAACCAAAAATGCAACCTGCTGCAGGCATAAAAGTCCTTGACCCTTTCCAAAAAACAGTTGAAAATGCACAGGTGTGAACACTACCCATAGGAAACCTTGTTAAAAATGGACTGTAGTGCCTTTCTACAAATCTGAAAATGCACTGAAAACGCATAGGTGTGAACCTAGCCTCAAGTTGAATTTAAGTTGCTAAATGTCAACATGATCAATGTATCTAGCAGTATCCGACATAATGTTATATATCAGGGATATGCAATTAGCGGACCTCCAGCTGTTGCAGAACTACAAGTCCCATGAGGCATAACAAGACTCTGACAGCCACAAGCATGACACCCAGAGGCATGATGGGACTTGCAGTTTTGCAACAACTGGAGGTCCGCTAATTGCATATTCCTGTTATATATCTTTACAAGCACCCTAGGATCCCTGAGACCATTTTAAACAAACACTTAGAACCCTAAAAGGCTTGCTCCAGCCCCTTCCTAGTGGGTATTTAGATCACCCATTGAAGTGACCGACAAACTTTTAAAACCGCAATAAAGTATTTTAAAATTGTGAGTGCTCCAAAGGTGCTCAACATGAAGTGTAAAGGGATGTGTGCGAGCTGGGAAAATTGGATACAAACATTTAAAATTTCCATTACTATGACATGTGCTAAAGCATTCTGAGATTTTGCCACTTGAAGTGTTACTAAAGGTTATAACAAACACCTTCTACTTACCTGCTCTATGCAATTGTATTACACAGAGTGGCCTTGTCGGGTCCCTCGCCGACGATCGTTCCTCCTCTTCTTCGTGTGTCCCCATATCAAGCCGTTTGTTATGGGGGCATACGGTGTCTGCTCACTCCTGATCTGTGCGTCTACGGAGTTGCATTTCACAGACACACAGCTGGGCTTAGCCCCGCCCCCTCCTCACAGCGTTTGATTGACAGCAGTAGGAGCCAATGGCTCCTGCTGCTGTTCAAGGCTCTGTGTGAAGAGGAAGAGGGGGAGAAGAGATGCAGCTGCACACAGCACTGGATCCCTTCTCCCCTTCACACAGGGATAGGGGGAGGACAGAGAAATATAAAACAATTTTTACCTTAATGCAAGGAATGCATTAAGGCAAAAAAACTTTTTTAGATTTAGTATCACTAACTATAAAGAACCCTTTCTATACTGAAAGAAAGATGATCTTTTTAGGCAATCTGTTGAGATGACCAGAAAACACTTCAGAGCAATGAGATTGTGCCTGTATTGCCTGAGGCCAGTAGAAGGAGCTGTATGTTCTGAGCGTGTAGCCTTGCTTCCTGTCCTTCCTACACCGAGGCCCGCCCACCGGTGACGTCATTTCCCTTGGTGCTGTCCACACCAGGCAGCCTGGATCCAGCATCCTGCACAGGCTCTGACATCTCTGGATGCCAGAAAACCGGACAGCTGGCACCCCTCGAGGAGAGCCTCCTGTACCACAGATATGCCTTTGAATTCTACTATTGTGCAAGTGCATTACTTTGCGCAATTAAAATACACATTTAATACTACACTTAGGTGCGCCTCCCTTCTTTCCTCTTTTGTCTGTAATGCCTACAGCTAGCTTTAGACATCTTTATTACATGCTAAACCACCTTTCATTAAAACAAGACCTCTTTTCATTTATACCTTTATACAGTGCAAACTGTAACCTGTATAGAAGATGTGGACCTAATGCCACCCTAAACTCAACTAGTCTTAAAAAATGCCCCCCTCCTATGCTGACTAAGCAGTGTATAAAGATGTATATACTTACCTATTTTCAGCCCAGTCACATGATCCAGCTCTCCTGTGTCAGCTGTAGGGAAGAGGAGGGAGCTCCGACAACGGCTGAGACACGGGAGCCTGTGTGTGACGTCACCACTTCTGGAATACACAGCCATTGTCAAACGCTCTCTCCCCTTTCCCTGCAGCCACCTGACACAGGGATCCTGTAACCAGACCAGGTTGAAAACATGTAATTATATAAATCTTTTTCACACAGGTTAGTCAGCATAGGTGTTAGGAGGGGGGAGGAAACATTTTTAGGACTAGTTAGGTTTAGGCTGGAATTCTACGCATGGTATTGGGTTTTGCCGCTCATCATTGTTTCAAGAACAGACAGATCTTCTATTAGGCTGTGTACATCCTTACATAATATCTTTTTGCATTTGCCACTTACCTCTTTTTTGCAGCCAGCCTTCCTTTACCACCATTACTTCATTCATGGTGATGGAAAGACCGAGGCCTCAGTGTAAACAATCAGCTCTCCAAAAAAGTGGGTTCAGACTGTTTAGCGGTTCTGGAAATAAGAAAAATAAAAGTGGTTAGCCAACAAAGGCATCTACAACATTCATCATCACTGACTCAAGAAGCTATCTTCTGAACATAATACAGCGTACAACTTACGCACTATGAACAAATGACAAAGACATGAGATCTTCAAAAGAGAATTTAAGAAACACCACTAAACACAACACTGTGGTGGTTAGCACATGCTTTCCGTATACTTCTAAAGGGTCATATCCACTATCTGTGTAGATTTGTAACAATCAGTAGGAAGGAGATTTCATAATGTGCAATGCCTCACAGTTTACACAGGCTGGCTGTCAGAGACTTTAATAGTTACTGGCAGAAAAATATTGAATTATATTTTAATGCCATTTTAGTTTTGGCTTAAATTCCCCCAAAAGCAGCTAACTTCCTGTCCTACTGCTCCTCTACTAGCTGTGCTGGCAGGTACCTGCCCCTACTATTCCTCCTCTACCAGCTGCATAGCACTGTGTTCCTGTCTCATACATGGAACAATAGTGTCTGAGCGGCGCTTAACCATTCATAGAAAGCGATGTTTTCTAGCAATAAATACAAAGCTTCCTCTGATTGGCGTCAGAGAAGCGGGCTGATGTCACAACCTCTGTCTCAGCCAATCAGCTTTAAAGTTTTAAGCAGAATTCTGCCATAGCCCAAAAAAAAAAGAAGGAATTGGCTCCAGAGCAAATTAAGCTTGTTATACACTAGTAGATTGTAGCATTAATAGATATTCATACAAAAAAATCTCAGTACATTCAATGATTCTGCTGTCATTCGAATGGGCTTTAAATTTTTGTTTGCTTTTAACATTCCATTTTAGAATGAATGCACTTCTCTCGATCAAAACATTTGCAGTCTTTTGAAAAATACACTTGACGACCACCCCATAGATTTACTGCTACAGAGCAGCCGTTCTGTGAGATATATATATATATATATATATATATATATATATATATATATATATATATATATATATATATATATATATATATATATAAACTCCTGCTCGCAGCTCCTCAGGACTGGCGCGGTGTCAGTGATTTGCACAAGCCGATCAGCAATTGCCAGCCAATGGATGTCCGCTGGCACCCGCAGATCATATGGAAGAGTCACAGGGCAGAGCTCTGCCTATGTAAACAAGGTAGAGCTCCGTCCTGACAGGTGGGAGGTGATGGATTTTCTTTCCCTGAAAGGCAGGGAATAAAATCCATCACATCCCTGACAGTACACAAACACTGGCTAGGCACACATTTAACCCTTTCGCCCTAGTTGTTTAACCCCTTCCCAGTCACTGTCATTAGTGCATTGACAGTGCACTGATCACTGTATTAGTGTCAATGGTTCCCACAAAATGTCAGTCCTGCTATAAGCCGCTGATCGCCGTCAGATAGAATATATATATATATATATATATATATATATATTATATATATATATATATATATATTATATTATATATATATATATATATATATATATATATATATATATATATATATATATATATATATATATATATATTCCAGTATATACCCCAAAGTTTGTAGACACTGTAATGTTAGCGTAAACCAGTCAATATACACTTATAGGGATTTTTGTAACCAAAAATATGTAGCAGAATACATATTTCCCTAAATTTATGAAGAAATTAGATTTTTTACATTTTTTATTGGATATGTTTTAGGGCTAGTTCACACTACATGCATATTTTTCTGCATAAAAAAAAAAAAAAAACCCGCATGGAAAGTAGGTTATATGGTTTTCGTTTCAATGTTTTTATTGGCGTTTTCACATCAGATATAGTAATAGCAAAACATGTAGACTTAGATCATATATACATATATCAGTTGCAGAGTACCTGATGTTTGTTTATACGAGTAAGAACACAGGGTACCTCTTTCTTGGCACTCAGATAATACTCAAACTCCTTTTGAAACCCAAAGATATAAAATAGAGATAAAAGAAGAAAAGAAAAGGAGGGAGGGGAGGGGGAGACCCCAAGCTCTGGTCCCTGCCAATCAAAGGCTCCTCAGCTCGGAGCCGTACGGGGATCTCCAGTCAGGTATCTGATCCACGCCCCAGACTTTTTCGAAGACCACTAATTTGTCATTCAAGACTGCCGAGAGCCTTTTTCATTTATCATGAGCCAGGAGAGCTTAAGTTGGTCAAATGGGATGACAGCTAACCTCCAATTTCTGGCTATAGTGATTCTGGCAGAGATAAATATAAAAGGGATAAGCCTTCTCTGGTTTTTTGAGGCCGCGTCAACTTTAAGCCCCAGTAGGGCATGTTTAGGGGATTTAGTGAGGCTGACTTGAGTAAGGGTAAAGATAAAGTTGTAGACCCTTATCCAGAATCTTCGCACCTTGGGGCATTGCCACCATATGTGGAAAATCGTTCCATCTTCCCCACAACCTCTAAAGCACTTTGGAGAAGCTCCTGGGACATATATAGCCAACCTGGTCGGCACCATGTACCATCTTAAAAGGACCTTATAGCTTGCCTCTATGATAGAGGTATTAATGAGTGATTTGGAAGCTGCTTGGGCAATTGAGTGCCATTCCTCCAATTCAAGGTTTTCTTGGAGGTCTTGCTCCCACCTGACCATGTAAGCTTGTTTAGCCAGAGTATGTGTTAAGATAGTATACAATTCAGAAATATGACCTTTAATTTTATCATATTTATGACATAAGTATTCCATGGTCGTCAGATCACTCTTGCGAGATAAAGTGTTTAGGTAATGTTTCAATTGGACAAACCGGTAGTGTTCCGAGTCTGGCATCTGGTATTTGTCTATTAGGGTCTGTTTAGTGAAGGTTATATGGTTTTCCATGGCATAGTTCACACCACTGCCGGCAGTTCCAACAAGTTCCAGAAAAAAAATAAAAAAAAAAGTAGAACATGCTGCATTTGTACTGTACTGGAACGCTGTAAAACGCATCAAAAATGCACTGGAACGCACATCCTTATTTAAGGTTAAATTTAAAAAAAAAAGGAGGGGGGAGAAAAATGCACTGGACTGCATCAAAAACGCGCATGCAGAAAAGCACTTGCAATGCATTTACACTGCGTTTCTATGGTGTGAACTGGCCCTTACAGCAGAAAGTAAAAAAAATTTTTTTTTCCTTCAAAATTGTTAGTCTTTTTTTTGTTTATAGTGCAAAAAATAAAAACCCAGTGGTGATCAAATGCCACTAAAAGAAAGCTCTATTTGTAGGACAAAAATTATATTTTATTTGGGTACACAGGAAAAACATTGTGCAGTTATTTCCCACAGGAGATTGCAAAGTACTGCACCCATAATCAGGGGATTGTGGGTGCAATGTCAGGCTCCTGCAGACACATCTTGCAGCTTTCTGCTAGTAGTTCTGTAGGGGCTTTTAGTTAGAAAGCTGGAGGAAGTGTCAGTGGACTCCATTGAGAACTACACGTCCATCTGCCACACTAACAAGGGAAGGGGTTCACAGTGTGAGAGGAACATGTCACACCCTAAATACATGTGTAACATGTTCTAAAACAGGGGTCTTCAAACTGCGGCCCTCCAGGTGTTCAGGAACTACAATTCCCATCATGCCTAGTCATGTCTTTGAATGTCAGAGTTTTACAATGCCTCATGGGATGTGTAGTTCTGCAACAGCTGGAGGGCCGTAGTTTGAGGATCCCTGTTCTAAAAGGTGAACTTAGCCTTTAAAGCGGTAGTAAACGCTGCTATTGAATTTTTGTTTTAGGGCCCCCCAGGTGGGTTATGCCATAATGTTGCTAGTATGTACAGCATATTAGTACATTATGACAGTCTTAACTGACAAATGGTGCCCTCCAATGCTGCGGTGGGATCGATCCAGTTGGCCCCCCGCACTTCCATCTTCTCCCGGTCCTCCTTCCGGGTCTAGGGCATTCAACAGGCTGGGCCGCGATAACGGCACTCCCGCATGGGAGTCACATCGCCACGGCACAGATCAGGGCCGTAACCGTTAGCTTTGCATGCACGGCTCACTGTAAATGACAGCTGACAGGCAGAAGGAAGCATTTATGACAGAAAAGACTAACAGGGTCTCTTCTGTCATAAATACCCAAGTCTGTCAGCACAAAAAAATTGCCTTTACTTCCACTTTAAAAGGGGTTGTAAAGGCAGAAGGTTTTTTATCTTAATGCATTCTATGCATTTAGACCCCTTTCACATTGGGGCGTTTTTCATGCGCTTTTGGGCTAAAAAATAGCGCCTGTAAAAGCGTCTGAAAAACGACTCCCGTGCTTTCACACTGAGGCGATGCGCTGGCAGGATGTTAAAAAAACCTGAATGGACACACGGAGCTGTGATTCCGCTTGGGTGCCCCCATAGCAAGCTGCCTGCTGTGGGGGCACTGAACAGGAGGGAGGGGCCAGGAGCACAGAAGAGGAGGATCCAGGCTGCTCTGTGCAAATCCACTGCATAATGCAGGTAAGTAGAACACATTTGTTATTTTTATAGGAACAAAAACAAGACTTTACAATCACTTTAGGTTCAGTAATTTTTGCAAATGGTGGGGGTCTTGTGTGCTTAGGGCTGCATAATTTTTTCTGTAACTCCCTGCTCGGGATGAACAAGTGGGAGGGGGTTTTCTGTCACTTGCTGTCAAAGGGAAGTAAGTATTACACAGCAGATTATCATCTCACTTCTGTGAATGAACCAGGAATCACACCCACTATGTAAAACAGTGTGGTGGAGGAAAAAAAAAAAAAAGCAGAAGATAAACACTGCCACAAAACAGGACATGCGAGCAGATGTGACCCGCTCATGTCTGCCTCCAAATCCAGCCTGCGGGTGACCATGTTCAGCCAGCCCTCTGCTGGGGGGCACTGCCACGATGACAGACTGTCCTGCTCCACACAGTGGTGGAAAACACAGCAGATTGCAGAGTGTTTGCTTTGTGAGCTGCATAAATAATACGCACGTTCTTATCTCTCTGGAAACTGCTATTAGCACAGAGACAAAATCTGGATCGGAAAAAAACAGGCGCTCGGGTCGAACGGCAAGCATGGGAGGCAGCGCAGGTTAAACACTTTGCTTGCAGCTCACCTGATGCTGCTTATCTCTCCCTGGGAGATCATGTTCAGACAATGGAACAGATCAGAATGAAGAGAAACAGATGGGTCACCAAGGATGATTTTAAGGATTCTGTTTGGACAGAAAAAAAGTGCAAACAAACTGCTGGTCTCTAATGATACAGGCAGCTCCAATGGTGTCATTTAAAGTGCACCTGTTCAAGGGCAACTCCAGTCTCCTGCACAGTTTTTAAAACGCCTAAGGCTCTACATTATACCAGGGCTTGACAAATTGGCTTTGAATCTAGGAGACGGCTGAAAAAGTTAGGAGCCAGTATTTTTTACCTAACAAATCTTACGGGTGGAATATGTAACATGTTCCCGAAGGTGAACTTATCGGTTAAGCCTTTCACAGCCAGAGACGTTTTTGCACACTTTAAAAAAAAAAAAAAAAATCACTTTAGGCCCGAAGATTACATAAAACCCCCAAATATTATATATTTTCTGAAAGCAGACACCCTGGAGAATAAAATAGTGGTAGTTTCATTTTTTTTGTGTCACGCAATATTACCGCAAAGGTAATGAAAAAAAAAAATGAAAACTTGGTTTTAGGAGGCACAAAAACGCAATAAATTTCCAATTTTTTTTTGGTAAAATATAAAAGCCGAGGTTGCACCAAGTAAACCGTTATCAAACATGTCAAACCTTAAACAGGTCAGTACCCTATATTTCCCATAGGCGACACTTTAGGGCTGCTGTAAACCACCAATGTGCAAAAAAAAAAAAAAATCTGCAAGGCAATGGCATAATGTCCCAGTATGCATCACATACTAGCACATTATGAAATACTTACCTTGGAACAAAGCCCTCCAGTGCTGTAAAGTCACCGCTGAGAGGACTGACATCTTCCCCAGTCTGTCTTCCAGGTTCGCAAGCTCCAACTATGAGATTGGCCGAAGCCACGATAACGTCACTCCCGCGCAGAAGCCAGACCTTCAGAGTGTATGCGCCAATGAGGTCATGGGCTGCATGCACTCTGAATACCTGTAGGTACAAGTGGTAGTACAGGCGGCCCCGAGTTACGAACGACTCCTACTTACGAACGGCCCTCAAATGCTGGCCACTTGCGCTCCACGCTGGTCCTGGATACCTCTGGACACATCCCATACTGCAGTACTACATGTACTGCATGGCCAGAAGAGCCCCAGATAACATAACAAGCGCCCCGAACATCTCACATCCATGCACAGGCGGGCGTTACACTTACGAAAGCAGTGTTTCGACCGGAAGTTACACTTACAAATGCAGTGTTGCGACTTACGAACAAACCTACAGTCCCTATTGTGTTCGTAACTTGGGGACTTCCTGTACAGAGTTTACTACCACTTTAAAAGCCCCCTTTAAGTCATCAGTTTAGTGTTACGAAGGAGGTCTGGTGCTAGAATTTTTGCTCTCATTTCAGCGTGCGCGGTGACACGCAACATAATCCAAGTTTTTTTGGCATAGGCGCCCCACACGTTTCCTTTTGTACGTGCGTCCGCTCTCCTGCCGCCTCCTCTACCTAGCGGCATCCGCTATACAGGTCCCGAGCCCGCAGATGGGCAAGCAGTGGCGGGATACATAGCGGAAGGGGGCGCGCAGAGCACCATGGCGACATGGCACCTGGGGTTTGTCCAGCCCTGCATTACACAATCCCCTCATACAATTTTCCTTTAGATTTACTAAAAGCATAGAATGAGATCAAATCTAAACAATTTCAATTATATAGTATAATGTATGGCCAGTTTTGAAGGCGTGCAGTTCTGCAGAATGTCCCTGTCTGCTTTTTGGACTAATAGTGGACATTACAGTTCTGGGCTCTATCGCTCTCCCACCTGAAAAAGAGGAACACATCAGTTCCCTCCTTCCTTGTCCACTAGATTGCCCTCAAAACACACACACATCAAGTAAATCCAACAATGTCTGTTGTAATCCGACAATGCCATCTTCTTTGTTTACATCATCAGGAACCTTCTTGTAGCGGGCCCCCTGATGACGCACCGCCACACATGCGCAACGCGATGGCCCCAAATACTTTTGGGATGCAAGTCACAAGTATCCCGGCAAGCGGCATCATTCTCACTTGGGCCAGGAAGTTCAGGCAGGGTAAATAAAGAAAAGTACTCAAATTATTTTCGTTCAACCCTCTGGTTGAATGAAAAAAAAAAAAAAAGGGATTAATATATGGAATGTCTTATGCCTGGTACACACTTCTGAGAAATTGCTGTACTAAAACAAGCAATATTAGTGCAGCAATCTCTCCTGCTGTGCCCTTTGTGTTCTGAGAAGGGGACTTCCTCCTCTACCCCCTGCCAGAAAATACTAATTAGCGCTCACAGCCATTGGCTGCCGCACTGATCGGATGCTGGTTTTTCCAGTATGTCCCTTTGAAAAAAGCCAGTTCTTAGGCCAGCTTCTGCCTGAAGGACAGCTATACACTTGGTCCGAATGTTGGCCAGTTCCTGCTGAACAGGCCGATATTTGAACTCAGCTTTAGACAGCCTGAGGAGATGCTTGCGAGTACAGGTCCAGCAACAGCAGCCGCCTCCTGCCCCTTCTCAGAAAGCAGCTTATCAATTCACAAGAAACCAGAGACACACAGATATCACTAATTCCTCGTACACAGATAAGCCGCCTTCTCTGAAATGTTGGTTCAGCCCACAAAATGGCTTTCTGCAGGCTACAAAAGAAAAAACAAAAAATTGTCTAATTTACCAGCACAGGATTTTAAAAGCGGAGTTCCGCCGAAAAAAATAAAGAAAAAAGTCAGCAGCTACAAATACTGCAGCTGCTGACTTTTACTATATGGACACTTATCTGTCCAGGGCGCCCGTGATGACCTTGGCTCCTGGGTGGAGGCGCCAGCATCTTCAATAAGGGAATCAGAAAGTGAAGCCGCAAGGCCGGTGAAGCGCGGTTCCCTACTGTGCATGCGCGAGTCGCACTGCACGTCCTCACTGGTCCCTGCTGTCTTTTGGGACTTGTGTGTCTCCCAGAAGACAGCAGGGGTGACAGAGGAGGGGCCAGACATTCCATAGATAGCCGCGGATACTGTGGCAATCTATGCCCGGTAGTGGGAGCAAATACCTGGATTATACAGGTATCTGCTCCCCCCTGAAAGGTGCCAAATGTGACACCAAAGGGGGGGGGGGGGGGTCCGAAAGGCCGAAGTTCCATTTTTGGGTGGAACTCCGGTTTAAGGAGCTAAAAAAAAAAAAAAAAAAAGAAATTCCTAAAAAATTTCTATTTTATTTTCTATACCCAGTATAGTCACAAAATATACAAGCATCATATTAATCACCAACTAAGCTGCTCTGTACACATAAGTGATTTCTGAGAACTGGAGCAAATGAAAATTTTGCTTCCAGCAACCAATCAAGCTTCGGCCTTTATTTTCTAACATATCTTTGTGGGTCCAAATACTCTGGGCTTGCCTGGACAGGACGGTGAAGGACCAAGAGATTTGACATTCACTAGTCATGCACAACAAAGCAATTGGAATAAGTCTATTTAGCTTTTTACTGTACATTGGAATGGAGAGGTCAAGTGTGGGCACTCAAATTGCAGTTTGGTTCTTATCCATACATACACTATATTGTCAAAAGTATTGGGACGCCTGCCTTTACACGCACATGAACTTTAATGGCGTCTTAGTCTGTAGGGTTCAATATTGAGTTGGCCCATCCTTTGCAGCTATAACAGCTTCAACTCTTCTGGGAAGTCTGTCCACAAGGTTTAGGAGTGTGTCTATGGGAATGTTTGACCATTCTTCCAGAAGCGCATTTGTGAGGTCAGGCACTGATGTTGGATGAGAATGCCTGGCTCGCAGTCTCTGTTCTAATTCATCCCAAATGTGTTCTATTGGTTTCAGGTCCGGACTCTATGCAGGCACTGTATACGCATACGCCTGCCATCCTTGCTGCTGAAATCTGGTGTATGCTGGCAATTGCCCATAAAAGTGAGGCTTTTCAAGTACACAAATTTTAAAGTCCAACTAACCAGCTAAAAAATTTTTAAAAAACTAATATTTGAGGACTGTTCCCCATAGCAATAAGAAAGTTATCAGCTTTGATTCTATAACATGCAAATGAAAATTAAAACACTGAATATGACTGGGTCCTAAGAGCATCACCAGGTTTATTTGAAATGGAGATTCTATGAGCACAGGTATGAAACTTCACTTCCAGGGCAAAAAAAAAAAAAAAAAGTGTACTGAGCAGAATGTTAGAATTGGCGAGGAACAGATTGCTTTGCATCAAAATGAATGAGGAGCGCACCATTTGCGGAAGAGGACTCTGAATTCCCCAGTCATCCAAACACCTGGACTGGTGACTTTACACAGGCAGTAGATGAACTTCTGCATCCGGCTCCTGCCTGTACGAGGTTTTACAGGTAAACAGACAGCTGTTCCACAGAGCAGAATCCATACAAAAGAACAGCTGTCTGCAAGAAAGTTATCACATGTAAACCAACAGCTGCCATGAAGAAGATCATGTGATATTTTCATTGGCCACAGCTGCCTCATCACAAACGGTATCTATCTTATAAAGGGAAACCCCTAAGAATTCTGTTCTTCCACCTGGTCGTGTCTTCACAAATAAAATCTCTACAGAAAAACAGTCACCTGTCTCTACAAATGGCAACTGTTCCAGGCCTCATACACGCTGATGCTGAAGTGTATCCAGCACTGGTGTTTCTTTCAGGTCATGTTCTGGTAGTCCTTCCAATACTCCCCTGGTGGACCTTTCATAAAGGCCAAGGCCAATTTCACACTCGTGAACCAATCGCACCCTCCATTCTCCTCTATGGAGCAGCGGCAGTCACCGCACATGTCCGTTTAAACCCATCCTGGCAGATCAGATTGGATGGCAGTCGGGTGTAAACAGACAGGCAAACCATTTACATTCGACCACCTCTAGAGGAGACAGGGATATGTCTATCCGCTCTCCATAAGAGGAGGGGACCAGCCAACCGCTTGCGGTGGAGATCAGCGGATAGGTTCTCCGATGAGCAGGCAGTCTCCAACGGAGTTCGTCCCGTGTGGAAGGAGCCTTACTCCACCTTGTGCAACATTTTACACCCATATTTAGGGTGTAATGTTTCCAAAAGCAAAGCCCTTCCTCGCCCCAAAACATCCGCCCAGAGAACTGTGAATGTACTACAAATCCCGTTTGCCACTGTGGCGGATGAACTTGTAGTTCTCAATACACGTGCAGTATGTGCCAAAATCGTAGTCCATTGACATTTCCTCCAACTGAAAGGCCATACCTTGGAACTGGCACTAGCCTGGCAATACATCTGTCATTCATTGATCATGGGTGTAATGCATTGCAGGCTCATGTGAAAAGAAAAAAAGACATTTTTTTCCTATGAACTTAACCTCTAGGCCCCTTTCACATGGGCCGGATCCAGTTTTGCTCAGCAGGGGATCTGTCCGCTGATCCCCTGCTGAGCAGAGTGACAGGATGATAGGCCCGTGTCTGCTCCGCTTATGCAGAGTGGGCACAGACACAGCCCACTCTGCTCTATGGGCAGCCAGATGCAAACAGACCAGCTTTCTGTTTACACCCTACCAGGGCTTTTTTTCTCAAACAATAGGTGCTGGAACTCAACCACGACCCCCCAAAACCCCTCCCCCTACACACACACACACACCAAATCACATCAAATAGTGGGCGTGGTCAGATTCCACAAACAGTAGAAGGGTCTTAATGGGGCATTAAATATCAGGATTGCATTATAGAGTGCAGAGTTCAAGGGGGTTACACACAGAGTGCAGAGCTGTCACTTGTAAACACAGAAACCAGACTTCTGTGTTTACAAGTGATTGTGGTGAGCAGGCACCAAAGGGTCTGAGCCAGAGGTGGTGGAACGGAGTTCCAACCAAGTTCCCCCTGAAAAAAAGCCCTGCTGCCCTCTTGATCTGATCACCCGGAGTGGAACGGATCCTCTTCCAGTTTTTTTTTTTTGCCAGATCGGACCCAGGAGGTAGCCGGGTGTAAATAAGACACGTCTGTTTACATCTGCCGCTCCATAAAGGAGAATAGAGGGTCTGATCAGGTCCAGCCCAGGTCCAGAACCGATCAAATCTCTCATGTGAAAGGGGCCTCAGCCTAGGTTTACAAGGATGCGATGTGGGAAAAAGCAAATTCTGTGCGTTTCCCACACCACACTGAAATCACACGGCGTTCATGCGATCTACTGCGGGTGTCAATGTTAAATTAACAGCACCCCAAAACACCTTGCGAAATGCAGTGCAATTGCCAGAATTGGATTGCGTGGCTTTTCACACCGATTTTGGTGCAGGTGCGATATGAGCCATTCCTGTGCGAATCACATGAGGTGTCTCACGCACAAGTGTGAACCCAGGAGAACACTCAAATTTATTTATTTCAGCCAGCTAAACAGCATGCATGGACAAATCTCCCCCACCAGCTGTTGGATTCAGGGGCCTTTTGGACCAACAATTTTTCACCTGGCTCCTTCAACAAAAGTTGATTGAGCAATTGACTTTTGTTGAGCCTGGTGGAGATGACAGGGGTACCAACAGCACAAATTTCAGTAGATTTCTGATTGGAGTGTATGACAGCCTTTTAAGAGAAATGGAAGGGCAGTGCTGAGACCCTAAGAATATCGTATTATTAAAAGGATTTAAAAGGACGAGGTATCTGTATTCTGGGCCTTCAGCTTCTCCACGGTTTTTAAGCTTTGTTTGCAACTGAGCGCCACACCAGGAGTAAACCATCCAAATATAAGTTTCATCCCAAAAAAAAAAAAAAAAGACTTTAGAAGAGTCAAGGTGTTTCAGGGGGGGGGGGGGGGTCACAGAACACTCCCTTCATTAGGGCTTGCTTGAATGCAACCCACAAGGGTTGATTTCCAAAAGCAAAAAAAAAAAAAAAAAAATGTGCATTTTGTAAGTGGAGGTGTTCCAGAGCTTAGTAAATTTAGGGGAAATTCTGCTGACTACCATCATCCAAAATGTTTTTTTTGCCTTGCATGTGATTGTGTATTTTTTGCAAAGTGAAGCTTCCCCCCATTTACTAAGCTCTGAAGCAACTACACCTGCAAAGTGCACAGTCTATTTGCCTTTAGTAAATCCACCCCAATTACTCTTTACTTTATTATCTGCCTGCTATAAAATCCATAGCTTTGTATTCAGTCCAGCATAGAATACTCCACTTCAAGCCCCGATGAAGGAGGTGTTCTGTGACCACTGAAATATGCTGGCTCTGTGTTAAAGTCTTTTATCTTATCTTGGCATAAATGAATATATGGACAATTTACTTCCGGTGTGATGTTTAATCTCAGATTTACTCCCTGGCAGGCATTTCTGTCAGGGAAGTACAGGCAGTCCCTGGGTTACGAACAAGACAGGTTCTGTAGGTTTGTTTTTAAAGCAGAGCTCCACCCAAAATGGGGAAGCTCCGCTTGTTTGCACCATCTGCCACATTTGGCACTTTTTTCGGGGGGGGGGGGGGGGGTGTCGGGTTCCTGGTTTTGACAGGTACCCGTTCCCACTTCCGGGTAAGATTACCGCACAGCGATCTATAATTCTGGCCCCTCCTCTCCCCCCTGCTGCCTTCTAGGACACACAGAGGTCCCAGGAGACGGCGGGACCATTCAGAAAGTGCAGCACGACTCACGCATGCGCAGTAGGTAACGCAGTAGGCTGTACTTCTGTTTCCCTTTCTACAGATGCCGGCGCCTGCACCCAAAACCGACATCATGGGATCCCTGGACAGGTAAGTGTCTGAATATTAAGTCAACAGCTACAGTATTTGTAGCTGCTGACTTAATTTCCCCCCCCCCCTTTTTTACAGACTGCATCTCCTGTTTAAAGTTGAATTTGTATGCAAGTTGCAACAAGTAAATTTAAGTGCAACTCCTAGCCAAAAAGCTATTTTTACATTTTGGATAGCATACGGGAGGGTTAATTGGCCATGCAGTGATGTGGGATTGCCGACAGGTCCGGTGGACAGTAGGTGCAGCATGCGGTGAACAGAAAGATGGCTGCCTGGCGGTTTCTGGAACCAACGTGACGTCACGCTGCCTCCGTTCATATGTCTGAATTGTATGCAAGTCGGATGTTTGTAACTTGGGGACTGCCTGTAATGTTAACAGGCACAGCTTTAAAGCTGCATGCCACATTGGCTTTGATGCGCTGCAGTCAAGCCCAGTTGCTTGTGTGTACCAAGCCATTTTGCCCAGTATGTTTGCGGGCTCAATGCTTTTGGTGCTTTTCAACAAGCTTAAAGTAAGACTGTCATGAGAGAAATTACAAGGGTTGATGCTGTAGACAAGTCTGTGCTGACCATCAATCCTTCATTTGCAGAGCAGCTATTGACTGTTACAAAGGTCACCATAAGGCAGAAAGAATTACCGACCACTAAGCAAAAAAATGCTGCAGGTTGCATATGCCACCTCTCCCCACCAGCGTTACCTGTGTTCGCTTTGAATAAAAATTGCCAAGAAATAAAAACAAAAATGCACACAGGCAATCTGAAAAGATAGCTACGTGCAGTAAATCACTATTCTGTCGAATTATCTTTATCCTAACATGAAGCGAGTTCTATATTCTTGCAGCAAAGAATCAACACTCCTAGTGTCAGAAGCACCGGCTTCCGGTTTGCCCACAGATGCTCCTCCCCTCCCTCATAATGTCATCGCGGTTTTAAGCTGGCCTTACAGGGTAGGTTTTTTTTTTTTACCAGTCTGTGGACTGAATAAAAAATAAATAAAAAAGATTCCTCCATCCGCACAAATGAGGTGGATGGAGGAAACCCTCCCCCCGGGACATTGTATACCGAGAGCAGGACTGGCCCCGGGACCCTGAACATTACATAAAGGAGAGAAGGACGCATTCCCCACTATTATCAGATGGCATGTGAGCTGATGTGGCCAGATGAGCAAATAAGCCAATCTATGCAACAGAACTGGAAAAAAAAAAAAAAAATACAGGTAACCAGTTTTGACAGGCACCCAGCTTCCACTTCCTCCTCTGGCGCCGCGGCGCCAGAAGGAAGTTTACCTCTCCCCCTTGCAATCTTCTGGGACACGTCACAGGTCCCTGAAGATTGCCCGGCCATTCACAACGCGCAGCACAGTTCACGCATGTGCAGTGCGCGCCCGGCTGTGAAGCCACAGCTGGGCACCCACAGTTACAATGCCGGCGGAGAGGAGCGAGGCTTCATGCGCCCGCATCGCTGGACAGCAGGACAGGCGAGTGCCTGTTTATTGAAAGTCAGCAGCTACACTTTTTGTAGCTACTGACTTCTAAATGGGTGGAACTATGCTTTAACCACTTGCCGACCGCCGCATGTACATATACGTCGACAGAATGGCAAATGGGCGTACAGGTATGTCCCTTTAAATTTGCTGCCGTGTGGTCGCTGCTGGCGGCGCGCGCGACCCTGCCGCGAGCTCTGCGAGTGTGATCACGGGTCCTGCGGACTCAATGTCCGCGTCGGGATACCCGCGATCGTCTCACGGAGAGGAAGAATGGGGAAATGCTGATGTAAACAAGCAATTCCCCGTTCTGCCTAGTGACACTGATCACAGCTCCCTGTAATCGGGAGCGGTGATCAGTGTTGTGTCACACACAGCCCCTCCCCCCCACAGTTAGAATCACTCCCTAGGACACACTTAACCCCTGCAGCGCCCCCTCCTGGTTAACCCCTTCACCACCAGTCAAATTTACACAGTGATCAATGCATTTTTAATTGCACTGATCGCTGTATAAATGTAAATGGTCCCAAAATAGCACCAAGTGTCCGATCTGTCCGCCATAATGTCGCAGTCACGATAAAAATTGCTGATCACCACCATTACTAGTAAAAAAAAAAAAAAATTAATAAAAATGCCATAAAATTATCCCCTATTTTGTAGACGCTATAACTTTTGCGCAAACCAAACGCTTATTGCGATTTTTTTTACCAAAAATATGTAGAGGAATACGTATCGGCCTAAACTGAGGAAAAAAATAGTTTTTTTATATATTTTTTGGGGAAATTCATTATAGCAAAAAGTAAAAAATATTGCTTTTTTTCAAAATTGACGCTTTTTTTTGTTTATAGCGCAAAAAATAAAAACCACAGAGGTGATCAAATACCACCAAAAGAAAGCTCTATTTGTGGGAAAAAAAGGACGTCAAATTTGTTTGGGAACCACATCGCACGAACGCGCAATTGTCAGTTAAAGCGACGCAGTGCCGAATCACAAAAAGTGCTCTGGTCTTTGGCCAGCCAAATGGTCCGGGGCTGAAGTGATAGAAAACCTTCTGCCTTTACAAACTCCCCTCCTCATTGACAGACAGCAGTGTGGCACCATTGGCTCCCACTGCTGTCAAAGGCAGTCAGCCAATGAGGAGAGAAGGGGCCTGGGCTGCGGCTCCGTGTCTTAATTACACAGGGAGCTGCAGCTCGGCTCGGGTGCCCCGATAGCAAGTTGCTTGCTGTGGAGGCACAACAGGAGGGAGGGGCGAGGAGAGCCGAAGAGGGACACAAGAGGAGGATCCAGGCTGCTCTGTGCAAATCCACTGCATGAAGCAGGCAAGTATAACATGTTTGTTATTTTTAACTAAAAAACCAAAAAGAAGAAAAGAAAAGAGAGACTTTACAATCATTTTAAAGCTGTTGTAAAGGCTGAAGGTAAAAAAAAAAAAAAAAAAAAAAAAAAAAAAAAAAAAAAAAAAACTTCAGTGTGTAGCTAAACCCCCCCCCCTATCCAGCAATGTGCACGAGACCCAACACTCTCCTAATGCTGGCCATACACTATACGAAAAATCGGGCGAAAAATCGTTCGTATAGACACTTCGTTCGTTTTTCGGCAAGTTAATGGGCACAAATCGATAATCGTTTGTGACGTTTTTGTGGGAAAAAAACGAACGGGAAGTTTGGAAAATTTCTGCCGAACGTACGATAAATTGCAAGGTTAATGTGTTTCCCGTCCGAACTGACTGCACTAGGTATATGTAAAAAAAACGAACAAAAAATTATTTATTCATGTCCACTGAACAATTTATCGGTCATTACATGATGGCACGATCGTTTGCGGTCACGGTCGAACGTTCGTTTTTCGAAAATGGGTTCGGCCGATTTTCTGTATAGTGTATGGCCAGCATAAGTCTCTCCCTCCTGATTGGATGAGATGTAGCAGCAGGAGCCTGCTGCTGTCAATCACAGCCAGTAAGGCAGGACCGGGGGGCGGGGCTGAGCCATGCTTGCTATGGGGGCACTCGGCAAAGGGGGAGGGTCCCAAAGTGCCAGTGAGGGACCCAAGAAAAGAAGGATAGGGGCTGCACTGCGCAAAATCATTGCACAGAGCAGGTAAGTATAACATGTTTGTTTTTTTGTTTTTTTTTAATATAAAAAAAATGTCCTTGTTTACAATCACTTTAATGCATTCCCTGCATGAAGATAAAAAACATTTTACAGCTTGCTGTCCTCCGCCACATCCCTAAATACTTACCCGAGTCCTCAATCGATCCAGTGCTGTGCACGGCTGCATCTCTTCTCTTCACACAGAGACTGTCAATCAAAAATCAAATGCTGTGAGGAGGAAGCTAAGTGCGTGTCCAAGCCGCGCTGTGTGTCTCTATGGAGTACGGCGCCATAGCTACACAGCTCAGGAGCACACTGAGAAGAGGAGGAGCCAAGATCGCCGGCGGGGGACCCTGGAAGAGGAGGTTCGGGGGCCACTCTGTGCAATACCCTTGGACAGAGCAGCTGAGTATAACATGTTTATTATTTTAATTTTAAACAAATTACCTTTAGTAACACATTACAATCACAGGCAAAATGCACAGAGCCAGAGTGGATCTTTGCCATGTGATCACTGAGATGGTCAATCAAAGTGATCACAAATGTGAACACTACTATTGTTTACATTTCATAGCCTGCTCTTTCCACTCACAGCAGAAGGATGAGGCTTCAATGAAATAATGCATGAATGAAGGGATCATAGGCAGCTGCAGATTCAAGGTTTGTGAAGGGGGTTGTTGAAATTTAAAGAACTCTGGGAGCTCCCACTGCATGGGTTAACTCCAGGGGCGCACCGAAAGGCTATACTTATTCGATCCTGCGGAAAACAGCGTTCCCCCATGTCCAGTGGTGGACTGTTCCTGCTGTCCACAAGACCGCTAGCATGTGGGGAGGGGGGGTTCAGGAGCGTCAGGGAACGGTCTTGCGTTCGGTGGATCGGCGGATTAGGCAAAGTATAGAAAGTATAGGGAAGGGTTAGATCCCCTGACATTTTTATTGCTGTGTCCCTACAGGGAAGATTCACCCTTCTATATGTCCTGGTGACCGCTTGTCATCAAAACACAAAATCTTAAGAGTTCTCCTCGGGGCAGAAGGTCCCGAGAGTAAGTCTTTCAGTGGGGTATCTGGTTTTGAGAGAATTGTATAAAAGCGGAGTTTCCCTCACTTTCGGGGAGATTTTCCAGGATAGGAAAAGAAGAGAAACCTATGCAACTGGACACAGATGGCAAAAAATAACCCAACATGGTTTTTTGTTTTTTTTAACCTTTCCCAACTTTATTCCAAACTAAAAAAAAAAGGTTTGGGCTATACATTTACTTTTAAAGTAGATCGAAATTAATCAACCTCATGTAAGCTTTTAGTATCTTTTCAAAAGTTGTTTACAATCTTTTAGAATTTGCAGTCTTTTGTCATTCCATGCCCTGTAGCGGACATTAAAAAAGAAGGGGTGGGATGCTGATGATGTCATTGCCATTATATGAACCCTTGCCTATGTTTAGCCAATGACATTGACTAAACATGGTAATGTGTCCATATAAGGGCATTGATGTCATTAGGAACCTGCTCCTTTGTTTACATGCGCTGGGGGGGGGGGTACCTGGCCGGCACCTAATTGGACTTAAAAAGAACGCAAAGTGAAAGTTCAGAAAGCAATGAGTACGGACACCTGAGCTCATCTCTAATTATCGGTACAAACAACACAGAGGCATGACCCATTATCAGGAAATGCTACATGAAACATATGTCCTTACTCAAGATGGCCAGAAATGCTAAGGGGGTGTTTTTCAAAGTGATTTCTCACCAAAAAAAAAAATGGAGACACGGATGGATGGGGGGAGGTGTGGGGGTGGTCTGTTTGCTTGGAATATCAAAAATGAATTAAATGGCGTTTTTGATTTGTGGCGGCTCAGATGAAGTGAAGATCCAATTTAAAAGAAAAAAAAAAAAAATTTCAGAGCATTGAACAAGCTGATTGCAGCCTGGCAAAACTGACCGCCGACAGGGCTGGCTCGCACTAGCCGCATGGGCTTCGACGCCTGCAATTCTACAACGCAAAACACCATTTAGCTATTTTAGTTGAAGAATATCTATAGTGAAAACGTAGAATCATTAACCTCCACATTTCATTCCAATTATTTCTAGCCTACGCCTATTAATCCAAATAATCTTGTAGTTTGTAAACTTACATGATAAAGATCTCCACACATTTACCTCCTTTAGTTTGATTTTACACTGCTGTGGCTTGGCAGCAGCATGGGTGTACCCACGGTTTTTATGTGGTTTCCCGCAGACTATTAGGTTGTGCGTTTTCTGAAAGTGCACCAAAAGTCCTGCATGCTGCATCAACCTAATAGAAAGTCTATGGGAAACCGCAGGTTAAAGCGGAGCTCCATCCAAAAGGGGATGCTCTTCTTATTTGCCTCCTCCCCCTCCACATTTGGGGGGGGGGGGTACCAGATCACACTTCTTGCTGACTTTACCACGGCGAACTCATTCGGAAGTTCGGCCTGCCTCCTCCTTCCCCTGCCACCGGGCCATTGACAAAGTGCAGCGTGCTTTGCGCATGCACGGTAGGAAACCGGCTATGTGTGAACCCGCAAGGCTTCACTGCCGGTTTCCCTTACTCGAGATGACAGCGCCAGAACCCGAGAGCAGATTGATAACCCGGCTGCTGGATTCGAGGAAAGGCAATTGTCCTAATATTAAAAGTCAGCAGCTACAGTATTTGTAGCTGCTGACTTAATATTTTCTGAAAGGAGCCTGGAGCTCCACTTTGACCGCATGAAAACCACAGTGCAGCAGTGTGAAACCACCTTAAATTCTGTGATCACTATGCTCATGTGAGTAGTCAGTACAGGAATCACAGCTTGCAGGCAGCAAGGTACCATGGGATATGTAGTCATTAGAAATGGAAAGTAAACAGCAGAAAGAGAGGCTGCAAAGCATGCAGGGGATGAGAGAAGTTGTGAAAAGCCAGCAGACAGGCAGAACCCACAACATGAATGGAGATTTTTACGTAAGCTTGTATTGGATTGTCAAAAATAACTATTATTTGCATTGCTATTACAATGCTGAGGTTACGTAAAATGAAAGTGTATGCTGTGAGCCTGTGACTATAGAACTCCTTTAACCGCTTTCGGACCAGCCGCCGCAGTTATACGGCGGCAGGTTGGCTCCCCTGCACAGGCCGTTGTAGCTGTACGATGGCTCTTTAAGACGCTTTAGCTAGTGCGCATGTCCCCAGAGCCGATGCACATGCCCGGCGGGCGTGATGACCGCCGGGCACCCGCGATCGCTCGTGCCAGAGCGAGAACCAGGATCTGTGTGTGTAAACACACAAATCCTGGTTCTCTCAGGGGAGAGGAGACAGCTTGTGTGTTCATACTAAGTATGAACACCAATCGGTCTCCTCCCCTAGTCAGTCCCCCCCCCCCCACAGTTAGAATACACCTAGGGAACACAGTTAACCCCTTCCCTGCCAATGACATTTATACAGTAACGAATGGCTATTTTTTTATCTGATCGCTGTATAAATGTCACTCGTCCCAAAAAAAGTGTCAAAACTGTCCAATCTGTCCGCCGCATTGTCGCAGTCATGATAAAAAATGCTGATCACCGCCATTACTAGTTAAAAAAAAAAAACATATACATATACATATATATATATATATATATATATATACACACACACACACACACATATACACATACATATACACACACACATACACACAAATAAATAAATAAAAATGTACTGGCAGCCCCTGTGTGCCAAACAATCTATTCCCTATTTTGTAGGCGCTATAACTTTTGCGCAAATCAAATCAATATACGCTTAGTGACATTTTTTTTTTTTTACCAAAAATATGGAGAACAATACATATCGGCCTAAACGGAGGAAAAAAAATAGTTTTTAGAAGAAAAAAGAAAAAAAATGGGATATTATAGCAAAAAGTACAAAATATTGTGTTTTTTTTCAAAATTGGCGCTTTATTTTTTGTTTATAGCGCAAAAAAATAAAAACTGCAGAGGTGATCAAATACCACCAAAAGTAAGCTCTATTTGTGGGTGAAAAAAAGGACGTCAATTTTGTTTGGGTACAGCGTCGCACGACCGCGCAATTGTCAGTTAAAGCGACGCAGTGCCGGATCGCAAAAAATGGCCTGGTCAGGAAGGGGGTAAATTCTTCCGGCGCTGAAATGGTTAACAATGGGACATTTCTTATATTTCTACACACTCCAGATCAGCTGCAGTGCAAAGAAAGGCAAGATATGACAGAGAGCTGCGGAGCAGCACAGAATAGTGCAGGCACGTTGCGTTGTTCTGCACAGAAATTCTCCACAAATGCCGCCTTTGTTCCAATGTGAACAGGGCCTGTTGAAAACATTTGTTTCCAATGTGCCCTTACAGAGACTGACGTTTTTCTAGTGCAGAATACAGCCCATTTCTGCATATATGTGAATGTGCCCTAATGTGCCCTAAAACAGTGTTCTAGCATGCAAGCAGCTTGAACAAGCCCATAAAATCATTACACACACCTGTATGCATTTTGAAATGTCCTATGAATGGATGTATGCCAATTTAGCCTAATGTACAGCAATGTGAACACTTTTGGCAGTATCTATTAGCATCAAAACTATAAATGAGATCCCCCCTAGAGGAAACAGTGCCAGGGGATTAGGATCATAAGACAGTCAGGAGGGTGCTGTGTTCTGTGTGCCCTGTACCTACCGCCAGGACCCTGGGTGGCTCTCTACCGCCAGGACCCTGGGTGGCTCTCTACCGCCAGGACCCTGGGTGGCTCTCTACCGCCAGGACCCTGGGTGGCTCTCTACCGCCAGGACCCTGGGTGGCTCTCTACCGCCAGGACCCTGGGTGGCTCTCTACCGCCAGGCCCGTGTGGTTGTGTACCGCCAGGACCCTGGGTGGCTCTGTACCGCCAGGACCCTGGGTGGCTCTGTACCGCCAGGACCCTGGGTGGTTGTGTACCGCCAGGCCCGTGTGGTTGTGTACCGCCAGGACCCTGGGTGGCTCTGTACCGCCAGGACCCTGGGTGGTTGTGTACCGCCAGGCCCCTGTGTGGCTCTGTACTGCCAGGACCCTGTGTGGTTGTGTACTGCCAGGACCCTGTGTGGTTGTGTACTGCCAGGACCCTGTGTGGTTCTGTACCGCCAGGCCCCTGGGTGGCTCTGTACCGCCAGGCCCGTGTGGCTCTGTACCGCCAGGACCCTGGGTGGCTCTGTACCGCCAGGACCCTGGGTGGCTCTGTACCGCCAGGACCCTGGGTGGCTCTGTACCGCCAGGACCCTGGGTGGCTCTGTACCGCCAGGACCCTGGGTGGTTGTGTACCGCCAGGCCCGTGTGGTTGTGTACCGCCAGGACCCTGGGTGGCTCTGTACCGCCAGGACCCTGTGTGGTTGTGTACCGCCAGGACCCTGGGTGGCTGTGTACTGCCAGGACCCTGTGTGGTTGTGTACTGCCAGGACCCTGGGTGGTTGTGTACTGCCAGGACCCTGGGTGGTTGTGTACTGCCAGGCCCCTGGGTGGTTGTGTACTGCCAGGCCCCTGGGTGGCTCTGTACTGCCAGGCCCCTGGGTGGCTCTGTACCGCCAGGACCCTGGGTGGCTCTGTACCGCCAGGACCCTGGGTGGCTCTGTACCGCCAGGACCCTGGGTGGCTCTGTACCGCCAGGACCCTGGGTGGCTCTGTACCGCCAGGACTCTGGGTGGCTCTGTACCGCCAGGACCCTGGGTGGCTCTGTACCGCCAGGACCCTGGGTGGCTCTGTACCGCCAGGACTCTGGGTGGCTCTGTACCGCCAGGACCCTGGGTGGCTCTGTACCGCCAGGACCCTGGGTGGCTCTGTACCGCCAGGACCCTGGGTGGCTCTGTACCGCCAGGACCCTGGGTGGCTCTGTACCGCCAGGACCCTGGGTGGCTCTGTACCGCCAGGACCCTGGGTGGTTGTGTACCGCCAGGCCCCTGTGTGGCTCTGTACTGCCAGGACCCTGTGTGGTTGTGTACTGCCAGGACCCTGTGTGGTTCTGTACTGCCAGGCCCCTGGGTGGCTCTGTACTGCCAGGCCCCTGGTGGTTCTATACTGCCAGGCCCCTGGGTGGCTCTGTACTGCCAGGCCCCTGGGTGGCTCTGTACTGCCAGGCCCCTGGGTGGCTCTGTACTGCCAGGCCCCTGGGTGGCTCTGTACTGCCAGGCCCCTGTGTGGTTGTGTACCGCCAGGCCCCTGGGTGGCTCTGTACTGCCAGGCCCCTGGGTGGCTCCTCCAGCAGCCCAGCGTGTCCCTGCAGTGCATTGCCCTAGGCCTCTGTGTACAGCTCTCAGCAGCGCTCTCTGGCTCAGGCCTCAGCCCCTATGTCCTCCAGCGGCCTACCCCTCCGCTTTATTCTCACGCCCCCCACCCACAGACCGGGCCTCTCTTCCGTCTTACCTTCCCGGGGTCAGGCGCCGCTCACCCCGCCGCTCCCCGATCTCATGTCTACCTCCGAACGAAACCAACAGCGCTACAGAGAATAGAGGCGACAATGTCCGCCCACATCCGCCCCAGCACTGAACAGCACCGGAAAGGCCGGAGCCGCCATCTTTACTGAGGGCAGCTGCCTGGCGCGCCCATGTTCTATACACCATAGGCATTGCTTACAATGTATAAAACGCAGCAATGTAACGAAAATGACACAGTCGGCAGCGATATTTAAATACAGTCCAATATTTTTTTAGGTGTTCCTCAAAACATCAAGAGATTATGAGGTCCCAGTTGGGTCAGAGCAAAAAAAACTTGACCAGGGCCGGTGTCTTGCCGAGAAACTTCCCCCGGCGGATAAGGACCCCCCTGTACTGCGCTTGCGCAGTATGAACGACTACGGAGCCGCCGAAAATTGCCGAAGAACAACAGCTGATCGTCAGCTCTATACGGCGCCTGCGCACTACATTCTGACCTAAGTCCACGTTAAAGCCCCACCATCCAAGTGGACATAGAGTTAGAATATTAAAATGCCGAGAGCAGAGAGGCCGTGCCCGAAGCGTGACGAGCGTACGAGCCCGCGAGGGGCCTGTTACAAAGTGTTTTTTTTACTATAGTCTTCGCAAGCAGGCGCCATGTACAGCTGACTCAGGTGTTCAGCTTTGGCTCTTTTCGGCAGCTCCCTTGTTGTTCCTACTGCACAAGCGCTGCGCCTGCGCACTACAGGGGGGTCATTATCCGCCGAGGGGAACTTTCTCGGCAGAACACCGGCCCGGGCTGGACCCACAATTCTGCTTTATGATTTATTTTTTATCATGGGATTGACATTCAACACAAAGTGCAACAAATGCCTTGGTGGGAATCCCGCTTTAGGCCTCGTCAACACTACTAAAGCTTATGCCTGTGCGAGGGCCATGTTTACTCGCATGGGGATGTACAAGTGTTCCTCGCATCCCCATGCAGGAAGTCCCACTCATGTCGTTTGGGATGCAGCGGCTGCACGGACACAGCCACTGTCCCCAATTTGCCTGCTGTGAGGGTGCACAGTCCCGAATGCAGACAGTATGCGTTCAGTGCTGTGCGCTCGCATGGATGTCTGATTGGGAACAGCGTCTATGTTCGTGCAGCCACTGCATCCCGAATGTGAGTTTCCGCATGGGGAAGCACAGAACACTTGCGTCTCCCCGTGCTGGTAAACATGGCCCTGGCAGGGGTGTATGCTGTAGTACAACCGCGCAACCAAGTCCTTAGGCCTCATTTACACAGGCATTGTCAAAATTACACTATACAGACATCCCAAACTGCAATAACTAATTTCAGGGAGGTGGCAAGTTCATTTAAGGGAGGTAGGTGGCAACCCCTCCGTGGCAAAATGTGGGCATGGCTGCAATTGCGCTACATATTGTGCGTGGCTTAAAGGGGGTGTGGTTTAATAGTCTTAGATAACTTACATAGTGCAGAATGCAGTAATGTTAAATAGAGATTGTACGGTGCGGAGTGTACGGCAGTGAGTAGTATGTGTAGGAGAGGAGTGTGGAGTGTATGTAAGTGGGTATAATGTGCAGGTGAGGAGTGTGGAGTGTACAGCGGTGGGTAGTATGTGCAGGATGGTGTCAGTAGGGCAGTGAAAAGTGTCAGTAGTTCTTTATTTTTATTATTTTTTTTTTACAATTTTATTTTTTTGTATTTTTTTTTTCATTTTTTCAAAATGCTTTTTAGGGGCCAGTGGATGGTGTCAGTGGGCAGTGTACAGTGTCAGAATTTATTTTATTTTTATTTTTTTTACTATTTTATTATTTTTTATTATTTTTTACTATTTTATTTTTGGGGGTGGGGGGTAGCAGACGGTGTCAGTACAGCAGTGGATGGTATCAGTAGTGTCTTATTTTATTGCAATTTAATTTGTTTTAATTTTTTTTTCACAATGCTTTATGGTTGGAGGGGGTTGGAGCAGTGTTGGTAAGGCAGGGTGGAGTGGGGTCAGTAATTTTTCATTTTATATATTTTTTTACAATTTTATTTTTTTAAATTTTTTTACAGTTGAATTATTTATTATTTATTGCATTTTTTTTTGTATCTGTTGGGGGGCTCTTTGGTGAGAAATCAGGGGTCTAAACAGACCCCTGACATCTCCCATTTGAGACAGAGAATACAGGGAGATCAGTGCTCACAGCTGTCCTCTGCCACATCGATCATCCCTGTCTGTGAAGCTGGGGAGCATTCCATGTGTGCAGGGTGGGGATGATACCCCACTGCCGTCCAGGATCGGCCCTGCGCCTGGGTGATCACCCAGCACTCGCAGGTGTGCGGGAGCCGCAGCCAAAATGGGGGAGTCTCCTGCACTTCGCGGGAGACTTGAGAAGTCTGACTATATTGCCGAAAGTATAGGGACGCCAGCCTTTACATGTGTAGCGCCAACCCCGAAGGAGCAGCTTGGTGAATTTGGATTCCATGATCTCCGCCTTAACTCCAAGAAAGACCTCAGCCCCTCTGACACACCTGGTTAAATAAAATGACTGCAAACACATTTAAGGACACGTAAATACCATTATCCTGGCTGTGGATTATCACCAAAAATAGACACACACCTGGTAGTGATAAACATGTTGAATATATTAGCACAGCTTAAAGCATATGGAAACTTACAACACTGTTAAACCTGGCTACAAATAACTAATACATTAGAAAAGACAATATTTAGCAACTGCATGTATAGAAAGGGCAGTAATCTATATGCCCTTAACACAGGCGCTGAGAGGGAAGAGAGAAGACTTGTCAACTTCTCAGCTCCTTCTGGGCTGCAAACACCTTTGAGAGGCAAACACACAATGAAAAGAAAAGGGTTACACAAGTACAGTAAGCACAGTTCTGTAATGTTGCAGGTCCTGAGGTGAAGAATACTAGTGTCTTCTGCTAGCAAACGGTGGGGCCCTTGTTTTAAGAGAAGGTTTAACCACTTCAATACCAGGCACTTAGACACCTTCCCGCCCAGACCAATTTTCAGCTTTCAGCGCTGTTGCACTTTGAATGACAATTGCGCGGTCATGCTACACTGTACCCAAACAAATTTTTTATCATTTTGTTCCCACAAATAGAGCTTTCTTTTGGTGGTATTTGATCACCTCTGCGGTTTTTATTTTTTGCGCAACAAATAAAAAAAGACCGAAAATTTTGAAAAAAAACAAGTTTTTCTTTTTTTCTGTTAAAACTTTTTGTAAATAAGTACGTTTTCTTCTTCAATGACGGGCACTGATACGGCGGCACTGATGGGCACCGATGAGGTGGCACTGATGAGGTGGCACTGACGGGCACTGATGATGGGCACTGATAGGCGGCACTGATGGGCACTGATAGGTGGCACTGATGGGCACTGATAGGTGGCACTGGTATGCGGCACTGATGGGCACTCATAGGTGGCACGGATGGGCACTTATAGGCGGCACTGATGGGCACTCATAGGTGGCATTGATGGGCACTCATAGGTGGCATTGATGGTTACTTATGGGTGGCACTGATAGTTGGCACAGATGGGCACGGATGGGCACTGATGGGCACGGATGGGCACTGACAGGTGGCATGAATGGACACTGATGGGTGGCACTGATGGCATTGCTTGTTTGCAGTGAAGCCCCTAAGGGTGGCATTGCTGGGCATCACTGCAACATAATTGTGCCAATCAGTGCCCATTTGTGGGCACAGATTGGCACAGATTTGGCACACTGGGCACATGTGGATGGCCATGGGGTACATACCTGGCCATCCACATGTTGCCCCTCTCCCTGGTGGTCCTAGTGGCGATCCCTGGTGGTCCAGTTTGGTGATCTGCGGGGGGGCTGCGCTGATAAACAATCAGTGCAGACCCCCCCTGCCAGGAGAGCCGCCGATCGGCTCTCCTCTACTCGCGTCTGTCAGACGCGAGTGAGGAAGAGCCGATCAACGGCTCTTCCTATTGACAGCGTGATCAGCCGTGATTGGACACGGCTGACCACGTGGTAAAGAGCCTCCGCCGGAGGCTTTTTACCAAGATCAGTGTAGCGGTGTGTCAGACTGACACACCGCTCCACCGATCGCCACGATGCGCGCCCCCGGGGGCGCGCTGCGGCATGTTATCCTGCTGGACGTCATATGACGTCCAGTCAGGATAACACAACCACTTCCCGGACGTCAATCCGCTATAGGGCGGGCGGGAAGTGGTTAAACAACCTTGCATGGAGCAGTAATCCTCTAGAATGTTTCATTAGGTAAAGATTTAAAAGGGCAAACTACTAGAGATGGCAGCTCCAAACAAGCATCCTGTGACACTAAAAAGGGAAATTGGTGTCTGCATGCAGTGGCAGAATGGTGTCAAGAAGGATGTTGGGTTCACACCCGCTCACCAGTCCTCTATTCGATGACACAACAATAGTCCCAGATGCTGGTTCAGGCTCCTGATGCTCCTAGCGATGTTGTAAGACACTGGATCTCTTGCTGATGGCCGATCGAGATGACTGGTAGCGAAACTCGCAAGGTGAACAGGCAGCGGCGATCCGATACCCAGATGGGTATCTCGATCCCTGAAAGGCGTGGGTCGTCTCTGCTGAGCTGAGTGGTGCTGAGCTGCCGAGTAGGGTCCCTGGACTAAATAGTAGTGGACCACGTGGCTGTCTCTACTCCTGGCTCGCCTCAGGCGTCCTCACTCCTCCGTCTCCAGGCAACACTCTCCTGGCAGTTTCTGAAAAAGCTTGGCTTTCTCCCCCTCTGATGCTGCCAGAGTCTCTTTCTCTCAGCGTTCTCAGTCTCAGTGGTTTTCCCCACACCTGTCACCTCACCACACTCTCTCTCTCTCCTCAGACCGCTCGCCTTATTCTCCTCACAGACTCTTTTTCCCGAGCTTCAGGATATCCCCCCTCCTCTGTTGGCGCACACAGTCCCTGGTGTCAGCGTGTGTCTCTCTCCTCACTCTGGCACCTCAGTTCCTTCCCCTCACACACTCCTCCTCTCCTCACTGTTAAGTGTCACTGTGTCCCAGCAAAGGACTTTTTGAGCCTTGGTATCTCCCTCTCTTTTAAGCAGTCTCCTGTCAGCACTCTCTCTCTCTCTCTCTTTTACCTCAGTACTTTCCTCTCTTCTGTCCCCCTCAGCACTTCCTGAAACTCCCCTTTTTTCAGTGTTCTCTGTCTCTCTCAGGTTTTCTGGAAGGACCAGTCAGCGCATACATACGCACGTGAACTTTCATGGCAACCCAGTCTTAGTCTGTATGGATCAATATAGAGTTGGCCCACCCATTGCAGCTATAACAGCTTCAGCTCTTCTAGGAAGGCTGTCCACAAGGTTTAGGAGTGTGTCTATGGGAATTTTTGACCATTCTTCCAGAAGTGCATTTGTGAGGTCAGGCACTGATGTTGGACAAGAAGTCCTGGCTCGTAGTCTCTGCTCTAAGGGTACTTTCATATGTGGGAGGTGCCGGCGCCAGTGGTAAAGCACCGCTAGTTTTAGTGACGCTTTATCGCTGTTATATCGGCACTTTCGGCCGTTAGCGGACACTTTTAACCCCCACTAGCGGCCGGAGAAAGGGTTAAAAGCACCCGTGTTGCAGCAATGCCGAAGCGCTTCGGCAGCGCTGCCCATTAATTTCAATGGGCAGGGTGTTTTGGGAGCAGTGCACCGCACCAAAGATGCTGCTTTCCGTTCTCTTTTCCCCGTTCTTCAAGTGCACCGCCCCAGTGTGAAAGCACCGGTTTTCACACTGGGGTGGCTTAAGAGGCGCTTTTCAGGCCCTTTAAAGGCGCTTTTTTTAGCGTTTCAACGCCTGAAAAGTGCTCCAGTGTAAAAAGGGTTCTTATTCATCCCAAAAGTGTTCTATTGGGTTGAGGTCAGGACTGTGCAGGCCAGTAAAGTTCCTCCACCCCAAACTCGCTCATCCATGTCTTTATGGACCTTGCTTTGTGCACTGGTCCAAATCCTTTGGTGGAGGGGGGATTTTGGTGTGGGGTTGTTTTTCGGGGGTTGGGCTTGGCCCCTTAGTTCCAGTGAAGGGAACTCTTAAGGCGTCAGCATACCAAGACATTTTCTAAGACTTATGCCCCGTACACACGGTCGGACTTTGTTCGGACATTCCGACAACAAAATCCTAGGATTTTTTCCGACGGATGTTGGCTCAAACTTGTCTTGCATACACACGGTCACACAAAGTTGTCAGAAAATCCGACCGTTCTAAACGCGGTGACGTAAAACACGTACGTCGGGACTATAAACGGGGCAGTGGCCAATAGCTTTCATCTCTTTATTTATTCTGAGCATGCGTGGCACTTTGTCCGTCGGATTTGTGTACACACGATCGGAATTTCCAACAACGGATTTTGTTGTCGGAAAATTTTATAGCAATCTCTCAAACTTTGTGTGTCGGAAAATCCGATGGAAAATGTGTGATGGAGCCTACACACGGTCGGAATTTCCGACAACAAGGTCCTATCACACATTTTCCGTCGGAAAATCCGACCGTGTGTACGGGGCATAAGACTGGGATGCCATTAAAGGGGTTGTAAACCTTTGTGTTTTTTCACCTTAATGCAGATAAATAAAAAACAGCATTTTAGCTTGCACATGATCGGATGATAAAATCAGCAGAGCTTCCCCTCATTTCAGAGCTTGCCCTCAGTTCTACAGCGATCTTACAAGTGCACTTTCAAGTGTACTTGCAGTGCAAAGTGGATTTGCCTTTAGAAAATAAACCCCCATTGTGTTCAGGGCCGTGCACACACACAAATGTCAAACTCAGAACAGCAGCTGTGTCCGTGCAACCGATGTGTCCTAATTGACATAAATGGGACTGCCTGCATGGGGATGCTTAGAACATCCTCACAGGGTACATCTGTGTGAACGAGGCCTAAATGTGCATAAAAACACCTTAATGCAGGAAAAAGTGATCTTGGAAGCATACAGCCATTTCAGCCTCACAGTTAAAAGAGCTAAACGCAGGTGTAGCAGTGTGAATGAGGCCTTAGGGGCCATTCAGATTAGCTAGTTATGGAGCGCACATTAATGGTGCGTTGTGCCTTAACGTGAGTTGTCTTAGGCCAGCTCACTTATTTTGAATGGGCTGCCAGTGCACCACAATGCAGGCATCTAATCAATTGATCTGCGGCATTTTTTTTCAGTGTGTAAGTCTCGGATCACACTGATGCGGTACGAATTCTGCGAATTACTGTTGTGACAGGTGCGATTCTAAAGCAAATCAATGCGATTTCTGAGGGGCTTTGGCGTAGCTGGAGATAAAATTTGCACCGAATACACACTAAACTCACACAGGACCCTGATCAGAATCAGATCCGGATCACAATTGCACCACATAGATATGAATAGCTTTCCGATTGGATGTAATCCGCATAGAATTCGCATCAGTGTGAGCCAGGACTAAGCCCTCGTTAACACTGAACACGGCTTTGAACTCGCGCGACTTCAAACCTGCATTTTAGTGCGAGTTCGGGGGCGACTTGAAAGACATCTGTGTGGGATACAGTTGCCACCTCATCCCTTTAAACCCGAACACATATGAATTACACAGGTTCTGGGAATAATTTGAGAGAGATTTGGGTCTAAAATAAGGACAATTACTTAAAATGTTGGGAGCTCTGCAAAGGGAAGTGTGATCCACATAAGTACACTTATTCCACCTTTAGCCCCATTCACATTGGCGGGATTTGACATGCAATTTGACAGGTCAAATCGGAAGCTATTGCCAGCAATAGAAATGTCCCAGTAGTCCCAGTAGCGCCAACTTCGCGGCGCCGCACCGATTTTCAAAGTTGTTCCTGCACTACTTTTGGCAACTTCTGGGGCGATTTCAATAGACATCTGGGCATGATCCCACACTAGAGTTGCCACCTCATCCCTTTAAACCCGAACACATATGAATTACACAGGTTCTGTGGCTGATTAAAGTGGTAATTAAACTCACTTGGTGCCTTATCTGCACTAACTTAGTCCCAGAACCTGTGTAATTCATATGTGTTCGGGTTTAAAGGGATGAGGTGTGGGATCATGCCCAGATGTCTATTGAAATCGCCCCAGAAGTTGCCAAAAGTAGTGCAGGAACAACTTTGAAAATCAGTGCGACGCCAACTTCGCGGCGCCGCACCGATTTTCAAAGTTGTTCCTGCACTACTGGGACATTTCTATTGCTGGCAATAGGTTCCGATTTGACCTGTCAAATCGCATGTCAAATCACGCCGATGTGAATGGGGCTAAAGGTGGAATAAATGTACTTACGTGGATCACACTTCCCTTTGCAGCGCTCCCAACATTTGAAGTAATTGTCCTTATTTTAGACCCAAATCTCTCTCAAATTATTCCATTTGTTATTCTGAAAAGCCAAAATAAAGGAAAAATAGTGATGAAAAAAGCTATTTTTGGGTATTTTTTTGCTTATCAGTCTTCATGGTCCATGTTGCTGGAGGGGTGGCATGGTTGTATCTATTGCCTACATACAGTACTTCATGCCTCTTTCCTGTCTCACAAAGCTGGGAGCTTTGCCTCTGTGCTTCAATCCGAAAAAATATACCAATGAAAATTACAGTAGGTTTGTTAGGTATGGTATGGTAGGTCACAGCATGTTAGCACACGTGTACACTGCAACAAGCTACAGGTGTAGCATGTTAGTGATCTAGTAATTATAGCCGTACTACCTCTGCTGACCTGAACTTTATACACTTGAAGACCAGGCCTTTGTTTGCACTTTTTGTTTACAAGTTTAAATCAGTATTTTTTACTTATAACCCCCAAATATTATATATTTTTTTTAGCAGAGACCCTAGGGAATAAAATGTCGATCATTGCAATTGTTTATGTTACACAGTATTTGCGCAGCGGTTTTTCAAATGCAATTTAAAAAAAAAAAAATACAATTTAATGAATTTTAAAAAACACAACACAGTATATACCCCAACTTTTTGTAAAATATGAAAGATGATGTTACGCCAAGTAAATAGATACCTAATATTTCATGTTTTAAAATTGCGCATGCTTGTGGAATGGCAACGCTTTAAATTTTTTTACAGGTTACCTGTTTAGAGTGTAGCACCCTGATGTTTAGGCAGGGTTGCTATTAAATTTATTTGCCAAGTGATAGTTGCCTTGGCCAATTGTTAGGTCGTCGATTGATTTCACCCTAATTCTGGAATTGCTGCACTTCTCTCTTCTGTCACTAGATGGCCGGGTATCTGGTGGTGACATTAGATAAAACAAGGGCATTGCAAGGACAGATTGGGAATGAATGGGAATGGGGTGTCTCAGCCAATGTGCAGGGATTTTCTTGGGTCCCGTGGCCTGCTGGGAGAACCTATTTATTTGAGTGGAGTCAGGTGATCGGGGTTCTGTGCCACCTGGACAGCTGTCTGGGTGGACGTGTGTCATATTGCCCCAGGCTGCTAGGCCAGAAACCTAAGGCCTATCCCGGGGACATCTGGCTGCTAGACTATCTGAGAGCCTATCACAGCCCAACTCCAACTTTTTCCTAGTTTTGTATAGATTTTTATTGCTGTCTGTTGCATCACTGGGGACATTGTTCTACTTTTTATTCCCATGGTGTGGGGAGAAAAGATTAGCAGAATAGGGGGTTGTCATGAGGCAGGGAGATGCAGACAGCAGTAAAAGGCTTCATGCACATGGCCACATTTGGACGTATGTAGCAAAGTCCCAGAGCCCCTGAAGCCCAATGGTGACCTCTAAGGACAGCTGACATCCTTCAGTGTAGAGTGGGTTACAAGGCATGGGGTGGATGTAATGCAAGATGAACAGGTGGGCGCCATACACCTTTTGAATGCAGAGATTTATTGTCTTTTAAACAGAACTGTGGGAGAGAGGATTAGGGCCAGGACACTCTTAGGTAGATGCTATGTTATTTGCAGACTCCGAGACTTCTATAGGTAGACAGCTATACAGGTGAAGGCCTCCAGCCGGACACCACTTCTGTATAGGCAGGATCACTGTCTCCTATGGCAACGATCTTGTAGTTGTTACTAACAGTAAAGGTATTCAACTATCTGCAACACGAACAGTTCTCTTTACCCCACACTCACTCACTGTGGCTCTTCACTCAACGAGTTCCCAGTCTCTCTCACTAGATTTCAGATCCACTAACCACTGGATCCCCTGAGCTCTTTCTCTGTAGCACCCCGGATCTTCCTCAAGCGTCACCCCCGCTTCATTGCTGGGTTCCTGGCTTGGCATTTACAGATACTCCTCAAGCTTCACCCTTGCTGACAGGTTAGGTCCCTTGCTTGGCACACCAACAAGTGTCACCTCTGCTGTCCCGCTGGGTCCCTGACTTGGCACTTGCTGATGCTCTCCCCACTTCTTCACCGTCCCCGGTTGGTGAGAAGTCTGCTCTGATACTGGCCTCAGCTTACTCACAGTGGTCTCCGGTACCAAGGTGGATGGTCCCTTTTTGGCGACAGCTTCCCCTCTACTTTCGACCCCGGCCAGCGGAACCATTACTTCTAGGTTGGACATTAGGGTGGTACACGTACAACATGGAGTTGGGCATTCTCCAACCTGGAGCCCCAGGTGCTGCGTACAGCCGCCCCACATATAGTGCTCTTTCCCACTTGTGTTAAATTTTAAAGCAGCCTAAAAGCATATTAACGCACCTATACCATTAGCATTTAGGATGCATTTTACAGGCTGTCATCTTGCGTCAGGCAACACTTCTCAAATGCCGTTTTTTTTTTTTTTTTTTTTTTTTTTTTTTTTTTACAGGGCTAAAATGGGAAACAATCACTTTTGACACTTTGCATCTGCATTGCAAATGCTATAGGCACGTTTACAGTGTGTTTAAGGTGCGGTTGTGGTGAGTTTTAATAGAAGTGAATGGAGGCAGATGCAAAGCGTCAACGCCTGCCAAACTCTGCAGGCAACAGTGGCGGCTCAGACCCCATTCACACAGGGGCAACACGACTTGCAGGTTGCCTCAGCGAGGCGACCTGCAAACGACTGCCCGGGCGACTTGCAAAACGACTTCTGTATAGAAGTCTATGCAAGTCGCCCCAAGTCGTACAGGAACCTTTTTCTAAGTCGGAGCGACTTGCGTCGCTCCCCTTAGAACGGTTCCATAGCACAGAACGGGAGGCGACTTGTCAGGCGACTAGGTCGCCTGACAAGTCGTCCCTGTGTGAATGGGCTCTCACTGCACCCTGAGCTCACCCAGTTGTGTGACATTAGCAAATTAATATTCACTAATGTCTTCCTGATTCTCCTCCCGGCCAATCAGGAAGCGGCTCCTGAGACCCGATGGGCCAGGGAGTCTTAGGACAGGTCTCAGGACCCGCCTCCTGTTTGGCCGGGAGGAGAAGCAACGCCTGTAACGAGTGGACGAGCAAGAGCCGGTGCAGAGAGCGGGGAGTCCGATCGGACAAGCAGGAGCCACTGCAGACAGCGGGGAGTCCGATCGGATGAATGGGAGCCAGTGCGGAGAGCGGGGAGTCCGATCGGATGAGCGGGGAGCCTGTGCATAGAGCGGGGAGCCCGATCGAACAAGAGGGAGCCGTTGCATAGAGTAGGGAGCCCGATTGGACAAGCGCGAGCCGGTGCGTAGAGTGGGGAGCCCGATCGGACGAGTGGGAGCCAGTGCTGAGAGCGGGGAGCAGTGCGAGTACCTATAGAGGCTGCCCCTTTTTGTTGCTACTGTCATTTTGGGTATGACGCAGCCTGTTTTCTGGACTCTGGAGTGGCGGTGGGATGTCTTGTTTGCCGCTCCCTCAAAACTATACAGCACTAGCCACCACTGGCAGGCAGTGTTATTTTTGCCACGAAACAACGCTAACGATGCGGTGTGAACACCTCCATCCGCTCCCTATTGTAACAATTCTTTGTGGCATTGAGAGGCGTTCGGGAAGTGTTAAAAATGCAACCCAACCATCTATTTTCAACGCATGTGTGAAAGAGCCCATAGACTAGAGTTGCCACCTCATCCCTTTAAACCCGAACACCTTTGAATTACACAGGTTCTGAGGTTAATTAAATGCAGATAAGGCACCAAGTGAGTTTAATCACTTGGTGCCTTATCAGCCACAGAACCTGTGTAATCAATATGTGTTCGGGTTTAAAGGGATGAGGTGGCAACCATACCATAGACAGTCTGCAATTGGGGTTTTACCTTTGCACGCACCTCTGTACATATACAGCCATACATAACTGTCTATGGGAAGGCTGTGCACAGCACCTGTTGCACCTAGGTGGGAATATACGCCCAAACTTATATTGTATGGGCGTGAAGACAAAGCCTGACGTAGGTTTTAAGTTGTCCCCACTTTACTAACAAAAAGCATTAGGCCGCTTTCTCCCTGATTACTGCAATTTTCCCAGTAGCGCAGTGCGCTCAGTTTTCGTGCGCCGATCACAGCCTTCCTGTTCGACATCCGTCAACCGCCGCCTTCCTCACCGTCTCCCCCAGTGGGGGCTGGCATTAGTTTACCGCCCCCAGGAACAATAGGTCCACCCCAGGATCAATAGACCCTCCAGCACCCATAAACAACAGATCCCTCCCAGAAACCATAGACCACCCTCAGCAAAAGAGATCCAGCACCCCTTGGCATTACATTCATTCCGTGCTGGAGGTCCCAGGATTAGAGTTGCCACCTCATGCCTTTAAACCCGAACACCTTTGAATTACACAGGTTCTGAGGCTAATTAAATGCAGATAAGGCACCAAGTGAGTTTAATTACCACCTTAACCAGCCACAGAACCGGTGTAATTATTATGTGTTTGGCTTTAAAGGAATAAGGTGGCAACCCTACCCAGGATTGTGTTCCCCCTGAAAAAAAGCCCTGAGTACCTTTAATAATAATGCACCCTAGCGTATTACAATGCACTGTGACATGGAGTGTTGCGCTGTGTAAGGGCTCAATCACACTAGTGGTTGAAGGGTGGTAAAACCTCGCCGCTGAGGTTTCTCTCCCCCCGCCACCTTTTAGCTGCTGCAGCTGTGGCAGGAATTGTACCCCCTGTCACTTTTGGCGAGTCTAGCCCCCCAGCAAGAACTCTGCAAGAGCTCTGTGGCCATGGTGCCCTAGTGCGGGGTTAAAGTAGGCAGTAAGGAGTCAAATGCTCTTTGAAGAGTGATCCAAATGCAGATCACTCTTCAGAGGTGAAAGCAAACCAAATAAGCCTTAGAAGTCAGATGCTTTGGGTGTATACTGGTCATTTTACGTTAATTCTTCAATGTTCTTCCTATGGAAAAGTGCTTCTAGTGAACGCTTGTATGTAGGGTTGCCACATCATTCCTTTAATCCAGGACACATATTAATTACACAGGTTCTGAGGCCGATTTAATGCAGATAAGGCACCAAGTGAGTTTAATTACCACCTTAATCAGCCACAGAACCTGTGTAATTAATGTGTGTCCTGGATTAAAGGGATGAGGTGGCAACCCTACTCGTATGTAGGGTTGCCACCTCATCCCTTTAAAACCAAACACATATTGATTACACAGGTTGTGTGGCTGATTAAGGTGGTAATTAAACTCACTTGGTGCCTTATCTGCATTAAATCGGCCTCAGAACCTGTGTAATTCATATGTGTTCAGGTTTAAATGGATGAGGTGGCAGCCCTACTCGTATGCGTTGAATGGAAGGCTGGTATGCCCCGAGGGCTGGGCACAGCTGTGTTTGTGTGTAAAATGTGGGAAATGGCACGGCCCAGGTTGTGTTTACTATGCGCACACCTGTGCCTGTGTTGTACACATTACTATCAGTGCGTGTGCCTTTGTCAGCTGCTCCTGCTTCCTGTTCAGTGTTTCCACTCTCCCGGCCAGGCCTTGTTTACTCTGTAGTGTTTCCTCTCCGTCATTCAGCGCGTGTGGAAGAAACATTTATAGCTGTTTATCGCAGGCGATAAGAGGATCACACACACCGCCTAACGCCGCGCATCGCCACACACACACACAAGGTCCGTTCCCAGGGTTATTTGTGATCACCTAATCTAAAATAAGCACCCTCTTTCATCTAAAATAAGTCGCTTGTTTAACCCCTTATTGCCCACACAACGCATATGTGCGATGGCAAAGAGGGTGAGTTTTAATAGCCCTTGTGCGTCCACGGTGGGGGGGGCAAGGCTTCTGCGCTGAAAGTGCACTCATTGCATGCTAGGGTTGCCACCTTTTCTTCAAGTTAAACCCGAGCACTTCAGAGTCGCACAGCAATTTTTTTTCATAGTATACATAGATAAACTATGCACAGATGTTGCTATTAAATAACATTTCTAATCATATGAAGTTAAAAGGGTTGTAAAGGTAAAAGTTTTTTTCACCTTAATGCATTCTACAATACCGACCCCCTCCCCCCCCCCCAGCTCCCCAGTTTTACTTACCTGACCCCTCGAAAGTCCCGCGCTCGCCCCCCAACACCCTCTTCTTCGCTCAGCCTGACCGTTGATTGGTTACAATGGATGGATTGAAAGCAGCGCAGCCATTGGCTCGCGCTGCTGTCAATCACATCCAATGACGCGGCGCGCCGGGGGGCGGGGCCGAGTGATACAGTGAGCGGCTATGGCCGCCGGCTGTATCACGGGAGCGCGCCCGCAAGCACTCAACACTATGCGAGGGAGCTTGCATGAAAGTGTTGAGTCCATGCGGGGGGGAGCCGAGACAGCCGCCGAGGGACCCCAGAAGACCAGGTTTGGGGCCACTCTGTGCAAAACGAGCTGCACAGTGTAGGTAAGTATAACATGTTTGTTATTTAAAAAAAAAAAAAAAAAAATTTACTTTAGTGATCCTTTAATCACAAGAGTCCCCCTTTACATCAGCATCCACAGATTTCCCCCTTTACATCAGAGTCCACAGAGTTCCCCCTTTACATCAGAGTCCACAGAGTTCCCCCTTTACATCAGAGTCCACAGAGTTCCCCCTTTACATCAGAGTCCACAGAGTTCCCCCTTTACATCAGAGTCCACAGAGTTCCCCCTTTACATCCTAGTCCACAGAGTTTCCCTTTTACATCCTAGTCCACAGAGTTTCCCTTTTACATCTGATTTCTGAGTTCCCTTTCACTGTAAGGGGGGGGGCTCAGCAGACTCTGATGTAAGGGAGAACTCTGGGGACTCTAACATAAGGGATGCTCTGGTGTACAAAGAGGACTCTAAAGTAAGGGGGAGCTCTGATGTAATGAGTGCTCTGAGAACCCTGATTTACCTTATCGTACTCACTTAGAGGCAGGGGAGAGAAGGGGGAGACTTAGTCCAGTCTGAAAAATGTGTAGGGGTCTCAGACAGTCTGAAACCCGAACGCATGATTCCAAACCCGAACTGTCCGGGTGAATCCTGAACAGTTGGCAACCCTACTGCACGCCCCTAGCACAGTGACCGATAGTTCAAAGGTGGCTCCCAGGCTCTACTAATGATGGAGAGTTGGCAGGACTAGCCTCCATTTGTGTGACCACCGTGACAGTCACAGAGGTAAAGACCCCGTTACCCTAGGGTCACATACAGTATATGCGGGTACATTATCCCATACGTTCTCATGCCACAGGCAAAACAAGCTGCTCTTTAGCAGATGTGCGGGGGTGCCATTCCTAATGAACCACTTGACCTCCAGAAGATTTACCCCCCCCATCCTTCATGACCATGTCATTTTTTGCGATATGGAACTGCGTTACTTTAACCACTTCAGCTCTGAAAGATTTTTCCCCTAATGGCCATTTTTTTTAACTGACAATTGCGTGGTCGTGCGATGTTGTACCCAAACAAAATTGATGTCCTATTTTTCCCACAAATAGAGCTCTCTTTTAGTGGTATTTGATCACCTCCGCGTTTTTCATTTTTTGCGCTATAAACAAAAGAAGAGCGACAATTTTGAAAAAAAAAAAACCAAAATATCTTTTACTTTTTGTTATAATAAATATCCCAATTTTTTTTAAAAAATAATAATTTTCTCCTCAGTTTAGGCCGATATGTATTCTTCTACATATTTTTGGTAAAAAAAAAAATCGCAATAAGCGTTTATTGATTGGTTTGTGCAAAAATTATAGCGTCTATAAAATAGGGGATTTATTTATAGCATTATTATTTTATTTTTTTTTACTGGTAATGGCAGTGATCAGCGATTTATATTGGGACTGCGATATTGCGGTGGACAAATCGGACACTTTTGATACATTTTTGGGATCATTGACAATTATACAGCGATCAGTACTATAAAAATACACTGCTTACTGTATAAATGCTACTGGCAGGGAAGGGGTTAACACTAGGGGGTAATCAAGGGGTTAACTGTGTTCCCTAGTGTGTGTTCTAACTTTGTTCCCCACAAATAGAGCTTTTTTTTTTGGTGGTATTTGATCACCTAGGCCGTTTTTATTTTTTTTCCTATAAACAAAAAAAGACCGACAATTTTGAAAAAAAAACAATATTTTTAATTTTTTGCTATAATAAATATCCAAAAAAAAAAAAAAAAAAACGAATTTCTTCATCAGTTTAAGCCTATATGTTTCTTATACATATTTTTGGTAAAAAAAAATCGCCATAAAAGTATATTGATTGGTAAGCACAAAAGTTATAGCGTCTACAAAATAGGGGATAGATTTATGGCATTTTTATTATTATTATTTTTTACTAGTAATCAGCAATTTTTAGTGGGACTGCAACATTGCGGCGGACAGATCGGACGCTTTTGACACATTTTTGGGACCAGTGATTGATCAAAAAGCACTGATTACTGTATAAATGACACTGGCAGGGAAGGAGTTAACACTAGTGGTGATCAAGGGGTTAAATGTGTTTCCTGAGAGGTGTTTCTAACTGTGGGAGGAGGGGACTGACTGGGAGTACAGAGAGATCGCTGTTTCTAATCACTAGGAACAGCAGATCTCTCTCTACTCCCTCTGTTTGTTTACATTGACAGATCCCTGTTGTGGCCCTCTGTGGAGCGATCGCTGGTGACTGGCGGACATCGCGGCTGCCAGCCACGTGCATCAGCTTCCTCGCCTGCCATAGCTGTTAAAGGGGCCAACTTACAGCTACGGTGATTCGCGTGAACGAGCCGACCTGCCGCAGTATAATGATGGTGGCTGGTTGGCAAGCAGTTAACTGACAATTGCACGGTCATGCGACGCTGTAACCAAATCAAATGTATGTCCTGTTTTTCCACAAATAGAGCTTTCTTTTGGTGGTATTTGATCACCTCTGCGTTTTTTATTTTTTGCACTAGAAAGAAAAAAAGACCAACAATTTTGAAAAAAAGAAAACCAATAATTTTTACTCTCTACTATAAAACATATCCAATAAAAAAATGTAAAAAATCGAATTTCTTCATCAATTTAAGCCAATAAATCGCTACCTCCATCTATCCGGCTATCCCCTACTCTTGCTACCTTCAGGCAATCCCTGAAAACTCATCTCTTCAGGAAAGCCTATCACGTCTCCAACTAATCTCCTACCACTTCCACCAGCTCATTCCCCACAGTTACAACCTTTTGTACCACCTGCCCCACCCTATTAGATTGTAAGCTCTTCTGAGCAGGGCCCTCTTAATCCTATTGTATTGTATTGTATTATATTATAACTGTATTGTCTCCCTTTTATATTGTAAAGCGCTGCGTAAACTGTTGGCGCTATATAAATCCTGAATAATAATAATAATAATAATATGTATTCTGCTACATATTTGTGGTAAAAAAAAATCCCAATAAGCCTACATTGATTGTTTTGCGCAAAAGTTCTGGTGTCTACAAACTATGGTAATGGAATTTTTATTTATTTTTATACTAGTAATGGCGGCGATCAGCGACTTATAGCGGGACTGCGATATTTCGGCAGACATTCTGACACTTTGTGGGAACCAGTGACACTAATATAGTGATCAGTGCTAAAAGTATGCATGGGCAGTGGCGGCTGATGTATTATTTTTTTGGGGGGGGGCGGTAAACAACCACCCCCCCCCCAGGAGCGGCCAGCAGCACCTTCCTCCCCCTGCTCACTGTCTGCCGGACGGTCAGGCACTTACCCCATCTAGGTGGTAGGTGGTAGGTGGCGGGCAGTGGCTCCTGTGTCCTCTCCTCCATCCAAGAAATGATATAGTATATTATTTTCTTTTAACTAGCGGGTAAAGTTCTATGAACAGTTTTCATTTCAGAGATATTTTAAAAATAAAAAGCATTTATTAGTATTCTATTACAAAATGTACATATGGGAAAAAAGAATGCTGCATTATAATAAATGAATAAAAAATGAGTTTACTGCATTTTTATATGTATATTGTATTGCTGTGAGCACGCATGACTGCAGACCCCCATCAATCGTCTGTCTGAAATCGCTGGTTCTACAGATCATCTGAAATAAAATCAATTTAATGCTACAATTGAATTTTAAAGGCTGAATTCACTGCATTTTCCTTTTTTTTATGCTTCAGGGCCCTTTCACATGATCTATTTTCAGTAACGCGTGTTACTAAAACGCATTGGTGCATTGCAGCACAATGCCCAGCAATGCTCTAACATGTTTTAGGATGTGATGTGCTGTCAAAAAATGCCCAATATCGTCAGGTGGGAGCAGGGGCGGACTGACAACTCATGGGGCCCCCGGGCAATAGGAGATTATGGGGCCCCCGGGCAATAGGAGAAGATTATGGGGTCCCCGGGCAATAGGAGAATATGGGGCCCCCAGGCAAAAGATCATGGGGCCACACAGTATACACACACACACATACAGTATACACACACAGACACACAGTATACACATACACATACAGTATACACACACAGACACAATATACACACACAGTATACACACACACACACACACACACACACACACACACATACAGTATACACACACAAACACACAGTATACACACACAGAATACACATACACACACTGAAAAGGTACTGGAGAGGCGAGGCAGCTATAATCTTGGGATTTTAAAAAAAACACAGATTTTTACATACTGTCCCTGGTTTTATTGCGGCTGGCAACCCTGATGGGGCCCCATAGTGGCATGGGGCCCTCGGGCAGTGCCCGAGTGCCCGAATGGTCAGTCCGCCCCTGGATGGGAGGAAAAATGTCTGGAATCAATGATCAGAGGGAGGAAATCATATCCAGTGTTGGTGGTCAGCTGGAAAGAAAAAAAAAACAAAAGGCCCGGCGGTGGTGATCATTGGGTGGAAAAAATGCCTGGTGTTGACGGTTAAAAAAAAGGAAGTGCGCTAAGGTGCGGTGTGCTGCATGCAATATTTTTTAACAGCGCATCGCAACACACGCCTGATGGCAGGTGGATTGGGGTGACATTTATATTGAATCACACCACATAACAACAATGCAGTCAATGTGAGTTGCTGCACATGATGGTGTGAACAGGTCCTTAGGAAGGTGCGTTGTTATGCGTTTTTACTTCTATCAAAGGCTCCCAAAACCATATTGATGGATCAAGAAATGGACATGAACTTTTTTTTTGTCTAGCACACATTGAAGGACCACACAGATGTGAACTAGCACCCTTAAAACCAATGGGAAACCTGGGTGTTAAAATGCATTGGTGTTCAGCCCTTTGGTTCTCTGCATGCAAAAGATTATTTTAAAGCCATTTGTAGCCAATCACTTACGGACCGAGCCTCTTTTTCTCTAAAGCCTCATACATACAGTTTGATTGCGTGTGCAGAATTTTGTCTAGCATACTAACTATCCGCAAATTGTCGTTCAACAAACACGAACGTAGTGACGTACTATGAGAGTATAAAAAGGAAGTTCATTTCTCAAGGGCCACCCTTTCCTAATTTCGTGTTAGTAGAAGTTTGGTGAGCGTTAATTCGCAATTTTCAGATCGTTCCTGATCTTTAAATGACAGTTTGGGAGTAGGCAGTTACATTAACCACTTAAGGGCCGAGCCTCTTTTTGAGATTTGTTGTTTACAAGTTAAAAACATTTTTTTTGCTAGAAAATTACTTAGAATCCCCAAACATTATAATTTTTTTTTTCTAACACCCTAGAGAATAAAATGGCGATCGTTGCAATACTTTCTGTCACACCGTATTTGCGCAGCGGTCTTACAAGAGCACTTTTTTTGGAAAATATACACTTTTTTCAATTAAAAAATAAGACAACAGTAAAGTTAGCCCAATTTTTTTTTTTATATTGTGAAAGATAATGTTATGCCGAGTAAATTGACACCCAACATGTCACGCTTCAAAATTGTGCCCGCTCGTGGAATGGCAACAAACTTTTACCCTTAAAAATCTCCATAGGCGACTTTAAAAAATTCTACAGGTTGCATGTTTTGAGTTACAGAGGAGGTCTAGGGCAAGAATTATTGCTCTCGCTCTAACGATCGCGGCGATACCTCACATGTGTGGTTTGATATGCGGGCGCTGCTCACATATGCATTTGCTTCTGCACACAAGCTCAGCGGGATGGGGCGCATTTAAAAAAAAATGTTTTCTTATTTATTTTACCTTTTATTTTTTATGTTTACACTGTTCTTTTTTTAAAAAAAATGTGTCACTTTTATTCCTATTACAAGGAATGTAAACATCCCTTGTAATAGAAAAAAAGCATGACAGGTCCTCTTAAATATGAGATCTGGGGTCAAAAAGACGTCAGATCTCATATTTACACTAAAATGCAATAAAAAAACAAAATAACAAATGTTGTCATTTAAAAGAATTTTTTTTAAAAATGGCCCTTTAAGAGCTATGGGCAGAAGTAAAGTTTTGACTTCGCTTCCGCCCCGCAATGTTATGTAGACGGGTGAGAGCCATCTTTTCCTCATTCGTCTCCATACCCAGCAAGGAAGGCACCGGAGCGCATGCAAAAAATTGCATTTGAAAGACTGCTGCGCAAATACAGTGTGACATAAAATATTGCAACAACCGCCATTTTATTCTCTAGGGTCTCTGCTAATATATATATATATATATATATATATATATATATATATATATATATATATATATATATATATATATATATATATATATATAATGTTTGGGGGTTCTAAGTAATTTTCTAGCAAAAAAATAATAATTTTAACTTGAAACCAACAAATGTCAGAAAAAGGTTTAGTATTTAAGTGGTTAAACTTCCCTCATTTATACACAGAAGTGTATTCCTTTGATCTAAAGAACAAATCGTTACAATGTTTATACTTAGTTCCCTGGTTTTTTTTTTTTTTTGTTTTTTTTCTTTTGACAGCTGTTGAGCAGAGAATTCCATGCATAGAAAAAATCTGGAAAATACTTTGTCAAGATCGCAAGGGGGAAAAAATCACAATAACAATTCTTAACGATTTATCGTGCAGCTCTATTTTTTATTCTATTCCTTTTTATTATTTTCTATTCTAATCTGTTCTATTCAAATTCATTCTATTCGAAATTCGAATTTCTGAAGATGGTTATATTCTTTAATTTTTCATCTATTCTATTGTTTTTCTATACTATTCTATTCTCTTATGTTATATTATAATATTTTCCGTTTTTTTTTTTTGGATTCCATTGTTTTGAATTCTATTCTAATCTATTCTGTTTAAATTTGAATCTATTCTATTCGAATTTAGGAAGACGGTCATATTTTATTCTATTGCATTCTATTCTTTACTATTCTTTCATTTTTATTCTATTTCTTTATTATTTTATATTCTATTTTATTGTATTCGTTTTTTAGAAAATCGTTTTCTAATACTGTTGGATTTGATTTAGATTCAAATTTGTTTATAAATTCGATTAGAATTTGTTTTAGAATTCTAATCAAATTTCGTCAAAATTTTGGTTTGTTATTTCGGATTCGTTTAAATTCGTTACTATTGTAATTTGGTAATTCAGATACATCCATATTTCCGCATAAGGAAAAATTTGTCCGAATTTTGATTCGGAATGAAACGAACCGCACATGTCTAGTTGCCACCTGTCTGGGATTTACCCGGACAGTTCGAGTTTTGAATCATGTGTCCGAGTTTCAGTCCGCCTGAAAACTGGACACAATATTCAGAGGGGAAAAATTAATTTTTGCAGTGCGCCGCTAAAGTGTTCGGGTTTGGCTTGAAGAAAAAGTGGCAACCCTAACGGCGATGCTGTGTCGCGTTTTATGCGCGTTTTTGTGGCATCATCATTCATTTTGAATGGGCCTCCCTCCACTTCAAAAACACACCAAAGAAGCTCATGTGCCAAATTTTGGCACTGAGCCAGGCATGTTTGGCATCACAAAAAGCAAGAAAATAGGGGTGGGTGGCACTACCCTATTAACTACCAAGTAAAGGATAAAATTAAAAATTGGATATAACTGCCTGTAGGGAATATGCTTTCCCTAGTAGTGCAGAGAACGTGCACTCATATCAGTGTACATAGTGTAAAGTATAAAAGTGATACACAATATCCAGTGAGCTAATCATATATGGTGTAAAAATTAGATATCAATAATTATATAGAGCATAACTTAAAATCATCAAAAGTGCATCAACAAATAGTGTCAAAACAAGTGAGACAAAGTCCCAAATAACAGTACTAAATAGATTGAAAAAAATATATGTTAAAAAAACGGTGAAGCTCCAAAGTGGCCACATGTTCAAATCGATCAAGTGACTCTTGTGTTCATCAAGTTAGGTGACTTGTGTGCTCCCCCTTATGGGTCCCCACTCACCAACTCCTTTTACCCCTGTAGGGGTAATGGGCATATATGGATAGCCTTGGGTGGTATCCCTTGGTGGCTCTGCCAGTGGTTCGTCCGTGACTTCTTGTAGTCTGTAGGGCCTCTACAGCTTACTCCACCAGGTCAGGGCATCCAGAGGGATCTTCACCAGTCACTATTTCCAAGGATTTGTTTATCGGCTTTTCAGGGATGGATCCTCGTAGAAAAAGATAGGGCTCCCATAGTGTAGTATTTAAAGTACTTTTTTATTTAAAAATAAGGTTAAAAAAAAGATTTCCCATTAACAAGGAAAGGCTATAAAAACTTCTACAGTAAAACGATGGAAGCAGTATGTAGGGAAAGCTGGTTCGCAGCGTGCGCTTCAGCTGCGTTCCAAGCCCCCTACTTCCTTACCAGAAATGACGTAAGTGCGTAGCTCCGTCTTACGCATTTCGTCATTAGACGTTTTCAAAGGCGGCCAGGTGTGTTTGGCATAACACATTTTTCTGTGATTTTCGCACAGCAAAATCGCACCGTGTTTGGGATGCCATTAACCACTTCAGCCCCGGAAGAATTTACCCCCTTCCTGACCGGGCCATTTTTTGCGATTCGGCACTGCGTCGCTTTAACTGACAATTGTGCGGTCTTGCGACATTGCACCCAAACAAAATTGACGTCTTTTTTTCCCACAAATAGAGCTTTCTTTTTGTGGTATTTTATCGCCTCTGCGGTTTTTATTTTTTGCGCTATAAACAAAAAAAGACCGACAATTTTAAGAAAAACACAATATATAGTACTTTTTGCTATAATAAATATCCCCATTTTTTTTTTTTAAAAAAGCAATTTTTTTCTCAGTTTAGGTCGATATGTATTCTTCTACATATTTTTGGTAAAAAAATCGCAACAAGCGTATATTGATTGGTTTGCGCAAAAGTTATAGCATCTACAAAATAGGGGATAGATTTATGGCATTTTTATTATTATTTTTTTTAACTAGTAATGGCGGCGATCTGCGATTTTTATAATGACTGCGACATTATGGTGGACACATCGGACACTTTTGACACATTTTTGGGACCATTGGCATTAATACAGCGATCAGTGCTATAAAAATGCATTGATTACTGTAAAAATGTCACTGGCAGTGAAGGGGTTAACACTATGGGGGTAGTGAAGGGGTTAACTGTGTTCCCTGGGAGGTGATTCTAACTGAAGGGGGAGGGGACTGACTAGAGAAAGTGACGGATCGTGGTTCCTAGCTAACAGGAACACACAATCTGTCACTCCTCTCAGAACAAAACACGGATTTGTGTGTTTACACACACGCTTCCGTGTTCTGTCCCTTGTGCTCGCGATCGTCGGCCACGAGCATCGGCACCCCCGCTGTTCAGCGGGCGTGCGCGCCTGATATCCCGACCCCGCGAGCCGACGTATAGCTACGACTTCTCGCGCAGGGGAGCCAACCTGCCGCAGTATAACTGCCGCGGCTGGTCGGGAAGCGGTTAATAAATAATGGCACTGCAAGAGTATCACACATTTTGCCACGATTCCAATACACTCAAGTGTGAATGTGGTCTAAGGCCTGGGTCACATCTATGCTTTTTTTAGTGCATTTTCAGTTTTACAGAAACGCACTACAGTCCATTTAACATGGTTTCCTATGGGTCACGTTCACATCTGTGCATTTTATGGAAAGAGCCAGGGATTTTTTTCTGTTTTTTAGCTCCATAGACTTCAATGGATCAAAAATGTGTATTGAAAAACACAAAATGCACCTGGAGTATGCAAACTGCAACCTGCATAGGTGTGAACCAGGCCCATCCACACCGGAGCAGTTTAGTGTGCATTTCGGCTGCAGCGAACTGCGTGGAGAAGGCGGCGTGATGCACATTTCAGACATCACAAAGTGATAAAGCAACGAGATGCCTTGCGCTGCTGTGCGATGACATGCTGTGCCTTCCTGTATGCAAACTCACACCTCTGATAAGGACACATAGAACACAATTGTTTGCTATGTGCCCTAATGGTAAATGACGTCCTTCCTGTGCGGAAAAAACACCAGTCATCGTAGTATTTGTTTATACCTCCCAACTTTTTGCGATGGGAACGAGGGACACCTATTAGCAAAATGATGTAGGCATAGGACACACCCCCTGGCACGCCCCCTTAAAGAAGACTTATACAAATACATAAAAAAAAAAAAAAAGTCTAGTTAAACCTATAAGTGTTTTTTTTTTTTTTTTTTTTACCACTACTATTCCTTTATACTGGTTTTTTAACTTTACAAATGCAGTAATTTAGAAATTGGATGAAAGGTTTAGCACTGCAAAACACTTTTTAAAAGATAAAAAGTGCATTTTATATATATATCTACATATATCTATCTATCTATCTATCTATCTATCTATCTATCTATCTATCTATATATATATATATATATATCTATATATAGTTATATACCGTATTTATCGGCGTATAACACGCACATTCATTTTAAGAGGGAAGTTTCAGGAAAAAAAATTAAATTTTAAATAAGGAACTTTGAAGCAAAATAAGGGTCATAAGTGCCCATCTGCAGCCTCACCATTGCCATCAAAGCAGCCTGATCAATGCCCATCTGCAGCCTCACAAGTGCCATCAATGCAGCCTCACTATTGCCTTTAATGCAGCAGCCTCACCATTGCCATCAATGCAGCCTGATCAATGCCCATCTGCAGCCCAGAGGGGACAGGGAGGGGGGTGGGACGAGCGCCGACAGATTACATACAGTGAGAATCTCCTATGATAGACAGAACAGTGGTCCAATGCCGGCCCAGGAGACGGGACTTCCTATTACAGAGGCTGCCAAGTAAACAGGAGATTCTCACTGTATGTAATCTGACGGCGCTCGCCCCGCCCCCCTCGCTGTCCCCTCCCAGGTAGCTAAAATTAAAGTATTGGCGTATAACACGCACTTGCTATTTGTACCGGATTTTCGTGGTGAAAAAGTGAGTGTTATATGCCAATAAATACAGTATATATATATGTATTTTATTTATATAAGGAGGAAAGAGGGACCAAGGGGACCATTTGTTCAAAATCAGGAACAGTCCCTCGTAATTAGGGACAGTTGGGAGCTATGTGTGTTAACAGGCCCTTATTCTCCAAAAAGAATCCATACACATTCACTTAGTGGCCCTGTAATCTATTTATCATCAAATAGTTACTGTATTTTTTTTTTTTTTGCCTTCTAACATCCCTCATGAGCGCCCAAACCTCTCCTTTTCCCCCCTGACTTCCCTTTGTTTGAAACAATCAGTGTACGTTCGTTGTGGTCATCTGTTCTGTGCACACTATAAATCCCACAATCTGTAGTCCAGGGTTCTCCAAACTTTCTAAACAAAGTGCTAGTTTACCGCCCTTAAGACTTTTGGGGGGGTTCGGACTATGGCCATTGAGAGTAGAAAATGTCCCAATGTCAGTGGAAAAATATGATGCCCCATCTTTGTTGTCATTGGTAGGAATTGTGCCCTATCCTTGGTGTCATTGGGAGGAATTTTGCCCCATTATTGGTGTCAGTGGGGGGGGGGGGGACTATGTTCCATTGTTGGTATCAGTAGATGAAATAGTGCACCAAGGGCCAGATAAAAGCAAGCAAAGGGCGGCATCTGGCCCCCGGGCTGCAGTTTGGAGACTATTGCAGAGCAGTTACATAGTCATCCACAAACACGGAGATGAACAGTTCAATCCCTGTATTTGTGGATGACTATGTAACTGCTCTAGTCCATCTCGTGAGTGAGCAAGGGAGGGGGCTGCATTTTTACATACAGGGGGGTCATGAGGAATGGACGTAGCCACCCAAAAAAAAAAAGAAGGGATTTGGATTCATACTCGACTACTTCTGTTAAAAAAAAAAAAAAAAAAGTATAATAGTCGAATATGAATCAAAATTCTTTATTTTAAAAAAAAAAGAAGAATTTGGATTCATACTCGACTGTTTCTTTACAAAAAAAAAAAAAAAAAGACATAGTTGAGTATGAATCCAAATTCTTTGTTTAAAAAAAAACGAAAAAAAAAAGGGAAGAAGAATTTGGATTCACACTGGACTATTTCTGTTCTTTTTTTTTTTTCTTTTAGGCTCCGTTCACACCTGAGGAATCCAAATCATTAAAAATCGTGGAAAATGGCGGAGTGCTTGTGCAAAGCCATTACTTCTTAATGGCACCCCAATCGTGCCGTGATTTTTCTGCCATAAACCGCACTGCAATTGCAGCAAATCGAAACGGAGGAGCTTATTTTGAGTGACAGCATCGCACGCTGCGATTTATCCCGCGTCAATCGCAGCAAAATCGCGCAGCGATCGGGGTGCTATTAAGATGTAATGGCATCGCACAAGCGTCCTATGATTTGCCAGGATTTCGAATCACAGGCAGAATCGCGGCAATTCCGCCTAGGATTTGGATTGCTCAGGTGTGAACGGAGCCTTACATAAATAATCGAGTATAAATCCAAATTCTTTTTTTTTTTTTTTTTTAACCAAACAAAGAATTTGGATTCACACTCGACTATGACACTTTTTTTTTTTTTTCTTTTTTTTTACAGAAATAGTCGAGTATGAATCCAAATGCTTCTTTTTTGTTTTTTTTTAAACAAACAAAGAATACGGATTCATACTCAACTATTTCTGTATAAGAGAAAAAAAAAGTGTAATAGTCACGTTTGAATCCAAATTCTTTGTTTGTTTAAAAAAAAAAAAAGGAAGAATTTGGCTTCATACTCGACTATTTTTGTAAAAAAAAAAAAAAAATGTGTAATAGTTGAGTGTGAATTCAAATTCTTTGTTTGTTTAAAAAAAAAAGAAGAATTTGAATTCAAAGAATTTGGATTCATACTCGACTATTTCTGTTAAAAAAAAAAGTGTAATGCAGCGTACACACGAGCGGACTTTTCTATTGGACTGGTCCGACGGACCGAGTCCGGCAGACAATCCAATCGTGTGTGGGCTTCATCGGACCTTCAATGGACTTTTCCAGTCGAAAATCTGACGGACTTTAGATTTGGAACATGCTTCAAATCTTTACGTCGTAACTCCGCCGGACCCAGAAATCCGCTCGTCTGTATGCTAGTCCGACGGACAAAAACCGACGCTAGGGCAGCTATTGGCTACTGGCTATGGACTTCCTTATTTTAGTCCGGTGTACGTCATCACGTACAAATCCGTCGGACTTCATGTGTAGGCAAGTCCGTTCGTCAAAAAGTCAGTCGGAAGTCCTTCAAAAGTCCGTCGAAAGTCCGCCGGAAAGTCCGTCGGACCAGTCCGGTCGAAAAGGCCGCCCGTGTATACGCGGCCTTATAGTTGAGTGTGAATTCAAATTCTTTGTTTGTTTAAAAAAAAAAAAAAAGAATTTGGATTCTAAGAATTTGGATTCATACTCGACTATTTCTGTAAAAAAAAAAAAAAAAGTGTAATAGTTGAGTGTGAATTCAAATTCTTTGTTTATTTAAAAAAAAGAAGAATTTGGATTCAAAGAATTTGGATTCATACTTGACTATTTCTGTAAAAAAAAAAAAAAAAAAAGTGTCATAGTCGAGTGTGAATCCAAATTCTTTGTTTGGTTAGAAAAAAAAAAAAAAAAGTGTAATAGTTGACTGTGAATTCAAATTTGTTTGTTTAAAAAAAAGAAGAATTTGGATTCATACTCGACTATTTCTGTAAAAAAAAAAAAAAAAAAAAAGAAGTTCAATAGTTGAGTGTGAATTCAAATTTGTTTAAAAAAAAGAAGAATTTGGATTCATTCTCGACTATTTCTGTAAAAAAAAAAAAAAAAAGAAGTTCAATAGTTGAGTGTGAATTCAAATTTGTTTGTTTAAAAAAAAGAAGAATTTGGATTCATACTCGACTATTTCTGTAAAAAAAAAAAAAACTGCTGCCATTTGTGCCCAGACCCGATGAGACATCTCAGATTAGTTGTGAATTGGACGGAGTGGGTGAACAAGCATATGACACAGCTAGACCGCCCATCCCAGAATAGTAGCAGCCATGAACATTCTTACCTTTTTGGTGCTGAATGTCCCCCCCTCCCGGGTCCACGTCCCCCCCAGCCGGGCTTTTCTGCTCAGTGGTCACCTGAGTAAATGGTGCTGCGTTGCTGGGAGAGCTGATGCCAGTTGGCAGGTGTAGGGAGTGCAGGCTGTAATAAACACCTGTTCTATGCAGAGAGGGAGGAGAGAGGGGTGTGCGCACGCCTGTGTGTGTTTATCCGACCTGATGGGATGGACACTCTCACCCTGTTCCATAAACATGTTTTCTTTTTCCTTAACTGAGCATGTCATTTACATGTCTACCATCAGGACGAAGGACCCAACACTCCGGGGTTGTCAGGCGGCTCTACTGGAAATTAAAGTCATGGCTGAGCTGTACAAGGTCAGCTCCACTAACAGCAAGAGGAGTCTGATGACAGATAAAACCCAACAGGTCTACGCCATCCCTACTTGTCATCGGGAATTCACACCTACAAAATGTTTTCTTATCCCAAAGCTCTCTTCTGGGGGAGGGAAGGGCGCTCTAGTATATTTATTTCATACACTTGTCCTCTGTATTTCAGACGTGTTTAGGTTGTGCACAGGTGGTACCCGTTGCACTTTTTTGTGACCACTCTTTATGTGTGTGCACATTTTTTTTGGCACTGGATGAAGTTTTTTGGGTGTGTTATGCACGCCATAGGCTTTCAATTAAAAAAACAAAAAAAACAAAACAGGTGGTCCTAAAATATGCTTTTCTTTTTACAGCCAATGTAATGTAGTGGTAAAAAAAAAGCACTTGTGGGTTTAACCAATCTTGTTTTTTTTTTTGTACAATTCTCCTTTAAGGGGGCGTGGCAAGGGGTGTGTCCTATGCCTGCATACATTCGCTGGCCCATGGGAGTTCCCTATTTTGGATCTACCAAACTAATCGCTAAGGGGTGTATTTATAAATTGTAGAGATACTCATCCCTGTGAAATGTACATTCGTTCTGTGCATATAGGGGAAGTATTGAATGTTTTTAGGCTATTTTCTCTCCATTGTTGAATGTGTGAATCTTGAAAATACCACATTATGGCCACTAGATGGAGCTGATCATCATAGGAAATTCAACAAGAGGAAGCCAGGAACAAGGTGACATCTCAAAGCTTGTTGTGCAATGAGTAAGATCCCATACACACTCATACCTCCCAACTTTTTGAGATGGGAATGAGGGACACCTATCAGCAAAAGTATGCAGGCATAGGACACACCCCTGGCCACGCCCCCTTAAAGGAGAATTGTATAAAAAAAAAACAAGATTGGTTAAACCGACAAGTGCTTTTTTACCACTACTATTCCTTTATATTGGCTTTTGGAATTTACAAATGCAGCAATTTAGAAATCAGATGAAAGGTTTAGTGCTGGAAAAACTTTTTGATAGATAAAAAGTGCATTTTATATACAACTATATAGATCAGACCAAAATGAGGGACAAATGAGGAGGAATGAGGGACAGAGGGACATTGCTCCAAATCAGCTATGCACACTCTATAACTTTTGTTGTCTGATTTCCTTTAGATTTACTACATTTGACTACAAAACCATGTAGTGCAAGGGCCTGCCTGCAAATTGAAACTCTTAAGCCTCGTACACACGGTATGATTGTTGGCCAGCCGAACATCTGATTTTTGTCAAAAGGACGTGTGCCAGGATCTTGTCTTGCATACTAACGGTACACAATTGTCGTGCCACAAACACGAATGTAGTGGCGTACTACGTGGAATTTCAGCTCTTGAGCGCCACCCTTTGGGCACCTTCTGCTAATTTCATGTTTGGTGAGCATGGATTCCGAGCATAAGTGTTTGTACTTTTGACTTTTGTGTGACGGATTTGTGTACTGACCATACGAAAATCTGACGCCAAACCGTTGTCAGCCGTAAATTTACTAGCCTGTCATCCAACATTTGTTGGCCGAAAGTTGGACAACAATTGTCAAAAGGAGCATACTAACGGTAAGATTTTAGGACAACAGTCTGTTAACAGACAATCCCCTGCCAACAATCATATGAGGCTTTAGAGTTTCAATTTGTAAGCAATCAGGCAGGCCCTTGCACTACATGGTCTTCGTACATCTGAAGACAAAAATCTGCAGAAAATCTAATAGTGTGTATGGGGTCTAAAGCCTCGTACACACGGTTCGATTGTCGTACGACCGAGCATCTGATTTTTGGCAAAAGCGCGCATGCAGAATTTTGTCTAGCATACTAACTATGCGCAAATTATCGTTCGACAAACACAAACGTAGTGACGTAATATGAGAGTATAAAAAGAAAGCTCACTTCTCAAGGGCCACCCTTTGGGCCCCTTCTCCTAATTTCGTGTTGGTAGAAGTTTGGTGAGTGTTGATTCGCGATTTTCAGATCGTTCCTGATCTTCAAATGACAGTTTGGAAGTAGGCAGTTACATTAAAAACAACACAATGGAAAATTAACAAGGGACACCAACCTAGTTGTATCTTTGATCTTAAAAATTTAGGGATAATGGTGTTGTGGTAACTTCCCCAAAAGAATCAAACAACAACCATAATATTAATATTATTGACATCACTGCAAAACAAATGCCTTTTAAAATATGTTTGGCATAACTCAGTGCTGTATTTAGGCCTAGGCCGACAAGGCCCAGGCCTAGGGCGGCACTTTGCGGAGGGGCGGCGAAAAAGCCGCTCCCCCACCCGCCTTTCCGAGTCCCAGATCCTGCATCCTTCTCCTGCATAAATGCAGGGTTCAGTGGCCGGCTTGCTGTGGTGTGACGGCCTGCTTGGCCGGGGGGTGGGGGGGTGGAGGGACTCGCGCTCCCATAAGAGGCCGGTGACTGGCTGCATGTTATTTGGACAGGCGGAGCCTAAAGCTCCACCTTCTACCCTCCTCCGTTCGGCTTTCACTACCTTGCTCGTCCCGGGGCGGGGTCTGTCTGATGACAGGGGGAGGAGGATGAGGAGGTGAGGGAGAGAGAAGCACACGGGGAACCCTAGCGCTAAAATTGAGTAAATTACTATTACTCTTGTAATGTGCACATGCATGGGATCACTTTATTTGCAATATCATGATCTGTATATTCATTTCCATATTGAGCACAGATTGGCTGCTTGGGTGCGTGTGCCAAGCAGCCAATCTGTGCTCAATATAGAAATATAGAAACGAATATACAGATCATGATATTGCAATAAAGTGATCCATGGTATAAACTCATTAAACAGTCCTCCTTCATTGAAAGTTCATGTACTGCAAACTCATTGTTGGTGGTGGTGTTTCTTCACATCTGGATTTCATCTGTTCACCGTCACGATTTTCATACGAAGGTTTTCATACATATGGGACTCATATCACATATTTACTTTTTACTTGGACTTTGTTTTGAAGGTGTACTATTAGTCACTGAACTTATGGTATTTACACTATATATTTTATATTGTTTATCACATTTCTTTTTTCACGATTTTGTATATTAGCGCTACACTTTTTTGTTTTCGTCTCTAATGGACCGGACACCGCAGATCCACATATGGAAAGATTTCTTCATAGTAAGGCCCTTTTCACATCAGTGGACCAATCGGACCTCCCCTTTTTCAGGTGGACCCGATGGGACCACCCATTGATCTCAATGGGGTGGCAGATGTCAGCGGACATGTGCCCGCTGACACCTGCTGGCATCCGATCTGATCCGGGCCGCTAAAAATCAGATGGATGGCAATACTTTCGCCATCTGTCCAGCGGATCAGATCAGATGACAATCAAAGGGAAACGGACATGCAGTCCATTTCCATCTGACCGCCCCATAGAGACAAATGGGCTGTGTCCGTGTCCACTCTGCATAGTGGAGCAGACACGGACCTGTCATCTGCCTGCTCATCAGGGATCAGCCAACAGATCCCCTGCTGAGCAGGCGAATCCGCTAGGATGGAATTGTATTTTTAAAAAGAGCTGGCTGCATTCCTAAATACACAAGTATAACTGTATACTAACATTTAGAGGTTAAATGCCTCCTGGGGGATCAAGAAGGACCCCCCCCCACACACACACACCTGGAGCAAATTGGATCATGTTTTTTTAGGGGTTTTGTGCCTTCCTCTGGATCAACTGTGGGTATCTGATTGTGTATATGGTAATTTTCTATTAGTTCATTTTTTTTCAATTGGCTGAATTAGAACGAAAAAATTGGGGAAGGTGGGACTTTATATGAAGCACTTGGTAGCACACAGATGGTAAAGTTGAACAAAGGAATTTTATTTAATAAACATTGTTAATAGTCATAATTATCAATGATAATATCAGGTAATAGATAGGCACTAAGGCAAGAATAAATGACCATAAACTAACTGCACATATATCTCCATTGCGATCATTGGTACAAAATTGGACAATATAATGTAATATAATAATAAAATAGGCTGGAAGGTACATGTAATGATATACAACCATAAGTAAATCCATAATAAAACTCCACAGTTCAACCAAGATTGGGTTAAATGCATACGTAATTACGGGATAATGCCTGCAGGACCTGAGGCCTCACTTGAACCTGTAGAGGTAAAAATTTCATAAAACTTGATGATCAGGGTATAAATGCATAAGGAACACGGCATCAAATAGCTCTACGCATTTCGTGGCTTACTTGCCACTCGTCAGGAGCATGCGTGTAATAATCTATAATGAAAATGATAAGGAGGTTAATCCGTCAGTAATGATGGGGTAGGATAAGACCCCAATCAGCAACAAGGTGCATACCTACCAATTGAGGCACTACGGTTGCCAGTGTAGTGGCAGGGCACCAAGGACATCAGGCGGCACTGTTTAATTAGATCAGGGGTAGGCAACCTTAAAGAGGTGGAGATCTACCTGAACAACATGGGAGAAGTCAAAGATCACTGAGCACAGTGTTGCCTCCTCACACCTGATTGAAACGTTGAATTACCATATTACTGTGTCGCAATTGCATGCACGGCAATCATGAGTTTAAATCAGGTGGTGAGGAGGCAACATATCATCTCCTCACGCCTGTCAAATACACTTAGATCGCTTTTCAGAGGAGCAGCAGTACCTGCTGCACGTGTGAGTGAGCTCTTAGTTGCATTTGGCAGTGGCACCCTTAGGGCTTGTTCACATGTAAAGTTAGGGGTGGTAAAACCCTGCAGTTAAGTCGCGGTTCAGTGTGAAAGCAGCCCCATATTATTATGCCCAGTGTATTGCTTCACACTGACCTGAAGGTCTCTTATTTCCTGCTGCTGGCACCACCCAGGAGACTGCTAGCTGGGACAAGAGGTGGAGTGCAGTTGGTATCAGAGGAGACATCAGCTTATGTGGCTCTTGCTCCCTACTACAGCTCTAACTTTACAAGCAGTCCCTCTGCATTGTACTCTGATGCTCTAGGATGGAGGGTCAGCAAGCCCAGACCATGACCTACCAGTCACCTGTCCATGATCTACAGGTTGCTGATCCCCAAACTAGATAGACTTGTGTCTTCTTTCAACTTAAAGCAGAGCTTCACTCAAAAGGGGAAGCTCCACTTGTTCACACCCCCACCTCGCCTCCTCTACGACATTTGGGATGAGGGGGGGGGACCTGGTAGTTGGTTTTGACAGGTATCCGCTCCCACTTCAGGATCACTGCGATGATGTGCGAGGATTTCTGTCCCTTCCTCTTTCCCCCCACTGACAGCGGAACCTTTCAGAAAGCGCAGTGTGACTTGCGCATGCACAGTAGGAACCTGGCTGTGAAGCCTGAATTGACGAATCAGTCTGGGGTGCCGACATCTCAAGCTCCCTCGACAGGTAAGTGTCCTAATATTAAAAGTCAGCAGCTACAGTATTTGTAGCTGCTGACTTTCAATTTTTTTTTTTTTTGAGACTGGAGACTGGAGCTCCTCCTTAACTGCTTGCTGACCGCCGGCTGTCAATTGACGGCCAGGAGGCGCAGCTCTCGTTGCGGGCGGGCGTCATATCACGGCCTCGCTTTCCCGGCCCACCAGGGCCGCCCGCCGTGTCACTGGGCACCCGGTGCGCGTGCCTGGCGGCCGCGGTGTCCGCCGGGCACCCGCGATTGCCGGTAACACAGCAATCCGTGCATTTTTATAGCACGGATCGCTGTATAAATGTGAATAGTCCCAAAAATGTGTCAAAAGTGTCCGATGTGTCCGCCGCAATATCGCAGTCATGATAAAAATCGCAGATTGCCGCCATTACTAGTAAAAAAAAAAAAATAATAATAAAAATGTTATAAATCTATCCCCTATTTTGTAGACGCTATAACTTTTGCGCAAACCAATTAATATACGCTTATTGCGATTTTTTTTTAACCAAAAATATGTAGAAGAATACGTATCGGCCGAAACTGAAGAAAAAAATTGTTTTAAAGAAAAAAAAAATGGATATTTATTATAGCAAAAAGTAAAAAATATTGTGTTTTTTTTCAAACTTGTCCCTCTTCTTTTGTTCATAGCGCAAAAAATATAAACCGCAGAGGTGATCAAATACCACCAAAAGAAAGCTCTATTTGTGGGGAAAAATGATAACAATTTCATCTGGGTACAGTGTTGTATGACTGCGCAATTGTCATTCAAAGTGCGACAGCGCTGAAAGTTGAAAAATGGCTTGGGCAGGAAGGGGGTGAAAATGCCCAGTATTGAAGTGGTTAACTATATAAATATGTAAAATCTTTGGGCAGTAGGTGCAAAAAGGGTAAAAAAAATGACAAATACAACTTAGCAGCCCAGGATCTTCACATCAGAGCTAAAAAGAAAAATAAGCAGATACTCTTCATCCTAAACAAAATGATTATCTTGGGTGCAGGTACTTTTCAGACAGGCACTCCAGTAAAATATGGAAATATTACTTTGGGGACACAGCCAACTTGGTTATTGACACCTTCCTCCATTCACTGAACCTTACTATCACCATCTGCTGGCCAAACTAGATATTACACCTAAAAAATGTATCAGCGTGTCTTTGTCATCACCAGTGCTCGTACTGGAGTAAAAAAAAAAGTCCACCTGGTCCCTTGTGGTTTCCTGAATGCTAAAACTTATTGCAGCTGAAATATATATATATATATATATATATATATATATATATATATATATATATATATATATATATATATATATATATATTACTTGGAACCTTACAAGGTACATGACTTTACTTGGTCATGACCTCATATAAAGTCCCAAATACTTGTTCTTTCCTCAATGTTACGTTTTCTGTGGCTGCATGCAGGGCCGCTGTTAGAAATCACAGGGACCCGTACAGCCTACCTGACGGGGCCCCCCAACCCGTGCATACATTTCCAAACGAAAATCCCCCCCTCCTAGCACAAATCTCTCTCACCCCAAAAAAATCACCCACCTAGCACATATCCTCTTTCTTCTCAAACTTTCTGTCCTAGCACAAATCTTCTTCCCCAAATCCCCCCTGCCAGCAAAAATCCCCCCAATCCCTCCTATTAGCCCAAATTCCCCCAACCCCTCCTGGCACAAAATCCCCCCCATCTCCCCTCCCAGCACAAATCTTTTTTCTTCAGTCCCCCTCCTAGGACAAATTTCCACAAATCCCTCCTCCTAGCACAATCCCCTCTAAATGACCCTTCCCAGTACAAATTCTTTCTCCCTACCCAAATCCCCCCCCAAAATCCTCCTCCCAGCACTTATCACCCCCCCCCATTCTTCCTCCTCGCACATATCCCCCCTCCCCAGGTCCCCATTACACTTGTCAACACAGATAACCGCCGATCCCCCTCCCCCAACTTAAAGGGGGAAGCCACTAACAGCCAGGAGGAGGTGCGCTGTGTTCTGCTCTCCCCTCCTGTCTGATGAGCCCTGGCCTATACAGCACATGAGAGAGCATCACTCTCACTGTATATAGCATTGCACTGTACACACACACCGCCCCCTATCTCCTCCAAGGGCTGCTTACCTCCCGGCAGCAGGAAATGTGGATAGGGGGCGCTGTGTGTGTACAGTGCAATCCTCTCTCATGGACTGTATAGATAAAAGCTCTACTGACTGGAGGGGAGAGCATAACACAGCGCACCTCCTCCTGGATGTTTCCTCTCTACCTCTTCTCCTCTCCATCCTCCAGGCTACCGTCTCCTTGTCCCGGCTGTGAGTGCTCAGCGGCGACCGGCCAGGGGGGCAGAACTGAAATCTGGGTGGGCACAACCCACCCCATCAGCCCCTAAATCTCTATGCCCTCTATGTCTTTTACCCAGCAGCTGAAAGCCTGCGGAAGGGAGAGGGGGAGAAACCGGCTTTCAGTTGCTGGATGAGAGACACAGTGGGCATTGTTCTGCCATCGTTCCTTCTCTGCTCCACCAATCCTCCAGTTGTCCGGACCCCCATGCGTGCCTGGGCCCCCTATAGGTGGACCTGTGCCCCCCCCCCCCCCCCCCCCCCCCATCAGCGGCCCTGGCTGCATGCCTGAAATGTGTACCAAAACTGCTTTATCCACCGAGCGTCACCAGGGACTGTCACTGGAGACTGCAGTTGGGCTTTTTAGACCTGCATACACATACTAGGGCCAATTTAGACAGGAGCCAATTAATCTACCAACATATCTTTGGAGTGTGGGAGAGATCTGGAGAACCTGGAAGAAAACCACAAAGCACAAGGAGAACATGCAAACTCCATGCAGATAGTTTCCTGGTGGAGCTGTGAACTGAGGACCTCAGTGCTGTGAGGCATATGCATAAGCAAAAGTGACATTAAACTTTGGTTTAACAAAAAACTCTATTCCATTATGTATTCTTAACTCAAAAAGTCCCTTCTATTTCTCTCAGCCATCTCCAAAATTACCAATTCCCTTTTTTTTGGATCTGGCTTCCATGGGTACCCAACCTGTGGCCCTCTAGCTGTTGTGGAACTTCAAGTCCCATTAGGCATTGTAAGCCGCTGACAATTACAAGCATGACTGCCAAAGCCAGAAGCATGATGGGACTTTCAGTTCCGCAACAGCTGGGGGGCCACAGCTTGAGTACATATGTGTTAGAGCAGGGGTCTCCAAACTTTCTAAACAAAGGGCCAGTTTACTGTCCTTCAGACTTTAGGAGGGCCGGACTGTGGCCAGTGGGAGGAGAAAAGGTCCCGACATCAGTGGGAAAAAATAATGCCCCATTGTTTATTTCAGTGAGAGTAATTGCGCCCCATCATTGGTGTAACTGGGAGGAATTGTGGCCCATCACTGATGTTATTGGGCCCCATCATTAGTGTAATTGACAGGAATTATGGCCCATCACTGATGTTATTGGGCCCCATCGTTGGTGTCATTGACAGGAATTGTGGCCCATCGCTGATGTTATTGGGCCCGTCGTTGGTGTCATTGACAGGAATTGTGGCCCATCGCTGATGTTATTGGGGCCCATCGTTGGTGTCATTGACAGGAATTGTGCCCCATCACTGGTGTTATTGGGCCCCATTGCTGGTGTCATTAAGAGGAATTGTGCCCCATCGCTAATGTTATTGGGCCCCATCGTTGGCGTCATTGGGAGGAATTGTGCCCCATTGTTGGTGTCAGTGGGAGGAAATGTGCCCCCTTCATTGGTGTCAGTGGGGGGAATTAGGCCCCATTGTTAGTATTAGTGGATGAAACAGTGCCAAGGGCTGGGTAAAAGCAAGCAAAGGGTCGCATCTGGCCCCCGGGCCGTAGTTTGGAGACTACTTTGTTAGAGAATGGCTACATTCGTTCTCCATGGTCCTGCTGTACAGAGGAAAGCAACCACTGTCGCTTGCTCTCTCCCGAGATGGATTAATAACTATGGGATTTTTAGTGTCCATAGAGTCGTGTACATGACTGCAACTAACACATCCTGCCCATTCCAAACACATGAAAGTGAGGGGGGAGAAAGCAGAGGTTCAGGAGCTCACGGTGGTTGTTAGAAGGAGAAAAACAGAGAGAGAAACAATTTCATGAGAAATAGAATACAGGATTATTAAGTAGTGGATCTGTATGGATACTTTTTGGAGAATAAGAACTTTAGGTTTAGGGGTTGTCAAGTCTTGAGAAAGAGGAGGCTCTTTTCAAAGTTTTTTTTTTTTTTAACAATTTTCTCAGGGTAGCCACCTTCTCTAAAGTGGAACTTTATTTAATTAACCACTTTAGCTCCAGAAGGTTTTACCCCCTTCATGACAAGGCCATTTTTTTCCTATTTGGCACTGCGCTATTTTAACTGGTAATTGCACGGCCATGCCATGCTGTACCCAAACTAAATTTATATCGGTTTTTTTCACACAAATAGAGCTTTTTTTTGGTGGTATTTGATCACCTCTGGGTTTTTGCTATAAAACATATCCCATAAAAAAAAAAATCTAATTTTTTAATACATTTAGGCCAAAATGTATTTTGCTACATGTCTTTGGTAAAAAAAAAAATCCCAATAAGTGTATATTGATTGGCTTGTGGGAAAGTTATAGCGTCTACAAACTTTGGGATATATACTGGAATTATTATTTATTATTTATAATAGTAATGGTGGCGATCAGCGACTTATATCAGGACTGCGATAGTGCGGCAGGAAATTTGACACTAACTGACACCGGGGGGAACTGACTAACTGCCAATGACATCACCACCAATGCCATTATTACAGTGATCAAGTTAAAGCGGTAGTAAAGTCTATACTGTTTTGTTAAAAAATGGGTCCCCCCGCAGCTTTAAACAGCAACTCCAGTCGTTTTTGTGTCTATTAAAAGTCAGCAGCTGCAAACAGTGTAGGTGCGCACTGCGCAATGCGCGAGTCACGCTGCTTCTCCTGAAGGGTCGGGCAATCTTCTGGAACCTGTGACGTGTCTCAGAGGATTGCAGGGAGGGAGGGGAGAGGAGAACTTCGGCTCGGATCACCTAGGCAAAGTGGGTACCCGCCCCCCCCGCAGAAAAATGACATGCCAAATGTGACATAAGAGGGGGGAGGAGTGTTTAAAGCGAAACTTCCATTTTTGGGTGGAGCTCCGCTTTTAGCAATACTAGTACACTGCATACTAGTACATTATGACAGCGTTGCCTACAAACGCAGCCCTCCAGCGTTGCGCTCTCACCACTCTCCCTTGTCCCCAGCAGCTTCCATCTTCACCAGGTTTTTCTTCCGGGTTTGTGATCTTCGGCCCCCTAATGTGCCGGGGCGACATCACTCACATGCGCATGGGAGTCACATCGCAGTGGCACACAGAGCGGCTCATAAATGTGGTCTGACCTGCTCATGTTTGGCTCAGATCACATTACTCGCTGACAGCCAGTGGGGGGATTTATGACAGAAGTGACTTCTAGGGTCTCTTGTGTTATAAAAACCCTGCCTGTCAGGGAGTTTTGTAATAACTGACTTTGCTACCACTTTACCAGATTAACTCTAGCCTGCACTGTCCACTGTTAACTCTTTCCTGTTAAGACTGGAAGTTCAGGGAAGCAGCACCAAAAGAGCAGGAGTCAGCAGCATTGAAAGGTATAAACTGCAAGTGCCAGGTTAAGAGTTTTGACAAATAGTTCACTGGTGAATGTTTATATGATTGTGCTCAATGTGGTAAACTAAAAGCGCTGTGGGTTTATCACTACTTTAATTCTGAGGAATTCACCAACTGGGATCCCTTGTTTTAGGGATATGGATGTACTGTAAACTGGTATATTGCAATCAGCTCTTATAACTGTAGGGCTTTCATAGACTTTAGAGATAATTCAACCATTAGTGAGTAATTGAAGTGTCATGTTCAGTAACTCTATCTCTTGAGTTGAGATCCAGAGTATACCATTATGTGAACATACAATATATTACCAAAAGTATTGGGACACCTGCCTTTACACATACATGAACTTTGATGGCATTCCAGTCTTATGCCCCGTACACACGGTCGGACTTTGTTTGGACATTCCGACAACAAAATCCTAGGATTTTTTCTGACGGATGTTGGCTCAAACTTGTCTTGCATACACACGGTCACACAAAGTTGTCGGAAAATCCAATCGTTCTAAACGCGGTGACATAAAACACGTACGTCGGGACTATAAACGGGGCAGTGGCCAATAGCTTTCATCTCTTTATTTATTCTGAGCATGCATGGCACTTTGTCCGTCGGATTTGTGTACACACGATCGGATTTTCCGACAACGGATTTTGTTGTCGGAAAATTTTATATCCTGCTCTCAAGCGTTGTGTGTCGGAAAATCCAATGCAAAATGTGTGATGGAGCCTACACACGGTCGGAATTTCCGACAACAAGGTCCTATCACACATTTTCCGTCGGAAAATCCGACCGTGTGTACGGGGCATTAGTCCGTAGGGTTCAATATTGAGTTGGCCCACCCTTTGCAGCTATAACAGCTTCAACTCTTCTGGGAATTGTCCACAAGGTTTAGGAGTGTGTCTATGGGAATGTTTCACCATTCTTCCAGAAGCGCATTTATGAGGTCGGGTATTGATGTTGTACAAGAAGGCCTGGCTCGCAGTCTCCACTCTAATTTATCCCAAAGGTGTGCTATTGGGTTAAAGTCAGGACTTTGTGCAGGCCAGTCAAGTTCCTCCACCCCAAACTCACTCATCCATGACTTTATGGACCTTGCTTTGTGCACTGGTGACCAGTCATGTTGGACCAGGAAGGGGCCATCCCCAAACTTTTCCCACAAAGTTGGGAGCATGAAATTGTCCAAAATGTCTTGGTATGCTGACGCCTTAAGAGTTCCCTTCACTGGCCAAGACCAATCCCTGAAAAACAACCCCACACCGTAATCCTCCCTCCACCAAATGATTTGGACCAGTGCACAAAGCAAGATCCATAAAGACATGGATGAGCGAGTTTGGGGTGGAGGAACTTGACTGGTCTGCACAGAGTCCTGATGTCAGGATCACTTAAATGCTCCTACTCCTCATTCCACCATCTGGTGTTGGCTGTTGCATTCCTCCCTGTCTGTGTTCACCTGGAAGGTGATTGATCTGGTCAGTCACCTGATATAAGCAAACCGAACACTCTATCCCTTGCTTGTGATAGAGACAGTATACCTGCATTGTTCCTGATCAAGCCTCCCGTTTGTCTGCCCTGCTTTGCTAATCTGGATTTCCCTGTGTATGACCCGGATCGGATATTGGACTATTCCCTGAACTCTGCCTGCCTTTTACCCGGACTGTTATTGGATCGGATATTGGACTACAGGCATACCCCACTTTTAAGTACACAATGGGGTTTATTTACTAAAGTTGGAAACCAATGAGCTTCTAACCCCAGCTTGTTCAGTTAAGCTTTGGTAATAAAACCTGGAAGCTCAATGGTTTCTATGCAGAAGTAAGACTGATTTTGCACTTTCCAGCTTTAGTAAATAAACCCCATTGCGTACTTAAAAGTGGGGTATGCCTGTATTCCCTGAACTCTGCTTGCCTTTTACCTGGACTGACATAGTACCATGCTATCTGTCTGCTAAACTGTAAGTATCTCTTCTCTTTGCTCAGTTCGCATCTGCCTTGGCGTGGTGGCCAGGCACTATAGCATTGTGTAAAAGTCCTGGGGGAAACCAAGTACCGGAAAGCCTGCCTGTCTTAGGGGAAGGGGGGCTGCTATAGGTGAAGCACACAGTAGCTAGCTATAGTGTCTGACTACCTGCGTTGGGGTAGATGTAACATTTGTGACACCTGACCTCCGATAGAACACCTGAATTAGAGCGGAGACTGCGAGCCAGACCTTCTCGTCCAACAGCAGTGCCTGACAAATGGTATATTGTAGTTTCAGCACATATAAACACACATATCATTGTCATGCACTAGCAGAATAATAATACAATGATAATTGGTTCACTGAGGGCAATATTTTCCTTTTAGTCTAAAATGATTAGAAGGTGAGGAGTTCTTGTTATAAAAAAAAAAATACCAGTCATTGGTTCTAACTCTTCTCTGTCTTAATAGTAAATGCATTATTATTGCTGTCTGTGTCCCCATTTAAATTTGGTCTCACTTCTCTTTGTGGCCACCTGTCTTTAGGGCAGGAAGTGAATGTAAATCTCCCCATAGGAGTGACAGACAGCAATAAAAAACAAAGAGTTTCTGACCTTGCCGCATTCTGTAAAACCTAAAGGGAAAAAAGTTTTGGGTATAGTTTCACTATAAAGAGACACAACGATTTAATTGTGTTGATTTACTAAAGACAAATATTCTCTTTGCTCTGCAAGAGATAATTTACTTTGCTTAGTGAATGTGGTGAAAATTCACGTTGCAAAGAATACCCAATCATGTGCAAGGAAAAAAATATATATAGTATTTTGCTTGCACAAGATTGGATGATGGAAGTTAGCAGAGCCTTATCTCATTCACCAGGTTTGGAGAAAATTCCCTTGCAAAGTGAAAATCCCCTTGCAAGGTGAACAGCCTACTTGCCATTGGTAAATTAACCCCACTGTCACTTTGCCCATTCAAGGCAATATCTGCGAACTGACTCCCCAACCAGTTATACATCGTAATATCTGTTTCACCACCACCTTGCTCCTTGTGCAGTTGTTTTAATGAATCAAGGCCCCTGGGTATGGGGAAGCTTGTGATCTCCCCCATGTGACAATGTTTGAGCCTGAATGGCCATTCACTAGACCTAAAACCTGTCACATGGGAAGTGGTTGTGATGCAGTTTAGTCGTGTAAGCTTTGAAACTCGGTTGGGAGTAAGCATGGATGGTGGAGTATATTTTGCTGGGGGTGGGGGGCCAACCAGCAGACCTTGTCACTTTGCCCTGAATGGGACAAAGTGATAGTGTTTCTGTAAGCACACACTTAGATGGCACTTTATGGATATATTAGATCAACCTTTTTACGTTAGACAAACTCTTGAAAGAATTTTAAGGTCTTGGGAAACCCTTGCTAAAATCAATTAATCAAAATGCCAATTATATTGGTGGTCAGTGGGAAGAATGGCCCCCTTACAGTGGTGAACAGAATGCCATCCTTACAGATAATTGATTTCATGCCAGTGACTCTGTAGAGTTTGCCCTGGAACTATGCAGGCACCATCAAATGAAAGGTCTATTAACCAGAGCTCAAGGAACCCATGGCAAACCCTCTTGAGGAACTGGAGAAACTTGGCACCATCAAAACTTGACAATTACCCATAGCTCCACTTTTGTCTTAGAGAGACTCTAAATGCCAGACACAACATCATTTATCTCTTCCTCACCACCACAGCTCAAGGAACCTCTTGCAACCTATTGAGGAACCATGGTTGGTTAAGGATGGTCTAGATACTGCTAGCTCTGATCACAGAGAAAGTTGTCATGAATAAGTCCATCAAAATTTGACATTCACCACTTAATAGATGATTCTTCCCTCACTACATGGGCAACTAAGGGTATTTGGCATATAGAATATCTTTTTACATCCAACACCCCTAAAACTTTTCAAAATCCAGAAAGAATATCAAATACCAAATAGGGACTCCTACCTCCACATCCGTGTGCTCCACTGCTTATCCAGAAAACCCATGTGGTCCTGTAAACTCCCACGCCAAGCATGGACATTCTACCACTCCTCCCCGCTGTCTAAAAAAGGCATATCACTTTTTTATAACCTTCTCTAAAAGAAAAACATATTTGTTAAAAACTATGCCCTCATCTGATGGGAAAAAGTCCTTGGCCATACCTACGAGGATTCCCAATGGGTAAGGGCAAGTAGAGCAACATAAAAAGCAACACAATTCTCCAAACTATGGGAACTCTCCAAAAAACTACTTTTTTAAGATGGTACTTAACCCCTGACAGAATCTTCCACTTCAAAGGGAACCCCCTTAGACCAATGCTGGAAAAACTGCGGACAAAAAGGAGACATACTCCATATATTCTGGAGTTGTCCCAAAATTACACAATTCTGGCAAGACATATTCATACTATTCTCCTCAGTCTCCCAATCCCCTCCTCTCCGGGAGACTGGCATTATTAAATCTGGACCTTGAGTCCTTACCACACAACACCCAGCACACAGCACCCAGCACACAACCATTGATGTACTCCTAGCAGCAAGACTTATCATTGCGAGGCACTGGAAATCCGCCTACCCTGTTAGAAACCATAGGAATAACTCACACCCACTTCTCCTATGAAATCCTGATGGCAGCTAGTAGTGGAAAATTACAGCAAACACTAACAAAGTGGTCAATGTGGGAATTCTGGATACCACGTATGATCTACCCCACCCAATAACCCCTGACCCAGAGGATATCTAGGTTATCTGTACTCTTATTTAGTCCCTAATGCAATTGTAAAAAATGGAACTGAACAGTTTGGTTATCCGAGTTAACCCTATCCTGGTTATTAAAGTATTTTGGATTGTGAAGTAGTCTTGCCTCTGTGACACAGTTGGTTCCCATTGGGGTGTCAGAGAGGATCGAGACTACATGCTAAACTAAGCAATCAGTATTGTTCCTATGACTCACTGAAACTTGTATCTTCCGTTCTATTACCTACTTTTATCTTCATGTTTATTGTGTTATACATCACTGTACAGTGGACAATGCTCACATTGTTCCTTTCCTGTAATGTGAAATACCTAATAAATTAAATAAAAAACAAAAGTCATGTTTAGGTTGAATTTTATCTTAACAACACAGCAGCAGTGTAACATACTCCCATTCCATTATATCTGGGCGTAGTTCCATCTCACACACTTGTCTTAGAGAGCCTCTAAAGCAGGATTTCTCCACAGGTTGCTAGGGGTTCCTTGAGCAGGGAGCAATTTCTACCTCTCAGATAAGTTCCCACTGACACCTTACTGATATTTTTAGCTAACTATAAGGGGGTAATTCTTCCCAATCACCACAAGTGTAATGCCCCGTACACACAATCGGATTTTCCGACAACAAATGTTGGATGTGAGCTTGTTTGCGGAAAGTCCGACCGTGTGTATGCTCCATCGACCATTTGTTGTCGCACTTTCCACCAACAAATGTTGGCTAGCAGGTTCTCAAATCTTCCTCCAAGAAATTTTTGTTGTCGGACTTTCCGATCATGTGTACACAAGTCCGTCGCACAAAAGTCCACGCATGCTCGGAATCAAGGAAGCGCTCGGTCTTGTAAAACTAGCGTTCGTAATGGAGATATCACATGACTATTGAACTTCCTTTTTATCGGCTCGCCGTACGTCTTGTAAGTCACTACGTTCGTAAGTGTTGGCCAACATTTGTGTGACCGTGTGTATGCAAGTCAAGTTGGAGCCAACAACCTTCAAACAAAATTCCACGGTTTTGTTGTTGGAAAGTGTGATCGTGTGTACGGGGAATAAGTGTCATTGGTGGATTTCTTATAGTATAAAATCCTTGATTCTCTAAACACGAAGCCAACAGGTTAATCAAGATGCTGTAGACTAAATGAAATCCTAATTTTGGCTTAACTTTTAAAGTAAATTGTCATGAGAAAAACATGTAGCCACCATTGCTTACCTCCTGCTCCATGCTTGGTAGCCATACCTATCTTTTGGCTTCAGTGCTGCCCTAGCTGTTGACCCACTGTACTCAAAAATACAAAAACCTTTTGAATGGTGATCCACTTTAACTGAATCCCTTAAAAAACTCACAGACAATACAACATGTTATATAATATATATTTTATTTCATTTTATTTTTCTTAACAATGCCTATAAAAAGTGTATAAAAGTCACAATGTGCGCGTGTGTAGAAAATTAAAATATTACATTTATATCTCATTTAGAGGAAGTATTTTGATGCTGTATCCTCTGGAAGGAGACAGAAAGATGTATGACTATGCAGAGACCCAGGATATGGAGGGATTAATCACTCTGGGGGGGGGGGTCACAATGCGTGATTTATATTAGCAGCTATTACTGGAGACACATACCGTTCCCTAGGACAAAACGTCCCTGAGGCTGTATAATGGTTTAAAATGAAGCAAACAATAAACGTTGCAAGAGACAAGGTTGTAGAAGACCATGTCCATTTTTTTTTTTTACCACATAGTACATATATTTTATGGTGCACAAGTGCCAAAAAGTGGCAGGAATGTTTGAGGGTCTATTTATTTAGCCCCAGGTTGATGGTGGTTTTGTTACCACCGCCAATGTCACAATGCTTTCCATATGTTGGTTAAATAAAAACTGATTACAATTACTAAAGGCTTGTTATGCATGAGAAGTGTTTCTTTCATTCCTCTAGCATAGGACGGGACAATGACAGTGAAAGTCTGTTCTTGCCTTAGACACTATTGGTTCCATCCAATTAAAAGTTCAAGCAGCGAAGCACTAAGTACAAAGTGCAGTAACCTATACTAACCAATCAGGATTCAATTTTCTGATATCAGTCTTTGCAAAGTGGATTCTGATTGGTTGATAGAGGCACTGCATTTCATACTGAGGGCTGCATTCATAAAAAAACAAAAAAACGAAAAAAAAACTGCATGTACTTTTGTTCTATGTGAATAGCGGCAAAATTGAATGTTGTTACATTATTTTATCTCAAGGTTAAAAGTGTGAATAAAAAATACCACATTATGGCCCATAGGCGGGGCTCTTGATCATAGCAAATAAATACTGTACTTATTCATATGATCGTCAGCTCTGGCTTGTGGTCATAATGTGGTATTTTCTTGATTCAAACTTTCCACCCGGAAAGAAAACAGCCGACATTCAATTTTGCCCCCATTTGCACAGAATGAATGTACATGCAGATTTACAGGACAAATAGCTATTTAAAAAATTGTATAACTACATGCCTATGTGCTTTGTTGACTGACTTAATCTACATTTGTTCACTGTGGCTATTCAATAAAATGAAGAAATTTTAGGAGCAACAACCAGAGTGCAGATCATTTTTGAATGTGCTTTGTTCCCTACACTGTTTTATTAAAAAAGGTAGTTTGACTCTTGCATTTATGGAACATTATATAAGCTTGCTAGTGACTGTAAAATACAAACATTTTTCTCATTTGCAATGTCCTCAAGACAGAAAATAAACATCAGTGGGCAACACATGGGAGGACAAAGCCCCACATTTTACAAGTAAAATAGTATATAGATTAAGATTCAAAAAAAGAAAAACTTTCAGGGGTTGCCCACCACTGACTGCACTAAAGAGACCAATAGTCACCTGACAATATATACAGACAAATAAATATCTTCCTCTGGTGTTTCCATGCAATCCCCTGGTCCCCACAATGATGTGGACAAAGAACAGCCCCCTGCAGGAAGTCTTTGGTTCTCCTAGGAGTGGATGGATTTATTGCTGGGAGGGGACACAGTAGTTCTGTTGGGACAGGACAAATCCACGGGAACAGATACACTCGTATGAGCCATCGGTGTTACGGCACTGCCCGTTCAGGCACAATAGAGAAAGATCCTCAGCTTCATCACATTCATTTATATCTAGAGCAAGACATAGAGTATTGATAATAGACAGATTCAATACATGTAAAACCAATATCACCATCATTTTCTCAGCTCAACTGTTTAAATGGAAACTCTGCTTTGTGTAACAATCAGGTATGCCAGTATATATGAAAAGGGGGGCACTGAGCTAGAGGAAGGGTCTCTAAACTTTCTAACAAAGAGCCAGTGTACTGTCCTTTAGACCAGTGTTTCAACCATTTTTTAATCAAGGCACCCTTTAAAATTCTGTACAATCTTGAGGCACCCCATTCTAAAATGTAAAAACCTAAACTACTAGTTTTACATAATGCAGCAACATCCACTCACGTATGACACCCAACATTAGAGGTGATTTATTCTTACAAAGCAAAAACACCTTTGCTCACTGGTACTAACTAGTATTCCGGCATTTCTTTTCTGCCTCAGTTTTTATCCCTTACTGAGCTAATGCGATGCCAATGCAGATGGAGAGAGGTTGGGAAAGGGACAAACAAGGATGCAGGCACCAGCATACTCCTTATAAACCAATGACATCATCAGTTGTTGGGATACCAGTAGCTGTCCCAGACAGCGCCAAAGGTTGTAATGCTGTACAATAAAACTCGTGGCTTTGTGTAACAAAAACACAGGCTTGCTCTACTCGCTGGTCCGTTTTTAAGTAATTTGGGGCAATTTTTAGGCATTTTGCCAAGGCACCCCTGGAGAACCCAGGAGGCCCCCCTGAGTGCCACAGCACCCTGGTTGAAAAAGGTTGCTTTGGACTTTAGGGGTGCCAGACTGTGGTCAGTGGGAGTAGAAAATATCACAGCATCAGTGGGCATAAATAATGTTTCAGGCTTGGTGGCCATGGGGAGCTACAAAATTACTCCATCATTGGTGGGAGGAAGTGTGTCCCAACTTTGGCATCAGTAGCAGCAATTATGCCCCACTGTTAGTATCAGTAGGAAGAATACGCCCCTGTATCAGTGGAAGAAAAATAGTACCCCAGGGCTGGACAAAGGCTAGCAAAAGGCCAACAATTGGAGACCACTAAACTAGAAGAAAGTAGCAAAGTTGACTAAAAAAGGGGGGGGATATTCTGTAAAAGGAGTGGTGATCAGTCTGATGAGGGCTTAACTAGGTTTTTTTTGTTTTTTTTTATGGGTTGCCACATGCCATCTCTAAGTACAGGGTCCCCTTATGTGTACAGAGAAACTTGGCTGCTGGAATCACCCAAACTAGACTGTAACTGCCAGTCATGCACAATGGATGCCAAACTGAAGTCATGTCCCTACAACACAGTATACACGCACCAAATAGCTTCTACACTTCATTATTTCTGTTCATCATTTTGGCAGGACTGTTAGGCTTTATTGGCCCCTGTAGAGGCATAAAATAGCTATTGCTTTACCAAAATATGAGCAATGATAGGGTGGAATTTTGGGAATTTGTAGAGGCGGGGTTTAGTGAAATGGGCATCACTTTATCAAAAATATGAGAATTGATGGGGTGAAATTTGGAAAAGTCTGAGAAAAGGCTTGAAAGTAAGATACTATTATATTATCCAAATTTTAAAACCCGCATGATGTGTTTATAACACACATATAACCTCTGCACCAAGTCTGCGGGAGTAACTTACCAATGCAGGCCATTCTTGTCATGTCCAGCCTGTACCCATCATAACAGTCACAGGTGTAGCCCTCAGGAACTCTGATACACCGGCCATTTTCACAGCCATTGAGGATTCCACATTCCTCGGCTTGTAGTCCTTCAAACTGTTCATAACGGTCTAAGGGAGAGAGTAAATTTACTGGACTAGTTTGCAATCTTTTCTGTAAATTTAAAAGGCCCCTAAGGTTCCACTTACCATCATATGCCTCTCTCAGGCCTGCTCTCCAGCTGTCTAAGTCACGTCCGCCAGGTCGCCATGGCTGAGGCCTGCGCCCGTCTTCCAATCCTACCCTAGAAGTGGTAGGACTCCTGGGCCTGGAGCGTGGTGGAGATGGTTGCAGACGTGGGTCATATGGACTTTCTGGTCTTCGGAATGGTGGTCTTAGTTCATCTATACCAGAATCTGGATAGGAAATATCAGACTCAAAGTCTGGAGACTCGTAAGGAGGAAGGCTATACACTGGATCCCGAGGACCATAAGGTAGTGGGGGACGTTGACCAAATCCTACTCCAGGAGGTGCTGGGTAAGCTTCATATCCTGGTCTTACCACTCTAGGAGGGGGATTGGGGAATGAGTCAGCTCCATATGGGACACCATAACCTGCTCCGTATTCTGACCCATATTCATAAGGGTCTGCTGGAGGAGATCCTGGACTACCATATCCTGGAGATCTGAGAACGTTGCATAAGGCCTCAAAATCATCTGGCAAGAACAAAGAGAAGAAAAAAAAATCAATAAATCTAAATTAGATGCACCATTTTTAGGGCACTTCAAACATTGGCATTCATCCTTTAACTGCTAATGCCATACCATGTTCCTCATATTGGTAAACTTCTTCTGCATATCCGTGACTAATTTTTTTTTTTTTACTATTACTAGGTCCTGGTGGTCTCGCTTTTGCCTGCAAATCCTCCACCAGTATAACCCCAATTCCTTATATAAAGTCTTCTACCCTTCCCTCAGCAAACAGTGAGTGATTAGTGTTTTGATCTATCAGTCAGCCAAAACTTTTCTGCAACTTAGAGGATAAGTATATCTAAAATGTATTTTGACAACTGTATTGGGTTAATACGCTAGTATTCAGTACATGCCAGTATTCATGGATATGCCATGTGTTTATATTTACTCTACATTTATATCCAGTCCCAGCTGTCCAGCAAAAAGGGTTGGTAAACTATAAAACTGCCAGGGGGGGTTTGAGCAAGAGTTTCTTAAAACAGTTGCTTAAAACAAGATGTTAACCATTTGAATAAAATGCGAGCATTGTAAGTACCCCTGGCAGTGTACAGTAATCGTTTTTCAAAGCCCATGCTACTGTCACTTTTGCTGGATCATCTAGTCCCAATGTAAAGGTGGAGAAAAACATATATGAACCAGCATTTTCAATCTGTTTTTAGTTGAAGCACCCTTTAACAGCATGCAAAATCTTGGGGAACCCCCGCTAAAGTGTAAAAAACATTGTAAATTGTTAAAGACACACAGTAGGTTCCCCATCACATCAGGGGCCCCCCATCATATCAACAGTCAGGGACCCCCCATCCTTCACATCAGTTACCCCCTTCACATCAAGCACCCCCCCCTCTTTACATCAGAGATCCCCCATCCAGTCAGAGGTCCCCCCATCAGATCAGAGTCCCACCTTCACATTAGGGGCCCCTATCCTATACATGGGAGCCCTCCATAACATCAGTTCCTATAGCACATCAGAGTTTCCCCATCACCACAGAGTACCCCCATCACAGAGTCCTTTCATCACATCAAAGTGATCCCAGAGCCCCCTAATCCCACAGTCCCATCTTCACATCGAAAGCCTCCCTTTTGGCTCTAGAAGCGAGGCGGAGGAGGTGGTGCAGGTCTGGAGGAGCGGTCTTCCATTGTCTCTTGAATGCTGGGGGTGAACCTGTATGTTGCCTGCTCTGAATCAGTGCCATGTGCTGCCACAATGCAGGTGGACCGCCTGCTGATACCATAGCAACGGATGACACTTCACACCCTGGAATGAGCTGGAATGGTTGCTATGGTGCTGGCAGCCGGCCCGCCTGCAGCATAGCAACTGGATCCCGTGCTCGCGTCACCCCAGGGGAACCCAAAAGGCACGCTGTTTAAGAAACACTGATATAACCGTATCTCAAAAAATAATTCAAATACGGAACATTTTCATTATAGCTATTATTTACATACGGTTATCAGAAAACAATATTTTTGTGATAGTGGGCTTTGGTTGCTCAAGAACTGATAATTATCTTCTTAAAAATGGCACAGGGCACAGAACCCAAGTATGCATGCTACATAGCACATATTTAAACTCTAGGGAGTTGATGGTAACAGATTTGGATAGGATGGGCATGCACAGTTCATATGCAAAGAATACCCCCTCCCCCAACCTCTGATACATGCTTTGTTGCCAAAGGGTTATTTATTTATTGTTTGCTAAGAGGTTTGTCCACTTTAAAGTGATATTTCAGTTATAAGTGGCATCTCATGGGTTGAGCCACCTAATCTCTTTTCTATCTATTAGAGATGTAACCAGTGGGATCCAACTGCTATAGCCCCACCTTTAGAGTCTCACTTCTCATGTTGCAGCACTTGTGTTTTTGGGTGTATCCACTGCTTTCGTTTCTTTATCGTATATTAATGAGTAATTGAACAGACTGATTGGGACCCCTTTATGATCGTACTATGAGGTTTACAGATGTGAGAAGTCAACTCCAGTGTAGATACACTATGTCACCAAAAGTATTGGGACACCTGCCTTTACACGCACATGAACTTTAATGGCATCCCAGTCTTAGTCCGTAGGGTTCAATATTGAGTTGTCCTACCTTTTGCAGCTCTAAAAGCTTCAACTCTTCTGGGAAGGTTGTCCACAAGGTTTAGGAGGGTGTCTATGGGAATGTTTGACCATTTTTCTAGAAGCACATTTGTGACGTCAGGCGCTGATGTTGGATGAGAAGGCCTGGCTCGCAGTCTCCACTCAAATTAATCTCCTAAACCTTGTGGACAGCCTTCCCAGAAGGGTTGAAGCTGTTATAGCTGTAAAGGGTGGGCCAGCTCAATACTGAACCCTACGGACTAAGACTGGGATGCCATTAAAGTTAATCTGCGTGTAAAGGCAGGTGTCCCAATACACCTAAGCTATAGTGTAGCTTACAATTTGTGTCTCTGAGAAACCATATTTTAACTCTTCATCATTTATCAAAAATGTATATCTGAGTTTTGTATGCAATAAAGCTTTAAATGCATTTATATTAGCTAGTTACTGGGAAACATATTTTTGCTATATAAAACCAAGGACGTATTGTCACAACATGTTATTATATAGTAATGTTAATAAATCATGTAGGTCAGGAATAATAAAATAGTAAATTAGTAAATAATAATAAATTAATAATAAAATAAAGAGTTGGATAGACACATTTTTTTCAGATATCTGCATGAATTTCTTCTAATACCTTCTTGTTTTGTCATCCTTACCTGAGTCCCTTGCTGGGCACAGTGCACAGCTCATCCCCCAGGCTTCCCCATATAGACAGCAGCAATCAGTGTATGTAGTCTGTCTGTCCAGTAGGGGGCGCTTACACACCAAATCGGCACCGACTGCTTGCCAGCACAATGCTATATTGTTATCTGAAAAGAGAACAGAACTAATCTGATACTGGTTGTATATAAGAGATTTGATCTGTAAAACCTGCTGAATTAGGGCACAGTCCTTACCTATGGCTTGGCTGGTATTGGTGACACATCTCCTCTGAGAAGAATCGAGAACCAGTGGAGGGGTACATGTACAGAAATAAGATCCCACTGTGTTCACACAGTTGCCTCCTTCACAGACCTCCTCCTCCTGGCATTCATCATTATCTATTGAATGAAAAATACTCTTTTAGCACCACTTAACATTCTTATTTCAGGTACCAATGGTTTAAAGGACATGTCTAGGGAACATTAAACTTCTAGTGCTATCCAGTAAACACTGACGCTACGTTAAAGACACAAGTTCCACCCAATTTACTTTAACAGAATTTTAAAGAGGCTCCCTTGTGACGGCACCGACTGGTGCATGCTGGGTCGGTGACGTCACAAGGGGTGGGGCCACCAGGTGAAGTTGCCAGGTGGCCCTGCTCCTTACTTAAAGAAAAACTGTCAAATGGCGGAGCCTGTAGTAGGCGGTTAGCCTTCATTGACGGCGGAGCTTTTTTTTTTTTCGGGTCCGGCGGTGGCAGCGGATCTACATTGGGGACATTGTTTTTTTTAATAAAGTTATTATCAAAAACCTGTCTACTGTTTTTATTTATTTTTGGTGAATGGGTAGGGGTACAACCCCATACTCATTCACATGGGGGGGGCAGGATCTGGGGCCCACCTGTTAAAGGGGGCTTCCAGATTTCGATAAGCCACCTGCCCGCAGCCCCCTACAACCACAGCCCAGGGTTGTGGGGAAGAGACCCTAGTCCCCATCAACATGGGGAAAAGGTGCTTTGGGGTGGGGGGCAGAGCCCCCTGCCCCGAAGCACCCCCCCCCCCATGTTGATGGCATGTGGTCTGGTATGTTCAGGAGGATAAGGGTCTGGTATGGATTTTTGGGTTTTGGGGGGGGGGGGTACACTTTTTTTTTTAATTTTGATGTTGGGATTCCCCTTAAAGGGGTTGTAAAGGTATACATTTTTTTACCTTAATGCATTCTATGCATTAAGGTGAAAAAACTTTTGATAATACCGTCGCCCCCAGCCACCCCGTTTTACTTACCTGACACCTCGAAACTCGGCCGCTCGCTCCCAACCTCCATTCCACCGCTCAGCCTGGTAGCTGATTGGCTATAGTGGATGGATTGAAAGCAGCGCAGCCATTGGCTCGCGCTGCTGTCAATCACATCCAATGACGCGGCGCGCGGGGGGCGGGGCCGAGTGATACAGCGAGCGGCTATAGCCGCTCGCTGTATCACGGGAGCGCGCCCACAATAACTAACCACCATGCGAGGGAGCTCGCATTAAGGTGGTTAGTTATTGCGGGGAGGAGCTGAGACAGCCGCAGAGGGACCCCAGAAGAGCAGGTTCGGGGCCACTCTGTGCAGAACGAGCTGCACAGTGAAGGTAAGTATAACATGTTTGTTATTTTTTTTTTTTTTTAAATTTACCTTTACAACCCCTTTAAAATCCATACCAGACCTGAATGTGCCAGACCCCACGCAATTCAATTTAAATGTGATTTGACTCGTTTTATTTTCTTTAGAAATGTCATTTTTGCTGCAGCATGTTCTATACATGCTACAGGAGTACCAATTTACATGCAGACTAAGGGGACCATTTTTCACTTTAAGCAAAATTAAAATCACTGCTCCTTTAAAAACAATTGTTTTTAAGAAACTTTTTTTTGCATTGATACATGTCTCCCAGGGCAGTAGTCGTACCCTTTTTTATGGCCAATTACTTGCATATAAGCCTTCAAAATTAGGACTTTCGATTTCTCATGTTCAGCTCCCATAGACTTCAATAGAGTTCGCGGTTTGGGGCAGAACTTTTCCCCTGGGGGGGGGGAGGGTGTTCGGCCCTTCTCTATTCAGAATCAGACTTCTAAAGTAGGGTTAGTTCTACGTAATAAAATGTTTTAACATCAACAAGTGGGCATGGGGAAGTAAATGGGAGTGAGGGAGTGCACAGGGCAGGGTGCAATATACTTTGGGTATGGGGTGGTCACCTGCAAGTGGGGATGGGGAAGTAAATGGGAGTGCGGGAGTGCAAAGGGCAGGGTGCAATATACTTTGGGTATGGGGTGGTCACCTGCAAGTGGGGATGGGGAAGTAAATGGGAGTGCGGGAGTGCAAAGGGCAGGGTGCAATATACTTTGGGTATGGGGTGGTCACCTGCAAGTGGGGATGGGGAAGTAAATGGGAGTGCGGGAGTGCAAAGGACAGAGAACTGGACGGTGTGGGGAGGCTGTTATCTTACACAGTGCTAAGCACCGCTACCTTGCTGGGAGAGAAAACACTTACCATGTCACATCCAGACAGACACAAAGCTGACAGAGGAGTTCCTCTTCTGTGGTTTGCAGAGCAGTGTTCCAGAACTCCCAGGTAGAAGGCATACAGAGGGAGCCTGCATCTCTCAGCCAATACAGCTTGCTGATAGAGTCAGACAGGTGGAGCTCCGGAGAAAGTGGAAGATCAGGTGGGTACTGGTGATTTTAGTGGACTAAAATGTACTGAAGATTTTAGTCGACTAAAATACCACAAAATTTTAGTCAAAAGACTATGAGACTATATAGTCTAGACTAAAACTGAATCGAAATTTGACGTAAAAATTAACAGTGCCGATGCCATGATGACCATCAAATCTAAGACTAATATAATCTTTTTACATGAACAAAAATAAATTGGTCTAAAAACTGAAATGTCACATGATCACAAACTAACAATAGACATATTGAAAAGTAGATACATTCCAAATTCTATAATACATAGAATGTATCCTTTCCATATTTCAAAGGAGACTCAGGGCACTCAGGAGAAGACCTGGGGCATGTACCTTTGGTTTAGCTAGGCCCCTGTTTTAACTGTCACAATGATCGCCACTGTACTTATCATAATCAACATTGATAACAAGAACACACTAATAAAACTCACCGACACACTCCATGCGATGACCATCATAGTAATATCCATTAGGGCAGTAGCAGGCAAACAGTGGAGACTTGTTGAGACAGACTCCTCCTTTACATATTTCTGGACTAAATAGCTTGCATTCATCAACATCTGAGACAGAAATAGAAGTAAAAATTGTGTGCTATGAGACCTTACAGCCAAGATCAAAGGGTTAGTTCACTTTTAATAGGAACACCCCCACACAAATAATTTCCTAATGGTGTAATTGGCTCACAAAAATTGAAGTAAATTTTTAGGCACGGCCTGTAATAAGAACTTCAGTTTTGGTCAGATGCGCTCCAAAGGTTAAATACCTTGGGGGATACAGACCCCTATTAGAACACCAAGAGAGCACCAGGTGATTATAATGAACCAGACCCTCCCATTCGGAATCAGTCTGGTGAAACCAACAGGTATGTCTTCAGAGCAACAAAAGGTAGGAATCTGCTACACAGTTTGTTAAAATCCCTGCAATGTACAGTGATCCTTATGTCTGAAGCTGCTTCTGCCAGGGACTTCTCTGTCTTGCCTGAATGGCAGGATGTCTGACTGTTGGATGAGCGACCCTCGCACCTCATAAATCAGCACTGGGCTATGAGAACCCAGCTTGCCTAACCACATATGTGCAGTCTGGTCTCTCGCCTGCAGTGGCTGAGCTTATTGCTCTGCAAGGGAGAGAGGGAGAGAAATAGACGTAGGGAAAGTGGACTGCGCATATGTGGTTAGGCAAGCCAAGTTCTCATTCATGAGGTGCTGGGTTTATGCATCCAATGGTTGGTCAGTCCAGTCATCTAGGCAGGATGGAGAGGGGAAGTCCATAGTAAAAGTAGCTTCAAAAGTAAGGGTAACTTTTAAAAACAGAGGACAGCATTTTAGTGCATACGCAGTGGCATCACTAGGGTTGGTGTCATCTGGTGCTGTAAAACATGATGTCACCTTTGCCCCCCCTATTAGCCTGCCACAGACACCCCCCCACCCCCTCACTATCCTCACTAGCCTGTTACAGTGCTCTCCCCCCCCCCCCCCCCCCCCCCCCTTGCCAGGAGAAGGGATAGGAATAGGAAGGAGGGAAAGATGGAGAAGGTAGAAAAAGAGTGAAATGGAAGAAGGGGAGAGAGAGAGAGAGGGGGTGAGAGAGAGGGGGAGGGGTGAGGGGGGGGTGAGAGAGAGACAGGGGTGAGAGAGAGGAGGGAAAAGGGGGATAGGGAGGGGGGTTGAAAGAGAGAAGGGGGAGTTGAGAGAGAAAGGGATGGGGGTGAGAGAGAAAGGGCAGGTGGAGGGGGAAGGGGGGAAATGACGGAATGACGGGGGAGAGAGAGAGGGGAGATGAGAGAGAGACAGGGGTGAGAGAAAGAGAGGGGGGAGAGAGAGAGGGGGTGAAAGAGAGAGGGGCTCCCCTATCTCCACCATACTTTACCAGGATCCCCCCCTGAACAAAAACTATACCGGACTCTCACCTTCCCATAGCCCGTCGGCTCCTTTTTACCAGCTGTGTGTAGCGAGGCTGCCGAGGCACGATCACAGCCCAGGACTCTGACCTGCTCTGGCTAGTAAGCTACTTCCGGGATTGGAGGCTGCAGCCACCGGTGCCTCCTGCTTCTGCTTCGCTCCCCTGTCACCAAACGGTCAGTCCATGACCGCCCCTGGTGTCATCCGGGTGCGGTCCACTACCCCCCACATCCCTGTAGCGACGCCACTGTGCATACGTAAAGCTGCAGTGCATATGGATTTTTTAAAAATATCATTAAAGGTCACCTACTCCTTAAAGGGTATCATCTGGGAAAAAATTGTATCATCTGGGAAAAAAATTGTATTTTGGATATTGTGGAGTTGATTTTCTAAAGTAGCAGAGCAGGTTGACTTTGCAAAAAATGCCCAATCATGTGCAAATAAATGTAATATAGTTTTTTTCTTGCACATAATTGGACTAGATCCTCAGTATACTGTATGTTGTAAATTCAGGAAACAACACAAGTGTGCACAGTGCACTAGATAATTAAACATGAAGAGGAATCAGACCTACCTCTGTATTCTTGTCCTGATGCAAAAAAGCCCACTCCCTCTGGACACAGTCTTCGGTATTCAGCTAAAAAAATGTGCAGTTTAAAAAAAATTCTTTCTAAAGCATACGACTAGCTAGTAGGGACAACTACCAATTTCAAATCAAATTATAAAACCGGGTATCATAAAACAACTACATGTAGGAGACTGCAATCATAGAAAACAGTGCACAGACCACTATAAGACTAATGTCGATGCCAGGGCTATGCCAAGTGTCCTATTACTAAGCCCTACTGAAAGGTGCCTATGGTACTGCATATCCAAAAGATGCTTCTTGGCTGTTGAAGCTATGTTTTTTTTCCCATTATATTGGCATTCACCTTTAATTAAATCTTAGTATAGGCTAAGGAAGGTTGGACAACCACTTCTGGAAATATAAGACCGTATATTTGAAAGCACCAGTCTTTACTTAAACATTAAACTTCAACAATCTGCAATATTTTACATAAGTCATTCTCAGCCACTGTTCCTCCAGAGGTTGCTAGGGGTTCTGTGGCTGAATGACCTCCCATCTGAAGGTGCCTATTTAGATCCAGGGTCAAAGCCACCTAGCAAAGCCAGCAACATGACACCAATGATCTTTTTAGCTGTCTTTAACCCATTATACAAAAAAAAGAAGGCCACAAATACTAAGACAATGGCAGAACTCGGTCCCTTAAAACACATACTGTAAAGACCTAAAAATACTTTTTTGCCCATGGGACTTTCATGAGTTGTGCTTAATAAGATTGATAACAACCTTCTTAAAAAATACAAAATGTATTCCATATTAAAATTAAAACCAAACATATTGGACAATACATGGGTCATAATAAAATAGACACAATATACATCTGTTGATATACATTAGTTGAATATATACAATATTGCAAACACGCTCAGGTGCCCATTTGAATTGAGATCTCGGCGCGTTTTGTGGAACAGCGCCCACTTCCTCAGGAAACAGTCAAATTTAGTGTATCTGTGGAGAGACCATGTCAGAAAAGAAGACTAAAATAGATAATAAACTTATATATGTATATATATATATATATATATATATATATATATATATATATATATATATATATATATATATATATATATATATATATATATATATATATATATATATATATATATATATATATATATATATATATATATATATAAAACCACTATTGATAGTTGTTGTTTACTTACTCAGTAAGCATACTTACATATCAACTGAAAAAAGATGGTAAAAGCGCAAACAAATGCAATCCAAAGGATAGATATATAAAGCATAACAATGGCGTAGGAGTACATCCACAGGGTAAGCTCTGTCCAGGAGCTGAAAGTGGACCCAGGGCCAAGGCAAACATTGGGGCTTACTGAGCAAGTGAACAACCACTATACCACTATATATATATATATATATATATATATATATATATATATACATATATATATATATATATACACATATATATATATATACACATATATATATATATATATATATATATATATATATATATATATATATATATATATATATATATATATATATATATATATATATATATATATATATATATATATATATATATATATATATATATATATATATACAGTGGGGACGGAAAGTATTCAGACTCCCTTAAATTTTTCACTCTTTGTTATATTGCAGTCATTTGCTAAAATCCTTTAGGTTCATTTTTTTTCCTCATTAATGTACACACAGCACCCCATATTGACAGAAAAACACAGAATTGTTGACATTTTTGCAGATTTATTAAAAAAGAAAAACTGAAATATCACATGGTCCTAAGTATTCAGACCCTTTGCTCAGTATTTAGTAAAAGCACCCCTTTTGATCTAATACAGCCATGAGTCTTTTTGGGAAAGATGCAACAAGTTTTTCACACCTGGATTTGGGGGTCCTCTGCCATTCCTCCTTGCAGATCCTCTCCAGTTCTGTCAGGTTGGATGGTAAACGTTGCTGGACAGCCATTGTTAGGTCTCGATGCTCAATTGGGTTTAAGTCAGGGCTCTGGCTGGGCCAATCAAGAACAGTCACGGCGTTGTTGTGAAGCCACTCCTTTGTCATTTTAGCTGTGTGCTTAGGGTCATTGTCTTGTTGGAAGGTAAACCTTCGGTCCAGTCTGAGGTCCTGAGCACTCTGGAGAAGGTTTTCGTCCAGGATATCCCTGTACTACGCATTCAACTTTTCCTCGATTGCAACCCATCGTCCTGTCCCTGCAGCTGAAAAACACCCCCACAGCATGATGCTGCCACCACCATACTTCACTGTTGGGACTGTATTGGACAGGTGATGAGCAGTGCCTGGTTTTCTCCACATATACTGCTTAGAATTAAGGCCAAAAAGTTCTATCTTGGTCTCATCAGACCAGGGAATCTTATTTCTCACCATCTTGGAGTCCTTCAGGTGTTTTTTAGCAAACTCCATGCGGGCTTTCATGTGTCTTGCACTGAGGAGAGGCTTCCGTCGGGCCACAAAGCCATAAAGCCCCGACTGGTGGAGGGCTGCAGTGATGGCTGACTCTCTACAACTTTCTCCCATCTCCCGACTGCATCTCTGGAGCTCGGCCACAGTGATCTTTGGGTTTTTCTTTACCTCTCTTACCAAGGCTCTTCTCCCCGATAGCTCAGTTTGACCGGACGGCCAGCTCTAGGAAGGGTTCTGGTCATCCCAAACATCTTCCATTTAAGGATTATGGAGGCCACTGTGCTCTTAGAAACCTTAAGTGCAGCAGAATTTTTTTGTAACCTTGGCCAGATCTGTGCCTTGCCACAAATCTGTCTCTGAGCTCTTCAGGCAGTTCCTTTGACCTCATGATTCTCATTTGCTCTGACATGCACTGTGAGCTGTAAGGTCTTATATAGACAGGTGTGTGGCTTTCTTAATCAAGTCCAATCAGTATAATCAAACACAGCTGGACTCAAATGAAGGTGTAGAACCATCTCAAGGATGATGAGAAGAAATGGACAGCACCTGAGTTAAATATATGAGTGTCACAGCAAAGGGTCTGAATACTTAGGACCATGTGATATTTCAGTTTTTCTTTTTTAATAAATCTTCAAAAATGTCAACAATTCAGTGTTTTTCTGTCAATATGGGGTGCTGTGTGTACATTAATGAGGAAAAAAATGAACTTAAATGATTTTAGCAAATGGCTGCAATATAACAAAGAGTGAAAAATTTAAGGGAGTCTGAATACATTCCGTCCCCACTGTGTATATATATATGAGTCGGCACTCTTGATAAGTGCATATGATGGGTCCCTCAGCTCGTGTTAACCTCCACAGCACCAGATGATTATGACTATGGTGGTTGGGGGGGGGGGGGGGGGTTAGAAGACTGAAGCTTTCAATGAAAATCTTAGTCAGAAGCACAAGGCTACAAGGGACGCGTCTCATTGGTTGTAATTAATGTCCCTTGTGCTGATTTTGTTAAAAGAAAATCTTTTAAATTAAACTTAGGCTTTAGGGGTGGCACTCTGACCACGACTATAAGAGCTGCATTCTTGCTAGTGACCACCATGGTAAGAGGATTTTTTTTCCACTGATCCACAATGAATTGGTTTTTGTATGGTTTTCCCGAAGCCTAAAAATTAGTTTAGGGGTTCCTCTGGGGATAAAGGGTTGAGAAAACCTGTTTTAGGAGAATAAGAATAACAATGTAGCTGTTCATGGAGTGTTGTTGTCACATAGATGTCCTGCCTACCTGATTCCATGCTGGGGCATCTTTGAATCTGGCAGCCCTGACCCCAGCCTTTGCCAACAGTACAGCAACATTCAGCCAGGCTGACATTTTTGGAGAGCACATTCTGACACACATTGGGATCCTCTAGGTTGAAGTAACATTCCTTTAAGCCTGAGGTTGGTACAAAGTCCACACGGAAAGCTTCAGAATGGCTTGGAAAGGCAGGTCGTGCTAAAGTGGAAGAAAGAATTATGAATACCATTGATAATAGTAGGGTGTCTTTTTGATACAATCAAATATGACAAAAGCCTATGTTTTGAATATACATGCCCATGTATTACTCTTACCAGCACTGGCCGTTCGTATGCATTTTCCAAACATTGGATCAAACTCTTCATCGCTATTTGGACAGTTGCAAAGGAAGGAACCTTCAACATTTTCACATAGTGCTGTCCCGCACACACCTTGTAGAGTCTCACATTCATTAACATCTAGAAAGAAAAGAACAAGCTTTGGGAATACAGTGCATAATATCTAACCAAGTAAAAATCTGCTTTTTAGAAATGCATTTCCTGCAACCTGCCTGATTTCATTGATCTTCCTCAGCAGTTCATGGGATTTCCCACGGGCAAGCAAAGACATCAAGAACATAAACAGACAAGATCTGGTCTCATTATCAGTATGGCCTGTTGCATCCCAGTAGATGATCTATCATCCATTACTGACTTACCATGCCTTATTTTGCACTATGTCTCTGTATCAAGGTGGCCATCTTTGTGTAGGCACGGCTTTGCTCCTGGAAGTAAGAGTCTCCAGCAAGGAGAAGAGTGAGCAGCACAGTAGAGATGTCACCAAATCTCTCTCGAAATCTCCTGATACTAACAGTCAGAGGCAATAGTACCTTACATCTCACACTGCAGATAAACAGCTATGAGGCTGTGGGCATAAGAGTGCCTAGGCACACTCACATACCAGGAAGTGCTCTGCTTTTTCCAGGATGGATTCAAGACAAAGGGTATTTTTTTTAGTTTATTGCATAGACTCAATTAAGACTTCTAGATTTTTCTATGCCAAAGTAAACAGTCACATCTTAAGCTCAGTTCCGCTTTAAGTTGCCTCTTTTAACTTTTACTAGATAGTGTTATGGAACCATCCCTAGCCACAGCCATTATGGTGTATGTATAGCCAAAATGTTTTCTTTTAGTTTTGGAGTAGGAAAGGGTTAATGTGTACCATTGGGGAAATTCCCCCAATTTCCTGCCCCACAGGCATGACAGGAAGTTAGAGGAAATCTCCAAAGTGAGGAGAATTCCACTCTTAGTTGTCCCTGGAAGAGGTGTCCCAATTGGAAGAGTTTCCCTTACCGTTTGTTCTGCGAACAACTCAAAAATGTTGGATTTACCCTCACTTTCTTTTTCCATGACAATGGTCACCAGTACAAAAAGAGAGGGTGAATCTCCCCATTGGGGACATAGACAGCAATAAAAACTTGACATAGGGTCTATCCCTTCCTAACTCTATCCAAAAACAAAAATAAAAGGTTTTGCATAGAGATACACTTTAAGGACACATACCTCTGAAGAAGATTAAGACCTCAGATTATACATTACCCACAAGGGACACATTCATGTGAACCATGGGGCACCTAAGATATAAGATGGCTCACTGACAAAGTCTCAGGACTTGAATGCCAACATGTTGCTGTTTCATAAAACATGAAGTCACAGCATGCTACTTTTCCAGCTTATAGACTTTTGCATCAAAATTCTATTCAACATATTTGGAGACACAGAAAGGCAACATTGATGAAATAATATACTTATTATGGGTATTGGCTAAGGTTGTTGTCTTTTTGCACAGGTTTCAATAATGTGCGTGACTGCCAAGTGGAGGAAAATATAAAAATTCAGCAACGCGCACCATTCACCCTCTCAGCCCCTTCATCTTTATTGACCCGACTTTGGGGCCCCATATCTCAGGGCCACTTGGTGATAGGAACCCCAAATGTGGAGTGCAAACACAGTGGAACTAGCATTACAACATATCCAAAGTTGGGGTTCATAGCACTAAGTGGCCCCGAGATACGGGCCCCAAATTCGGGTCACAAATAGTCAAGCACTTTTCTGCAGCAGAGAATGACATTTTGCGACCCGAATTTGGGGCCCCATATCTCGGGGCCACTTGGTGCTAGGAATCCCAAATTTGGTGTGCAAACACAGTGGACTATAACATATCCAAAGTTGGGGTTCCTAGCACCAAGTGGCCCCAAGATACAGGCACCAAAGTCGGGTCGCAAAATGTCATTCTCTGCTCTGCAGTATGTTCAATATGGGATCCATTTCCAAAAAAAAACACATAAAGAGAGGCAAATGCAAGTATACAACTGCTCTCTCTGATGCTGCTCACTCTGATCAAAATGGCAGAAATAGTTAAAATGTATCATGCTTTCTGAGCTTGGGGAGTGTCTTTGTTATCTTAACTAAACCCAAGATATGGGGCCCCAAAGTGGGGTCGCAAAATGTCATTCTCTGCTGCAGTTTACCATCATATTGCTGTGTTTTCTGCTCCAAAAACTAGGTTCCTTTAAAAACACTTATAAACGCAAACGCAGCTAAAAATGGTACCGGTGTTTAGCCGCGCTTGGCATCTGAGACGTGGAAAACGTTTGCGTCTGAACCCATTTTTTTGCTTCTGGAAAATGAGGTTAAACGCAACTGCCTAAAAACGCCAAAAAACGAGACTGTGTACATGGACACATAGGATAACATTGAATGAGTTCAGAGGCAGTTGAAAAAAGTGTCCAACTGCCTCTGAACGCGAGTTTAACAGCATCTCGTGTGCATGAGGCCTTAGAATCGCATGTGATTCCAACAAGAATGCAGTATGATTCAGTACAAGTACTCATGCAAATGCTTATGATCGGCACTGATACTGGTATCGGTGCAACCCTAGTTTTTTTTCCATTTGCATCCCAGTTGGGAAATTTCCTTTACTATAGCCAAAACAAGAAGTGGGAGAAAATCCCTGTTTGTCACCAAGTCACTGGAAAACTAGTGTCCCTATTGGAAATATTTCCCTTTATTCATGTTTTGGTGACAACCCAACATTGGGATTTTCTTTCACTTTGGCTCCTTTCACACTGGGACGGGGGCGGCGTCGGCGGTAAAGCACCACTATTGTTAGCAACGCTTTACCGTTGGTATTCGGCCGCTAGCGGGGGGGGCGGTTCTCCCCCCCCGCTAGCGGCTGAGAAAGGTTTAAAAACCACCGCAAAGCACCTCTACAGAGACGCTTTGCCGGCGGTATAGCCGCGCTGCCCCATTGATTTCCATGGGCAGGAGTGGGGAAGGAGCAGTGTATACACCGCTCCTTCCCCGCTCCTAAGATGCTGCTGGCAGGACTTTTTTTCCCGTCCTGCCAGCGCACCGCTCCAGTGTGTAAGCCCTCGGGGCTTTCACACTGGAGACAGAGCAGCGGCACTTTCGGGTCGGTTTGCAGGTGCTATTTTTAGAGCAATAGCGCCTGTAAACCACCCCAGTGTGAAAGGGGCCTTAAGGTAATAATGGTAAACAGAACAAATAGAGAGGGTGACAGCCATAAAAAAAACTGACAGGTGTTCTAATTGCTCCCCCAAAAAAACAAAGAAAAAAAAAAAATTGCCTTTGGTTATACTTTAGCTGCACTTCATGGATTTTTGTTTTTTTTGGTGTATTTCACAGACTTTAATTGTTGTGTATGACTATACTGGAGACCCTGATACTGATTCCATGAAGTGGAACAATAAACATAACCTTCTATGCAACATTCTATGCATTAAGGTGAAAAACCTCCTGTGATGCAGCAGCCCCCAGAGCCCCCCTTTTACTTATCTGAACCCTGTCTTTCCAGCGACGGGGACGAGCACACCCGCTCCAGCCGCTGTTTCGCAGCCATTGGCTCCCGCTGCTGTCAATCAAATCCAATGACGCGGGAGACGGGACCGAGTCCTGCTGTCTGTGTCAATGGATGCAGCAGCAGGACATGGGAGCGCGCCCGCACAAGTGCCCCGAGGGAGAGCAGCTCTCCAACGGGGCACTCAAGAAGAGGACGAGCCAGGAGCTCCGGCGAGGGACCACAGAAGAGGAGGATTGGGGACACTCTGTGCAAAAAACCAACTGCACAGAGGAGGTAAGTATGACATGTTTGTTTTTTGTTTTTTTAAAGACGAACCTTTACATATCCTTTAAGTGTGACAGATATGCAGAACAAAAAAGAAAATAATCAGGAAGGGGGCAAATGCTTTTTCACATCACTGTATATATATATATATATATATATATATATATATATATATATATATATATATATATATATATATATATATATATATATATATATATATATATATATATATATATATATATATATATACACACACATTCACAGCTGTGTGAAAAATTATTTGCCCTCTTCCTGATTTTTTATTTTTTTTATATATTTTTCACACTTAAATGATTCAGATCATCAAACAAATTTTAATATTACACAAAGATAACCCGGGTAAATCCAAGATGCAGTTTTTAAATTATTATTTCATTTATTAAGTGAAAAAAGCTGTTCAAACCTGCCTGGCCCTATGTGAAAAAGTAATTGCCCCCTCCCATGCTGAATCATGAATGAAATATGATTAACCACAATTTTTTGGAAAGCGGAGTTAAATTTCACTTGCCACACCCAGGCCTAATTACTGCCAGACCTGTTGAATCAAGAAATCCCATAAATAGAAGCTGTCTGACAAAGTGATGCACGCTAACAGATCACAAAAAGCCACACATCATGCCACAATTTAAAAAAATTCAAGAACAGATTAGAAACAAAGTAATGTACATGTATCGGTCTAGGAAGGGTTTCAAAGCCATTTCTAAGGCTTTGAATCCCAGTGAACCAAGGGGAGAGCCATTATCCACAAATGGAGATAACTTGGAATAGTGGTGAACCTTCTCAGAGTGGCCGGCCTACAAAAAGTGCTCCAAGAGCATGACGACTCTCATCCAGGAGGTCATAAAAGAACCCAGAACAACATCCAAAGAACTGCAGGCCTCACTTGCCTCAGATAAGATCAGTGTTCACGATTCAACAATAAGAAAGAGACTGGGCAAAAATGGCATCTATGGGAGAGTTCCAAGGCTAAAGCCACTGCTGACCAAAAAGAACACAAAGGCTCATCTCACATTTACCAAAAAACATCTTGATAATCCCCAAGACTTTTAGGCAGATATTCTGTGGACTGATGAGACAAAAATGTAACTTTTTAAAAGGTGTGCGTCCCGTTACATCTGGCATAAAATTAACACAGCATTTCATAACAAGAACATCATACCAACAGTCAGACATGGTGGTGGTAGCATGATAGTCTGGGGCTGCTTTGCAGCTTCAGGACCTGGATGACTTACCATAATTGATGGAACCATGAATTCTAAACTCTACCAGAAAATCCTAAAGGAGAATGTCCAGCCATCAGTTTGTGACCTTAAGCTCAAGTGCACTTGGGTTATGCAGCAGGACAATAATCCGAAACACAACAGTCAGCAAGGCCACCTCCAAATGTTCAAACAAAGCAAAATGTAGGTTTTGGAGTGGCGTAGTCAAAGCCTGGACTTGAATCCAATTGAGATGCTGTATCATGACCTTACACAGGCCGTTCATGCTGGAAAACCCTCCAATGTGCTGAATTAAAACAATTCTGCAAAAAGTGGTCCAAAATTGCTCCACAGCAATGTGAAAGACTCATTGCCAGTTATCGCAAAAATGCTTGATTGCAGTTGTTGCCGCCAAGGGTGGCACAACCAGTTATTAGGTTTAGGGGGCAGGTGTTACTGGCCATCGGGACTACCGGGAGTTTCCCGGTGGGCCGATGGCTCAGTGGGCCTGTTTCAGTGACAGCCTGTCAAAATAATGGATGCCCGTGCAGCCATTATTTTGAGCACTGCTGTACTGCGTCCCTACCATGGGACCAAGAGGCAATTTAGGGGTGGACTTTGCCGGGATGGTGGGAGCTGGCTCGGTGCTTTAGTGTTTCACTGCCGGCTCGCCCACCACCTGTAGCACAGAGCACTTCCTTTGCCACTGCGATAGGTTACTGTAAGTCACGCTGGTGGGCGGGGAAGTCCTCCGACGGCCGCTGCCGATCCCATCCTCTGGATGATCCCTGATGTCAGCGTGTGGGGCAGTGGGTGACAGCCGGCTCGGTGCAGCTGCCCTAGAGGAGAGGATTCGCACACTGCTCCTCAGCCAGCTTGTGACAAACACTGCTTCTCCCGCCCCTCTCTCCCTGCCCATGCGTTGCATCTATGAAGAGCAAGAGGGAGCAGGAAGATTAAACAAGCAGCCGACAGCCACACTAAAGCCCCCCCCCACCATTCAAGTGAGTTAGCTGAGCACTGACCAGACCCTCTCTCCCTCCTCTCTCTCTGCCCCTCTCTGCCCCCTTCTCTCTCTCTCTCTCTCTCTCTCTCTCTCTCTCTCTCTCTCTCTCTGCCTCCCTTTCTCTCTCTGCCTCCCTTTCTCTCTCTGCCCCCTTCTCTCTCTGCCTCCCTCTCTCTCTCTCTGCCCCCTCTCTGCCTCTCTCTCTCTCTGCCTCCCTCTCTCTCTCTGCCCCTCTCTCTCTCTGCCCCTCTCTCTCTCTGCCCCTCTCTCTCTCTCTCTGCCCCCCTCTCTCTCTCTCTGCCCCCTCTCTGCCCCTCTCTCTCTCTGCCCCTCTCTCTCTCTGCCCCCTCTCTCTCTCTGCCCCTCTCTCTCTCTGCCCCTCTCTCTCTCTCTGCCCCCTCTCTGCCCCCTCTCTCTCTCTGCCCCCTCTCTGCCCCTCTCTCTCTCTCTGCCCCCTCTCTCTCTGCCCCCTCTCTGCCCCCTCTCTGCCCCTCTCTCTCTCTCTGCCCCCCTCTCTCTCTCCTCCCCTCCCTTTCTCTCTCTCTCCTCTCCCTTCTCCCCTCCTCTCTTTCTCCCTTCCACTCTCTCCCCCCCTCTCTATCTCTCTCTCACCTCCCTCAACCCTGAGACTACATCTCCCCTGGTCCTTGGCAAAATTGTCTCTGAATGGCAGTCTGAAAATGTGGTCACCCTACCAGGGGGCAAGTTGGCAATTTCCCCCCCAGACGCTCTGATGCCCCATACAAAGGCCGCACCGCTTCCCTCAGATCCATCCCAAACTCAATAAGTATCCATATTGCGCATTTGCGTATAGTTTTATATACTGTTTTGGTGCATGTTTGCAAAAATAAAGTGGGCTGGTCTGGGTGAAGTCCGGGGCCAAATTTTTGTCCCAGTCCAGCCCTGTTAGGGGGCAATTACTTTTTCACATAAAGGCGGGCAGGTTTGGACAGCTTTTTTGCCTTAATAAATGAAACCATCATTTAAAAACTGCATTTTGTATTTACTCGGGTTATCTTTGTGTAATAATAAAATGTGTTTGATGAGTCATTTAGGTGTGACAAATATGCAAATAAATAAAAAATCAGAAAGGGGGCAAATACTTTTTTCACTCATCTGTATATGTATAATTAGGGCAGACTCAATGGACCACTTGTTTTTTTTTTTTTTTTCTGCCATCACTCTTCTATATTTCTATGTTTCTAAAATTGAATGTTAAAAGCAAATGAAAATTTGAAGTACTTTCCAATGACATTCGTCAAGTCAGCGAAGGTAGTGTACGGCCAGCTTTATACTGCCCTGACAGGTATTTTTTCAGAGATAATTTGATAAACTGAAGCTTCAGTGTGACTTTCCATTGAAAAAGTAAAATCTATGTTCAAAGTCCATAGAGAGTATTACTAAAAGCTCTGGCTTTCTCCATGCGTAAAAAGTAGATCCCTGGAGCCCCAGCTGAAAGGGCTCAAAGCTAAACCACAAATGTGAGAAAAATGACTAAAAACATAAGCATACCTTCCATTTGTATAGTGTGTATTCATCTTAAAAACTCAAGGTTAACATTAATGTGCAACGTGGTTTACCAAAGGCTCAAGGTCAACCTCCCTACACGTGGAGGATTACCCAAGGCTCAGTGTTAACATTGAAGACAAATGTGTCTTCTTGTTTCCATGCAAAGGATCCAGGGTCATAATCCTGGAGTTGTATTACATCCAGCATAAGGGCTGAACATAGCTCAGATGTAGGGTTTCATAGAGGAATACACATGGACTACAGTGCATAAGAAATTGCATGCTACAGACTCGCTGCCGGTAATGCTCTTCAATAGATGTCCTGCCTGGACAATAATAACGCATCTTTAGGGTTACTCTCTATCTGTATAGCGTTCAGCATAGAAATCACTCACCCACGCAGTGCAGGTCGCCCCTCTCCCCCTCAAAGCCCCGGTCACAAAGGCATTGGTAGGATCCCATTAGGTTGAGGCAGACTGCATGTTCCCCACAGACACTCTTATTTAGACATTCGTTGATATCTGACACAGGAACACCAATGTTAAAGTAGTACTAAAGGATAAGCATTTTTTACCTTAATGGGTTCGCAGCATTAGGGTTAAAAATGCCCCAGTACATTCATAACTCCCCCATCCCCAAAAACTTACCTAATCTCCTTTGTCACCACTGCTGGGTTCCTTAACGATCCGCGCTACTCCCTGAACTTTCGACTTGTAGAGGAGAGTGTAAGGGAGTAATTGGCTCCTGTAGCTGTCTGCCAGGACTTGGGAGGAATGAGCAGGGGGGTGGCTTGCTGGGCGCTGTGTGTTTCAATGGACGCACAAAGCCCCGGCCAGGAGAGTGCACACACAGGTTTCTGTTTAACAACCAGCTAGCTAATGGAGACACCCACAAACAGGAGGGAGTGCAGTGGTTTTGGGACTGGTCGGGTAAACAAATATGGCAGATTATGAAGGAAGCAGACTTTACACACTTTCTAAGCCTGTACTTTCTTAAATTAAATTAACAAAATAAATTAGGGTTTAGTATCACTTTAAGGTTCCTTTGCCTCTCTTTTAGGCTACTTACAATGTTTTCATGGGCCCAGGAGGTCAAAGTCTATAGCATGCCCATGCTGAAATACGCTATGGCTGAATCAGACTGCATGATGTACTCAGTAGTACTTGTGCTTAGATCCATGTGCCTTCAGGGAGGTACACCCAGAATGCAGCTATTCTGTGATCCAGGCATACTGTATATCTTTGAACGTATAGGGTCTCCAAATGCAAGTAACACTCGATACAGCGTTCAGCCCCGATTATTACATTTGTTTGATAATTCCCTCCAGCATTCCCAAGAATTTTTACACTGTATCTCTTCTTTCCTATGAGCCTCAGGTCCATCTAGTGGCCATAATGTGGTATTTTCCTGATTCACTCTACGTTATAACTGAACCTATCTTTACTACTGCCCATAATATTTGAAGAACATTCAGCCAGTATGTACTGTACATGCAGTTTTGCTGGATGAATAGCTATGCAATTTTTTATTAAATAAAACCCTTAGTGTCTCACCTGTGCAGTCCCCTGATAACGACAACTGATAGCCAGGCTCACAGTCGCTTACACACTTGTAGGATCCTGGGGTGTTCTGGCATCGCATAGAGCCACAGATGGAATCCCCATATTCCAAACACTCATCTATATCTGAAAAAAAATAAAAAAATAATATAACATTAATGAAAAACCAAATTATTAATGATGTTTTAAAAAAATAATTAACAGTTAGTGTGGCCAAGTGATCTTAAACATACTGTATAGAGGACGCAAGAAAGGCTGCCTGAACAGTGACCTACTTCTGTTATATTAAATAAAGAAAAGTCTAATGCCCCGTACACACGATCGGACTTTTCAACAACAACGGTCCGCCGGACCTGTTTTATCGGACAATCCGACCGTCTGTATGCTCCATCGGACAATTGTTGTTGCTGTTTCAACGGACAAATGTTTGCTGTGCATGCTCTCAAACTTTTCGACAACAAATGTCCGATGGAGGATAATCCGATTGTGTGTACACAAGTCCATCGGACTAAAGTCCAAAGTACAAACACACATGCTCAGAACCAATGCTAAACATCAGCCAACAATAGCAGAAGTTGCCCAAAGGGTGGTGGTAAAGAGCTGAAAAACCACGTGAATTTGGGGAAAGTTAGCTGAAAATGTTCTGCTGTGTGCCAACGCCCATTCGGACAAAAATCCACAGAAATGTCCAATGGAGGTCCGATCGTGTGTATGAGGCTTAAAAGGAAAAAATACTACTTGCTCTTTCTTTAGATACTATAAACAATAATTTTGTGCAAAATCAGTATAATGGGAGTACCCTGTATTAAATATTCATTTGTAAAATATAAAGAAACATTATATAAAACATCAGTTTAAAAACTTGTCAAAGTAAAAATATTTAAACAAAAAAAAATACAATAAAATTGAAAATTTTCAGGAAACCTGCCATGAGAGAAACTTAGGGGGAGTTTTACTAAAATGGGAAAATGTGCAAAATCTGATGCAGCTGTGCATGGTAGTTAATCAGCTTCTAGTGCTGGCCATACATAATACAATTTTCTTATTCAATTTCTATTAGATTTACCTTCAACTATGTAGTACAAGGCCCTGTCTGATTGCATACAATTGAAAGCGTTTAGGTTTGACCTCATAAAAATAGTAAAAGAAAAATGTATAATGTATGGCCAGCCTAACTTCAGTTTGTTCAAGCTTTGACATCAAAACCTGGAAGCTGATTGGTTTCTATGCAAAGCTGCACCAGATTTTGCATACTTCCATTTGAGTAAAATTCCCCCTTAGAGGCTGCTATTTCTATTCTCGCCTTTGGAAAGAATTTTTCTTGACTGTCATACTGACCCAAGTATATACATTAGATCAGGACATCTGATTTCAATCTGAGGTTCCTGGTCAATGACTCAACTAGCATCTTCAGCAATGTCAGCAGCCATGTCAGGTTGACTTTAAAATGGACCATCTCTAGTGATGTCAGGGTGCTCCCGTGAGCTGGTAGTCAGTTTTAGCTTTAAATTATGAGAGTAAACCAAAGGATTAAGAGGTGAGCCAATGCACCGCCCTGGCTGTATGTTAATCAAGTCCAACGCTGCCATTCATTTATCAACATTTAGATCAGGGGTCTCCAAACTATGACCCTCCAGTTGTTCCCTTCGTGCCTAGTCATGTCTGTGAATGTCAGAGTTTTACAATGACTCATGTAGTTCCTCAACTGCTGGAGGGCCGTAGTTTGGAGATCCCTGATTTAGATGGATGGCTTAGATGAGAATGACTTACCCACGCAATTTTGTCCCTCACTTGACATTTCATGACCCCAGTTACATGTACATCGGTAAGAGCCAATCAGATTCTCACAGATGGCATTTTCTCCGCAGATAGTTGAATTGGCACACTCATTGATATCTAAAGAAAGATGAGAGTATATTCAATTATTGGCCTACTTATTTATCTTTATACTGTTGTGCTGTGAACAATAGTGTGACTTTCATTAGCATAGATGAGCAACTGAATTCATATTGTCATTGCGCCAAAGTCTGGTGGATAGACAGAACAAATATTGTGCTTAGGTAATTTCATACATTTCCAGACTTTTTTTTACTGCAGTTTTTTTTTCCTTGTCAAAAGATTTAGTAAAATAATAATGAACTTACACCCTTGTGAAGATACCATTGTAGGGGTACAGAGGTGCTTGGTGTACTTCCCCAAAGTGGCCACTAGATGTCACTATGGTTAAGGTCAGGAACTCTGTAGTAAGAATAGGCAGTGTAGTTGCCTAAGTATCCCCTAGAGGTCCTCAAGGTAGTGAGTGGGGTGTACCATAGATAGTGAGGTAGTGTCAACCCTGCCCCTGCCAATGTGGTACATCTTGGCATCTTGGGTAAGTGCGTTCAGTATAAATAGTCTGGCAGGAGTCCACCTGTAGAGTTGGTCATGAAAAGCAGGGCAAGGACCAAGCCATGCAAAGGTAAATTTTGGAGCTAAAACCTGTGGGAGTTTCCCCTTAGGGGGGAAGGGAAGTAAGGAAGCAATGGTCCAGGACCAATGGGACAACTCACATCCCTTGGGTATTAAATGTAGTAAACCTTTAGTATGAGCCTTGACTCAGCTTTCATCTCTGCTGCTCTCTGTTTGCAACTAAGGATTGTACCATCACCATTGGGATGACTGAAAAGATGTATATACAGTATGTAAATCAACTGTGTTTTAGTAAAAGAGCTAAAAGGTTTTCATTGTGTGGAGACTTCCCTCTCCTAAACTCTTTATGGGAATGTCTTCTGGAAACAAATAGGTGCTGGGTGAAGCTGCTATTGGGGTCCATTGTGATAAGGTATAAAGCGAGCAACTGTGTAGTGCTGGTCAGGCTAGGCCAAGGGCCTCCCAGGGGTGCCTCTGGTTGGTGGTCAGGTTAAAAACCTGTATTCACAGCACCTCAGTGAGTCTAAGGGGACCAACATATGGCCGAAAAAGGAAAGTGTCTCTTAGACCTGCAGTGGTTGGAAGAGGGCCAGAAGTGTAATGGGAGCTATATTATCTGGCAAACTAAAAGAACTCTTTTGAAGCTGGTTAAATAGCACTTCTATTACATTATTCCACAGCAGATGTAAACCCTCTAAATCTAAAATTGTCTCCAGTGTTGAGTTCTAACATTCAGGAAGCAATAGTAATACAGAATCTCATGATTAAAAGTGTCTAATGTTGGGTATATATGGGCAGAATATCAGCTGAAATCAGCCGGTACAGTAGAGACTGGACGAAATCCAGCCCGTGTGTACAGCTCCCTGTCCGACAGAAGCTGATCTAACGACCTGCCTCTGTCAAACAGGCATGCTGGAAAACCAGAATCTAATTGGCATCCGATCATCACTGGCAGCCAATGGCTGCGAGCGCTGACCTGTGTGTTCTGGCGGGGGGGGGGGGCAGTCCCCCTGTCAGAACACAATAGCTCAGCAGGGGAGATTGCTGTACTAACATCGCTTGTGTTAAGTCTGGTACACACAATATGTTTTTTTCGTTCAACCCTGGGGGTTAAACAAAACAAACCTGACAGATCACTGTACTAACACAAGCTGATGATCCACTGTTGTGCTATTGTGTTCTGACATGGGACTGCGGAGGAGTGTGGGGGAATGTGAGGGACTGCCCCCCGCCAGAACACACAGGTCAGTGCTCGCAGCCATTGGCTGCCAGTGCTGATCAAATGTCGATCGGATGCTGATTTTCCAGCATGCCTGTTCGACAGAAGCTAGTCTTGTTGAAACCAGCTTCTGTCAGATTACACATTTTATTGTCCCCTTCTAAGCTAAAAACATGAAGTGGGGAATTCTTACCGGCACAGTCACCAGATGAAGTCAACCTGTACCCAGCATCACAAACTGCTATACATTTATAGGATCCCAGTGTGTTTTCACAGGTTTGAGTTCCACAGATAGGTGACCCTCTCTCCTGACATTCATCAATATCTAGAGACAAGAACAAAAAAGATAGATGATTTGTCACTGTGCCACGTAATCAGGAACAGAACTGAAAGCGAAAACAGCATTCTAAAGGAGCATTGGTTTATCCAAAATAAAGGTAGAAGACTTATTTACTTTTGTAATGATTCCACCCTAATAGAAGGTAATTGCAAATTTATGAAAACTAAGCTATTGTGACATGTCAGGAGTGGTACTTGAGGTCCCCTACATTTACCAAGTTGATCACAGCAATGAGCTCTTGGTTTGGTCCGAATCAAATTTCGCTTCTTCAGAGGTTCAGGGAACCAAGCCAAACCTCTTGCTTCAGCAGGAAGTGAAACAATTAGGAGCAGTATAACTACCACAGCAGCTCCTTTAAAGCTAGAAAGTTGGCAGACGCCAGTGTCCTAACATCCAGTGAGTTATCCCTACCCATATGTAAAAAAACAAGAAAAACAAATGGGGCCTTCCCAAAATCCATACCAGATGCTTATACGAACATGCAGCCTGGTACATGTTCCTCACAGCAGTAGCCAGCCCCCCCCCCCCCCCCCCCTCCATGTCATTTGTCTGACAATCCATTATTAGCCTAGAAAATGGCCATTACAGTCGGCTCTCATTCAGTTCAGTGGGGTTAGGATTTAGCACACAAACTTCAATCAAATTTGGCAAACCCACTTGGAACCAAACCAAGGTATGTTTGGCTCATTACTATTGACCATCATTAACATAAAGAATCTGCTCGACTGTACCTGCACAGTTGACTTTGTCTGCAGTGGCTCGAAGTCCTGTAGGGCAAGTACATTGGAATGACCCAACGGTATTGGTACATCGGCCCCCTTGGCAGAATGTTCCCTGCAGACATTCATCCTTGTCTGGTCAGGAAAGAAAAGAACACTTTTAGTGAACAAATCACAAATTAAAAGTATCAACATTTCCTATCTACTGTATAGCCTTTGCCATTTATTTTTTATAACATTGACAAATTCAAAATTGGCTTTACAGGGTACCCTTCATATTAGTCCCTGCTCCTTTCAGGGCTGATTTACATCTATGCATTGTGGCAATGCATGCGATGGAAACACATGTTGCATTGATTCTGAATTTCATCCCGACCCCACTAAAGCAAGACACATGCTTTGCAGCGTGTTGTAAAACATGGCCACAGACCATATTACAATGCAGCGACAAGTCCGATATTCGGGACTGCTTTAATGAAATGAGGAGTAACACATAATGCACTTGCATTATTTGCATCGCACAAATACACTATACTGCCAAAAGTATTGGGACGCCTGCCTTTACACAAACATGAAGTTTAATGGCATCCCAGTCTTAGTCCGTAGGGTTCAATATTGAGTTGGTCTACCCTTTGCAGCTACAACAGCTTTCAATAGGGTTTAGGAGTGTGTCTATGGGAATGTTTGACCATTCTTCCAGAAGAGCATTTGTGAGGTCAGGCACTGATGTGGACAAGAAGGCCTGGCTCGCAGTCTCTGCTCTAATTCATCCCAAAGGTGTTCTATCAGGTTGAGATCAGGTAGGTTCTAACCCTTAGCCTTCATTAATTCTCTCTTATGTACTAGTGTACTGATCTTTCTACTATTATTCTAAATTTGGAAATAAATTTGCAGTCAGCCTTGAAAACCTCTGAAAGCTTTGCTCCAACCAAAATATTCTGCTTCTATGTTCCTGTCTAATGCCCCGTACACACGGTCAGATTTTCCGACGGAAAATGTGTGATAGGACCTTGTTGTCGGAAATTCCGACCGTGTGTAGGCTCCATCACACATTTTCCATCGGATTTTCCGACACACAAAGTTTGAGAGCAAGATATAAAATTTTCCGACAACAAAATCCGTTGTCGGAAATTCCGATCGTATGTACACAAATCCGACGCACAAAGTGCCACGCATGCTCAGAATAAATAAAGAGATGAAAGCTATTGGCCACTGCCCCGTTTATAGTCCCGATGTACATGTTTTACCACACCGCATTCAGAATGATCGGATTTTCCGACAACTTTGTGTGACCGTGTGTATGCAAGACAAGTTTGAGCCAACATCCGTCGGAAAAAATCCATGGATTTTGTTGTCGGAATGTCCGAACAAAGTCCGACCGTGTGTATGGGGCATAAGTGTACTTTTTGAGTGCTCCTGCCCATGTAAAACAAATAAGTTGAACCTTTAAGAGAAAAAAAAAACAGTGTATCCAAAAACTTCTATGCTAGATGTGAGATACTATTGTTCTCAACAGTTACGCCTAGTTGGGGCGCCAGACATCAACTGTGACCTAATAAAATGCTCAGCGACTGGTGTCTCTATTTGTGTATTATCTCAAGCTGCTTTATTAAACTTAACAATATCTTTTTTGTTTTACTGCTGGAAGACAATTATTCATCTGCATTAAAACTTGTGTTTTTAATTACTAGAGGCATCTTTGGGAAAATTCTGAAACTACACCCTGATGTGAAAACCTGACATGTTACGCCCCAGTTTTTTTTACTTTTTAGTCAGTACTGCACTCTAACTATTACTATAAGCAAAATGTAATTTATATTGAAAATGGTGTTGGTACGTAAATAGTGCACCACATCCCCTAGATCATATATAAATCCAAATTGTAGAGCAAAGTTTGGGACTTTAACCACTTGCCACCCAAGACAATTCTGGCATTTCTCTCCTACATGTAAAAAAATCATAATTTCTTTTGCTAGAAAAGAACCCCCAAACAATATATATATATATATATATATATATAATATATATATATATATATATATATATATATATATATATATATATATATATATATATATATATATATATATATATATGATAGGCAATACACACAACCTAGATTGTGCGAGGGCAACACTGCAGGCACCAGCAATAATCTCTCACGGTGAGCCCGCGGGCGCCGTTTGATTATGCTGGCCAGAAAGACTTCCTTCAAACCAATGTCTCATTCAAAAACTCAGTGACGATGTTCTTTCTTTCTCAATATGCAATATGTAATGTCCCTGTTAATTTATATATTATTAGCAGAGACCCTAGTGAATGAAATGGCTGTCATTGCAATTTTTTATGTCACAAGGTATTTGCGCAAAAATTTTCTAAATGCGAAATTCTTTTTTTTTTTTTCTTCAATTAAAAAAAAAAAGAAAAACACAATGTATATATATATATATATATATATATATATATATATATATATATATATATATATATATATATATATATATATATATATATATATATATATATATATACATCCCAATTTGTTTGTATAATGTGAAAGATAATGTTATCCTGAGTAAATAGATAAGCTAGGCAGGGCAATAACTTCTCCGCAGTATGTGGGAACCTTGCACGAAGATCTGAACAAATTAATGGGGTGGGAGACTACATGTCAAATGAGGTTCAATGTAGAAAAATGTAAAATAATGCATTTGGGTGGCAAAAATATGAATGCAATCTATACACTGGGGGGAGAACCTCTGGGGGAATCTAGGATGGAAAAGGACCTGGGGGTCCTAGTAGATGATAGGCTCAGCAATAGCATGCAATGCCAAGCTGCTGCTAACAAATCAAACAGAATATTGGCATGCATTAAAAAAAGGGGATCAACTCCAGAGATAAAATGATAATTCTCCCACTCTACAAGACTCTGGTCTGGCCGCACCTGGAGTATGCTGTCCAGTTCTGGGTACCAGTCCTCAGGAAGGATGTACTGGAAATGGAGAGAGTACAAAGAAGGGCAACTAAGCTAATAAAGGGTCTGGAGGATCTTAGTTATGAAGAAAGGTTGCGAGCACTGAACTTATTCTCTCTGGAGAAGAGACGCTTGAGAGGGGATATGATTTCAATTTACAAATACCATACTGGTGACCCCACAATAGGGATAAAACTTTTTTGCGGAAGGAAGTTTAACAAGACTCGTGGCCACTCATTAAAATTAGAAGAAGAGAAAAGAGGTTTAACCTTAAACTACATAGAGGGTTCTTTACTGTAAGAGCGGCAAGGATGTGGAATTCCCTTCCACAGGCGGTGGGGTCTTAGCGGGGGGCATCGATAGTTTCAAGAAACTATTAGATAAGCACCTGAACAACCACAACATACAGGGATATACAATGTAATACTGACATATAATCACACACATAGGTTGGACTTGATGGACTTGTGTCTTTTTTCAACCTCACCTACTATGTAACTATGTAACATGGCCCATGTAGCTTACGATACATCTTCTCAACATGGTCAAAGCTTACATTCCAGGAGAATTGAAACAAACATCCCCCTCACCCCCCCAAAAAAACCCCACACAACTCAACATATTTTACAACTAAATTTGCTTTTATCAGGGGTGATAATTGTGCCAGTGCATAATGCACTTTTGTTTTTATTATAATTTTGTTTGCACTAAGCACTGGCACTTTTTGGGATAATTATCACCCCTAATGAAGCCCAAATGTTGGGTTATGTTTTTTTTTAATAATTTTAGATTAGGAGGAGACTTAAAAGGAAAAATAGCAGAGACTTGTTCTAAACAGATTTTGCAGCGTAAAGGAAAAAAAAAACTAGTCTTAATGGAAATATGGTTAAAGCTGCCAAATTAAAGGTATATCTGAGACTCCTTTAATAGTCTTTTTGAAGAGAAAAGGATAGGAGATAAAAATGGAATAAAGAAGTTAGAACACAAATATACAAAGTATTGTGACACCTGTCTTTACAGGCACATGAACTTTAATGGCATCCCAGTCTTAGTCCATAGGGTTGAATACTGAGTTGGCCCACCTTTTGCAGCCATAACAGCTTCAACTCTTCTGGGAAGGCTCTCCACAAGGTTTAGGAGTGTGTCTATGGGAATGTTTGACCATTCTTCCAGAAGCACATTTGTGAGGTCAGGCACTGATGTGTACAAGAAGGCCTGGCTCGCAGTCTCCACTCTAATTCACCCCAAAGGTGTTCTATTGGGTTGAGGTCAGGACTCCGTGCAGGCCAGTCATGTTCCTCCACCCCAAACTTGCTCATCCATGTCTTTATGGACCTTGCTTTGTGCACTGGTGACCAGTCATGTTGGAACAGGAAGGGGCCATCCCCAAACTGTTCCCACAAAGTTAGGAGCATGAAATTGTGGAAAATTTCTTAGTATGCTGACATCCTTCACTGGAACTAAGGGGCCAAGCCCAACCCCTAAAAAAAAAAACAATCCAACACCATAATCCCCCCTCCCCCAAATTATTTGGACCAGTGCACAAAGCAAGGTCCATAAAGTGCAGGAACTTGACTGGCCTGCACAGGGTCCTGACCTCAACCTGATAGAACACCTTTGGGACAAATTAGAGCGGTCATTGCCTGACCTCACAAATGCACTTCTGGAAGAATGGTCAAACATTCCCATAGACACCTAAACCTTGTGGACAGCCTTCCTAGAAGAGTTAAAGCTGTTATAGCTGCAAAGGGTGGGCCCTCGCAATATTGAACCCTACGGACTAAAACTGGGATGTCATTAAAGTTCAAGTGCGTATAAATTCAGGTATAAATCCAAATACTTTTGACAATATAGTGTATATGAACTAGAAATGTATGTTAGCGATCAAATTTAAAATCTCTATATAAACTGTAAAATAGAGGTATAGCAGTTATGCTAATAATAGTATATGATACTTCTGGAAAATCCCTAATTTTATGTGGGGACCAATGAGCTCTGAGTGTCACCTTCTAAATTTATAAAAATAATGTGAAATATAATAAAGGTTCAGAATTGTTTTTACTCTTAATTGACATGTATTAGGGTAATGTGTATTGGACTTGTTATGCAAAAGTAACCTTTTTTTAAATTACAATGAAAATGTCTGCACAGGGTATAAATAAAGACAACCCTGACAACAGAGGAACTTTCTCTGTTTTTCTTTGGTGTTAAAACCTTCTATAATTGTTCAATTACGCTCTGGTAGTTACCAATTCTAATATGCTAAGTAATTGCTTAATCTCCATTTGCTCTCATTTGATGGCCTTGTTTGGTGTATGCCTTATGGCAGGGATATGCAATTAGCGGACCTCTAGCTGTTGCAAAACTACAAGTCCCAACATGCTCTGCCTCTGGGTGTCATGCTTGTGGCTGTCAGAGTCTTGCTATGCCTCATGGGACTCGTAGTTCTGCAACAGCTGGAGGTCCGCTAATTGCATATCCCTGGCTTATGCATTTCAATACAGAGAAAAAAAACGCCAGGCCATGGTGCTAACAATTGTTATTTGTCTGCTTCTTAGGTGTGTACTTCCTTGCGGTATATTGGGAAGGGGGCAAATATAATTAAGGTAGCACACAAATACGATACGACACGACATAAAAATATCTACAGGAAACCCTCAACCTAGAGGAAGAAAATGAGGACAAAAATGGAGTCCACAATTGTGCAGAAAAGAAAAACTATAATAACATTTTAAAGCCTTCAAGGTGAAATTCTGGAGCAAATCTACAATTTCAAATACCTGGAGTCTACCATTAGCTAGAATAGAAGGGGAGATGATGAGGTCAACTGCGGAATAGCTGTAATATAAGGACATTGTAGGACAAGGGTTTATTGGGAAGGACACAGGCAAAATAACTAAGTTGGCTGTACACCATTTTTTCTTATCACTACCCATGCCTACAGCTATGATTCATGGACACTTGATTTGATTGTAGCCGTATTAGTGCAATTGTGACAGAGAAAATTGAGTACTGTCCGTGATACTTTTTTTATTTGCACTATTTGCACTGCTTAGACCTTGAAGAAAGGGACATACCCCGAAAGCTTGTCCTGAAAAATTGTATGTTAGTGCAAATAAAAAAAGTATCACGGACAGTACTCAATTCATGGACACGGTATAGCAATCTTGAGTTGAATTCAGTCGACGGAGATGCCCTACCTCAGGCAAATTGGACAGAGGGTTAAATGGGACAAATCAGTATGCTATCCATCAGGTAAAAACTGGATGTGACATAAAAAAGTGACAGACTAAAGCATATAAGTGGAGGATCAACGCTGAAGAAGCATCAGACAACCATGGTGTGAACTTGGACCAAGCAATGACATCTAGAAATTGAGTGACCTTGTGTATTTTACACACCCCTGACACTACAAAGTACAAGGATGAAATAAGGAAAGGTTTTAAAAAAAAAATGATCATACCAACACATGACGATCCATCAGGACTGGTGACAAAGCCCTCTGCACACACACATCTATAGGAGCCCTCAGTGTTCTGGCATTCACCACGTGGAAAACAGTATTCTCCTTCCAGGCATTCATTAATGTCTGTAGCAAACCAAGTTAAAGGTTAATACAATAGCCATATATGAAGGGACATCCACAAGAGAGGAATGTTACTGCTGCATAGAAACTGCTAATAAATCCAGGAGGTAGGTAATATTGTATTAGGATGTAGGACCTTTTTTTTGGCCCAGTAGTTAGCCCCATGGTGTGGCTCTGTATGAAGCTACTGTATGTCCTCACAACTCATGGTGTTATTTCATTTGCAAGTGCAAGGACTCTTTCAGGCATGGCTCCACCTTGTCATTTCTGAACTAGAGATCTACTGTATAGACTGACTTTTTTAGTGTGTGGGTTATTTAGTCGGATCCCTCCAGTATTGTGGAGGAAACTGAGAACTTCTCCCTTTTTGTGTGAGCCCAGCATAGTTTTACAATGTAGGCTTGGGTTAGCCTGAAGCAAGCGTTTCCCTCAGGAAAAGGCAGGATCTGCTCCCTAATAGGAGGTAAGACAAACCCATGGCATCCCTCCTTGTGAAAAGCGCTGCTATAGGGTGTGGGCACAGGTCACTCTCCCCTTGAAGACACAGTAAACTTGGAACTTTTCTGAAGTGTGGCATTGGCAAAATTAAACTAAAGCGGTAGGTGCTTTTACAGCGAGTTGTGCCAGTCCAAAACTGTACTTTAGGGCATAGCAGCCCACTTTTATTAAATAAACAAAAGGTTCACATGCACATTAGTTGCCCACGTAGGGGTTTCTCCCACACATGATCCAAACAATGCAAATGCTGAGCCACCTGGCTCGTTTGTTGGCAGCATCGCTGCTCCTCTTACTAGTCCTTCTGACTGTGGTGTCTGGCACTCCTGGATTACTTTTGCTCTCTTACTTTAGTTGTAGCATCCTGCTGCACGGCCCATTTCTGGCCTATGGATTGGGGTTCTCTTGACACCCTGATAGAAGCCGACCTGACTCCTGGAACGAGACCTCCTGTCTCCTGGCACCTGACTGGGGCACCTCTGACCCCTCAGTGAGACCCTCTGTCTCTTGGCTTGGGCACCTATGACCCCTCTGTGAAATCCTCTGTCTCTTGGGTTCTGGCTGCGGCACCTCTGACCCCTGGGTAAGACCCTCTGTCTATTTGCTTCTGGTTGTGGCACCTCTGACCCCTGGGTGAGACCCTCTGTCACTTGGCTGGGGCACCTATGACCCCTGGGTGAGACCCTCTGTCTCTTGGCTTCTGGCTGTGGCACCTATGACCCCTGGGTGAGACCCTCTCTCTATTGGCTTCTGGCTGGGGCACCTATGACCCCTGGGTGAGACCCTCTCTCTATTGGCTTCTGGCTGGGGAATCTGACCCCTGGGTTAGACCTTCCGTCTCCCACACTAGGAGTGGTCTCCAAACTAGAAGCTCTGAGCTAAGTATATAACAATTCTGCACACCTGTGTACTCAGACAGGTTGCAGGCGTCTAGCAAAACCCAAACACAGGATTGAAAGTTCAGATTCAGAACTACAGAATCCAGAGAAAGCCAAAAACATTCTCTGCTCACAAAAAATTTGTCTGGAACTTCGCATTAACCCTAAATGCGAATCCTGTGCCACATTTTCCTATATTCTTACAGTGACAGGACCTCTTACTGGCACAGAAGATACTGCATGGATCTCTTATAAATGTGTGTAATGGGTAATTACTCTTGTGCAAGAATTTACACCATGCAAAGGAATTGCAGAGTGCCACATCAGTCACTCAAATAAAGCATGGAAAGAACTAAACTCACAGCCTTAGACCATGCTACATAACAAAATACATTTTTCAGCTTAATACACCAGAGACATTACAGTTACCTTAGACCATATCTTCTTCATGTTCAAACACTCTAGGAGAAGTGGAAAAGTAGTCAGATTCCATATGTCATTTTACTAGCCAACTAGTATAATGACAGCAAAACTCTTCATGCTACTCTTCTACAATTCCTTTTCTCTACCTTTTGTAAAACCACGCTGTATGCCATTAATAGTTGGTCTAACCTGTACACCGAGTTCCATCGCTGTTCAGACGGAAGCCTGGCACACATTCGCATTTGAAAGAGCCATCAGTGTTGATACATTTTCCACTTGGCCCACAGGTGGATTCGGTCTGACACTCATTGATATCTAGACAGAGAGGCACATAGAAGAACTGTTTGTTCCCATCATTTCAATGACAAAACTAGAAAGCTCTTTAGTCTTATGCCCTGTACACACGGTCGGAAAATGTGTGATAGGACTTTGTTGTGGGAAAATCCGACCATGTGTGGGCTCCATCACACATTTTCCATCAGAATTTCCGACACACAAAGTTTGAGAGCAGGATATAAAATTTTCCAACAACAAAATCCGTTGTCGGAAATTCCGATTGTGTGTACACAAATCCGACGCACAAAGTGCCACGCATGCTCAGAATAAATTAAGAGACGAAAGCTATTGGCTTCTGCCCCGTTTATAGACCCGACGTACGTATTTTACGTCACCACGTTCAGAACGATCGGATTTTCTGACAACTTTGTGTGACCGTGTGTATGCAAGACAAGTTTGAGCCAACATCCGTCGGAAAAAATCCATGGATTTTGTTGTCGGAATGTCCAATCAATGTCCGACCGTGTGTACGGGGCATTAGTCTGCCCCAAGACATCAATAATCAGGTCCTTACCCACACAACGCCGGTTCTGGAGTCTGTACCCGAGGCGGCATTGGCGACATTGAAATGACCCTGGTGTATTGACACACTCTTGACCAGCACAGGCTCCGGGATTCTCACACTCATTGATGTCTGTTAGAGGAAATGGAACATTACACTAATTGTTTCCATGGAAGATGGTTCATAGTTTCAATCCATGTGCAAACAAACCTTCAGTTTTTCATCATCTACCCATGTGTTTTTCAATTAATTAGGTTAAGGTTCATGTATAGATAAACTTTTTTTTGGTTTGGATGTGAGGAAGGGTTTAAATCCCTGTCAGTTTTTTTCTGTCTGTGCCTCGTTGGGGAGATTGTTCCTAAAATCCTGTCATGGAGAAGCAACAGGAAGTGGGAGAAATCTCTGAAAAGTGAAGGGAATTTCTCTCACCAGAACAGTTGTCCCCATTAAAAGATTTACACTTAGGCCCCTTTCACACTGAGGCGGTTTGCAGGCGGTATTGCGCTAAAAATACCGCCTGCAAACCGCCCCTAAACAGCCTCCGCTGTTTGTTCAGTGTGAAAGCCCGAGGGCTTTCACACTGAAGCGGTGCGCTGGCAGGACGGTGAAAAAAGTTCTGCAAACCGCTTCTTTGGAGTGGTGAAGGAGCGGTGTATTCACCGCTCCTTCACCGCTCCTGCCCATTGAAATCAATGGGACAGCGTGGCTATACTGTACGAGTGATTTTAACCCTTTTTCGGCCGCCAGCGGGGGTTAAAACTGCACCGCTAGCGGCCGAATACAGCTACAAGAACGACGGTACAGCAGCGCTAAAAATAGCGCTGTTGTACCGCCGACGCCCCCACCGCCCCAGTGTGAAAGGGGCCTTACTTTTTGCACTGGTGACAACTGTAAAATCCTGGATTTATGATCACTTTCTGTCTTGTTAACAATGGTAACCAGCACAATAAGAGAGGTTGAATCTCACCAGAGACAGAAATAAAAGACTTTTTAGGGGTTCTAATTCTTCCCCAATTGATCCTAACTATATAAAATGTTTTGGACATACATACACTTAGCATACAACATGCCACTTGATTTAGAGTTCCTAGTGCCAGAAGTGATTACCTTCTATAGCCAGTGTGGCATGTATACTGCCAGCTTCATCCTGCACAGGGATTTTCCATCTTGACAGTCTAAGCACCATCAAACTGGGATTGACTGTCACTGGGGTAGGTCTGCTGAGGAGTTAACCCTTCACACACACATGGTAGACACAACCAAATGTTTTAATGGAAACGCTTTTAAAAATGTCTGTATTACTGGCTACCATGCACAGACAGGAATGTAACAGGTTTTACAGTATGGTAGTTTCTTCAGAGGGGCAGAGTTCTTTAATTTCTAGTTGGAGCATTCAGAGATTCAGCTTAACAATATTTAAATATTGTATAATGTAAAGTTAAGAAAACAGTGAAATAAATATTTACAGAAAAAAAATATTACAAAAAAGGCATACTCAACAGTGAAATACCATTTTAAAAATGAAGCATACTTAAGTAGGGTCCATTTGGTCTTTGGTACAGTGCAAAGTTTGGATTATTTGAGGAGTACATCCTATCTGATGTTGCAAGAGTCACTTGTCCTTATTTAATGACTTTTAGTATTCCTACGTAGTTCCTATATTAAAATGAGATCTGCCAGCTGCTCGTTCAGCTACCTTTCGTGTCCCCCGGCCAGGGTGGTGCAGAGCTACCGTACCCAATCAATAGGTCTGAGGGGTATTGTTGGTGTGCTGGAGTGTTTTATAATGCCCAGCAAAAACCCCCCTTGGTGTTAACTATTTTGGGCAAGTCTGTATTTTCATGGGATAAGGGCTCACACTCTGAAAAACAGCATATCAGTTATCAGGTGAAACATGGCATAGAAAGTATATGGTGTATATTTCTCCTAGGAGGTCTAATGGGTCTTACCAGCCTTCCGGACCTTGTAATATAGCTGTGTTTGGTGTATGAGTTGTATCTACTTCTACATTAAGGTAACCACTTTTTAGGAAGGTAATTCCTTTCCATAGAAATTATGGAATATATATGACGTTTCACTATAGGAGGTTCAGCTATGGCTCAATATCCCAGCTTCACAGATGTGTACTCCTAGACTGCACATCAGATCATTTACAACCTGACCATTTATCACAAGGCTTCATCTAAAGGTCTTCAAGGATCCAGGGCTAATTAAGGTTTATGATGCCTCTGTGTTACTTCTAACTGACTGTTTTTTGTTAAATGTGCTCACTCCCAGGGCTAGTTAAGTTAATGCAGGAGATTTTAAGTCTTGTACCAACTTTTGAATGAGGGTGGCATTATAATTCAGACCAGCTTCCCCATTCTCTCTAAAGAGTTTGGGGATTGTCAGGCTTCACTTTTATCACATTCATCACTTATTGTGACACTGAGTAAAAGGCTGAACAAGACTGTTCCTCTATGAAATACTGCTTGCCATGTAAATTCTGTTGAAGAAGACAACTCCACTTTGACAGCACTTATTTGGGCAGTCTATGGTCAATGATATGTTATATGTCAATACGAGCTCTTTGACGGAAAAATCACAGTCATTAAGGCATACATTTTATACATCTTCATTACTAAATGTAGAATTACGGTAAGTCTTAGATGTGCTAATGGCAATAAGACTTGACCATATAACTTTACCAATGCAGTCATTGCTTTGTGGATTCAGCCTGTAACCAACAGGACAAGAGCAGCGGAAACTGCCAGGAGTATTTAGGCATCTGCCTGATCCACAAGGACGCGGTGTTTGTCGACACTCATCGATGTCTGTAGGAAGAACACTGTGTTAATGTGGTTGGAATTATTAAGGGATAACTGTGGTGATAACATTTTCTAAAGTCTTGAGCCCTGTGTAAGCTATGACTAGCATTAACGTAAAACTTGAAACAGTATTCCAGGTTTAATTCCACTTTAAATAGTTTGTTTGGGCCAAGGTGGGACAAACAAACTATTTTCCATTACAGAAGGATGTGGCCGCTGTATGTACCATAATGGACTGTACATTAGTAGCATTATCTGCATACACTAAACAGCACTGTGTTCCAGCAACAATACAGGTGATTTCCCTTCTTTGACCAGAATGAAAGAGAGTGGGGCCAAGTATTTCTCCACCATTCAAGGAGTAGCCTTGTATTTTCATGAATGAATACAAAGCTTCCTCTGACTGTTCATGGTGGAAAGAAGGGTGTTGCCACAAAAATTGACTAGAGGTATTAAATATTCAAGTACCATCATCCTACATTGATATACTAGAGGGGAATGGGAGGAAAGAAGTAAGGGCTACTCCAAACAAGCCCTACCTCCCGATAAAGGAATTATTGGACTATTACGGTACCCAATTGAGACATGGAACATAAGTAAAATTTCAATTTATTGAGTTACAAAATAGTAAAATATATACAGTTTACAACAAAACAACTTGGGAGTTGTTGCAACAAAAGACATACATTAAAGTAATAGTAAGTACAGCCCACATGTATGAATGAAGGCACATTGATGTACTAAAGGACATTTAACCTAAAAAAAAAAGGAGGGGAGAGGAAAGAAGAGAAGGAAGAAAAGGAGGAGGGGGGAGGAAAGCAAGGGGGAGGAAAAGGGGAAAGGGTCTATCCCCTTTCTCTTCCCCCCTCTCTGCCCTTGGCGTCTTCTCCCCCCCCCTTCCCCCCCTCTCTTCCCTTCCCGTCCCTTTTCCCCATCCTTCCCCTTGCCTCCCCTTTCCCTCTCCCCCCCTTCCTTTCCCTCCCCTTCCCCCCCTCCCCCCCTCCCCCTTCCCCCTCCCCCTTCCTCCCTTTCCTTTTTTCCTCCCCCTTGCTTTCCTCCCTTCCCTCCCTCCCCTCCTCCTTTTCTTCCTTCTCTTCTTTTCCCGTTCCCCTCCTTTTTTCTCCTCCAACCTTCCCTATTCCCACGCACTTAGGTGGTGTATGTATCAATACAATTTACACCACAAACCGATATACATTGTTTCTTTATATACTAGCCCGTCTCGCTTAGCCCCCCGTGTCCGCCCCCAGGGGGAACGCTCGATCCGGGCGTCTCATAATTGCAGTTCCTTGCCTGTTGGGGCAGTTGTTGGTGAGTGTGTTTATACAACATGTAATCACTCCAATACTATGTTGTACTACAATGTATTACTATTTTCTGTATTCTATGAATGTAATTGTGATTATTTATCTTCTTAGATGCTATATTTGGACACCTCCTGAGGAAGCGGCATTGGCCGCGAAACTGTTGAGGTTAAACGTCCTTTACATCAGTACATCCTGTACATCAATGTGAATTCATTCATACATGTGGGCTGTACTTACTGTTACTTTAATGTATGTCTTTTGTTCCAACAACTCCCAAGTTGTTTTGTTGTAAACTGTATATATTTTACTATTTTGTAACTCAATAAATTGAAATTTTACTTATGTTCTATGTCTCAATTGGGTACCGTAATAGTCCAATAATTCCTTTATGGGGAGGTAGGGCTTGTTTGGAGTAGCCCTTACTTCTTTCCTCCCATTCCCCTCTAGTATGTTCATGGTGGAAATCGTGACTTAAACCACCAACTGCTCCATCTTGACCAATCAGAGTAAGCCTTGTATTTATTGATAGAAAAACAAGGCTTCTACTGGATGGTGGAGGAGCATTCAGCCCGATTCTCTTTAATTCCATCAACATATATGAAGTTGAACTTACTGCTGCCAGAACCACTTACTGTATGAAGCTAATGCTACTATAATATTTTACAGCAGACACAGCGGCCGCATTATTCTGTAATGGAAACAGCTGTCCCAGGCAAACTATTTAATGTGTAATTCAACCTGGAATACCACTATAAGCTCGCCATTCGCTGCTCAAACTTTGTCCAATTCCTGCAAAGTTGTCCAAAATTCGAGCTGAGGGTTGTCCTGTAGGCACCAAGTGACTTACCAAACTTCAATGAAAAAATTGAAGGAGCCAGGTGGAAAATTGTTGACTGAACAATGACTGTGTCCAGTCAGATGCAGTCACTGTTCGGGTACTCAAACAGTCACAGGGACTGGCTGTCTGAATACCATAGCCATCAGGGAAGATGTTTAGCATGGATGGAAAAAACTATACATGTATGACTAGCCTTATGCCCCATACACGCGTTCCGAAAATCGGACAACAGATCGTCTGACTTTTTCCGCTTGCTAGTCACAAGTAGAAATTGAAGAGGTTACTAAGGTTAAGAAATTCTTATACGACAGGATAAAAATACGGAAGTGATGTAATGTGTTGTAGTGTATTTGCATTGTATTTTCGGACCACAACTGTACTGACTAAATTAAAATCGTATGATCTGGCATCGGACAAGGAAAATGTTCATGTTTGCACCATCGAATAATATCGGATGAATTGTTATGATTGGCTATCGAAAGCTGTGTACTAACGATCAGGTTATCATACAATCGATTTGAAAGCAGTATTTTTCGTACGATTTTCGGATCTTGTGTATGGGCTACTAGACGGCTTCTTTTTCTCCTCTTATGAGATGAAAACGAAGATAAGTATAGGCTGCAGGAGGCCAGCTTTAAAGTAAACTTTTTGCTTTTCCCAGCATAAAGGATGCTCTGATTCACTTTAGGTTACCTATCTTATTTTATTTTACAGAGGACTCATGAGACAAAAATATGTACATTTATAATGCACATAAAATACCATACTACAGTATATATGTCAAATGAAGGCTCCTAATAAATCCTGATGTTTTAGGTATCTGCAAACATTTCAGAGTATGTATATTTTTCTGTGCTCTTTTGTTTGTAGAGCAAACTGCTTCACACGTCATTGGATTTCCTTATCTCAGTTGTATCCAGTTTAGTTCAATTATATAGTCTTCTTGTTTCTGGGATTTAAACATCAGATCATATAGTATACTGTAGTATTAAAGGATGCAGTGGTTTACAGAACCTATAATTGTTAGGTTAAAAATATCCTTTGTGCTGAGTCTTAATAAATTAATTAAAATTCATTTCAGGGTCTATTTTAACCTCTTCAGTACCATTTATATTCATGCTCACCCTGGCAGTCGGTGCCCTGTGCGTTGGCGGTGTACCCTGACAGACAGGCGCAGCGGTAACTTCCAGGTGTGTTCTCACATCGGCCATTCAGACACAGGCGTCTTGGAGTCAGGCGGCACTCATCAATGTCTACAAAGATAGGGGAAAAATTATTCTAACATGATTTAACATTACACCAAGCATAGCGCCCTCTGTAATTACCTGTGGTGCTGAGTTATTATGCTTTATAGAACAACTCCGCCCAGTACTGTCTGCATCTAAACAAACCCTATAAATATTGCCACAGTGCAATTTGAGAAAAATAACAAGCCATCAAGGGGTTATTCTTTTTCCATCCAATTGTATTAATACTCATCCACATGTAAAAGAGAAAAACAAAAGTAAAGATCTAAAGAACTTTGCTATTAGAAACTATCAGGGCTTTTTTCTTAGAGAATAGATGCAGGTACTTAACCTCCCTCCTCCCCAGGGGGGGAAATAAGTAAAGTGACACGGCTTGCAAATCACACCAGGTGCAGGGCTAAGGAGTGTGTATTGCACAGGGTGCAGGGCTAAGGAGTGTGTATTGCACAGGGTGCAGGGCTAAGGAGTGTGTATTGCACAGGGTGCAGGGCTAAGGATGGCGTGGTATAAAGGTGGCAGGGCTGAGGAGTGGATGTTGCACAAGGTGTCCATATTGCATATGTCACAGTGCCCAGGAGTTGATATCACATAGAGTGCAGGACTCAGCAGTGTATGTTGCATAGGGAACAAAGCTCAGGAGTACACATTGCACAGGGTGCAGAGTTTAGAAGTGCATATTGCACAGGGTGCAGGGCTCAGGAGTCCAAATCAAGTAGGGTGCAGGACTCAGTACTTTTTATCACATAGGGTGCAGGGCTCATGAGTCTGTATCGTGTAGTGTGTAGTGCTCAGTAGTCCAAATCGCATAGGATGCAGGGCTCAGGAGTCCATATCGCATAGGGTACAGGGTTCAGAAGTCTGCATTGCATAGCATGCAGGGCTCAGGAGTGCATGTTGTACAGGGTGCAGAGTATAGGACTCTGTATCGCATAGAGTGCAGGACTTAGCAGAGTATGTTGCATAGGGAACAGAGCTCAGGAGTACATGTTGCACAGGATGCAGAGTTCATATCACATAGAGTGCAGGGCTCAAGAGTGCATCTTGCACCGGGAGCAGCAGATCTCATGAGTGCATGTTGCACAGGGTGCACAGGTCAGAAGCGCATATTACACAGGGTGCAGGGTTCAGGAGTCTGTATCGCGCAGGGTGCAGGGCTCAGTACTCTGTATCGCCTAGGGTGCAGGGTTCAGGGGTCCGTATCATGTAGGGTGCAGGGCTCAGTAGTCCATTTTATATAGGATGCAGGGCTCAGGAGTCTGTAACGCATATAGTGCAAGGCTCAAGAGTCCTTATTGAATAGGGTGCAGGGCTCAGGAGTCCTTATTGTATTGGGTGCAGGGCTCGGAAGTACAGACTGCAGGGCTCAGGAGTATGTATCTTATAGGGCAAAGTGTTTAGGAGTGCGTATTGCTTAGGACGCAGATGCAGGTAGCACACAGACTAGTGTACACCTCTTACCTTACTTCTCAGTATTTAGTCACGGTTTCTGTTAAAATTAAAAACAGCATACTTTAGTAGCAGGTACATTACCTACACACGCCTTGCTCTGTGCGTTAAGGCTGAAACCCGATGGACAGACACACCGGTAACTGCCAGGCGTGTTCTCGCACCTTCCATTGGCGCAGAGTTGTTGTCCGCTGTTACACTCATCAATGTCTGGAAGGAAGATTCAGCCGGTCAGAGAGTTTCATTACACCAAGCAGCGTACAAAGCTCTGTGTCATAACGCCAGATGTGCGAATGACAACTGTTGGCTAGTAAAAAGATTAACTCAATTTTTTCTAAAAGCCAGAGCTGTTTTTCATGGTTGTTTATAAATGAGGAGCCATTGGGGTTATTCAATAAAGAACAGTAAAAGATAGAGTAACAGACCTTGCCCAGCGCAGTCCCTCACCAAAATAAAGTAAAACACCTTGTTTCCTATCAGGTTAGTGCATTTGGTGGTGTGCACTGAAAAACAGTACAGCAGGCTTTATCTTTTTCAGCACAGTGCGGTACAACACAAACCACACAAACCACACAAACCACTGCCTCCGCACTGTGCTCTGGCCAACAGAGCTTTTTGAAATGGCAATTTTATGACATTTCAATACAGATTGCATAAAAAAGTAAACAGTGTGATGTGCCGGGATCGATGCATCAGCACCGCTGTCATCCTAACACCCACCAAGCCACTGCGTTCTAGCACAGCTACTGGTGTGAACAGCCCTGAAATCTGATTGGTTATCCTGATTTTCTGCACAGGGAAAATATCTAATCTCTAATGTATTGTATGCTTACATCTCTGACGTTTTTTACAGCTACCTTATGCATGTGTGTGTCTCTTATGTACATATTTGCTACTGTGAAAAAAGCTAAAATAATGCATTTTAGATGGATAACATCATCTTCACAGCAATTTTATGTACATTTTCTGGCACTCTAAACTGACCTCAATAAAATGTCTTAAAGTGTCACTAAACCCAGATCATAAAAACTATCAATAAATGGTGTATTACATGCTGTTCAAACTGGGTTCACACCTATGCAAATTGGATGCGGTTTTCTTCGCATCCAATTTGCATGGTAGGAGATTGTGACCGACTCCCTATGGAGCCAGTTCCCATATCTCCGCTGCGGCTCTGGTGCGAATTTGCACAGGGGTCCTGTGCATCTTTTGGTCCTTTCAGGTCCGAATTCAGCCCAAAAAATTGGGCTGATATTGGATCTGAAATGGTGAACGGAGATGCACCGGACCCCTGCTGTGAGCTGCATGCGGCAATAGTGTAAACCCAGCCTCATACTCACTCAGTCACTATGAGATTCATTTTCTGTATTCTGCAAAAAAACTGGTTGATCCTGCTGCTCTCTTATCTCCCCCTTTTGTCCATGTTCTCACTTTAGCTAGCGATTTTGCATCTGCGGTGGGAACTCTGCACATGCTCAGTTTTCAGTGAGTTTCTATGCTGAGCATTTCCTCCCTATCACGTCTGAGCAGCCCATGTGACTATAGAGTCACACATGTGGGCGTATACACAGTGGTAAATGACAGCCTACTCCCTCCCTCCTCCTCCACGCCCACTAACCAGCTAAACACAATGGGGGAGGGATATTACATGTAAATTAGTGGAGGCTTCACCTCTCTTTTACTCTAATGCCACGTACACACGATCGGACTTTCCGCCAAAAAAAAAACGTGGATTTTTGTTCGAAGGTTGTTGGCTCCAACTTGTCTTGCATACACACAGTCACACAAATGTTGGCCAACAATTACAAACGTGGGAACAAGGTGAAGAAACAAGACATACGACGAGCCAAGAAAAAGGAAGTTCAATAGCCAGTGCGGCTCCTTCTGCTTGATTCCGAGCATGCGTGAACTTTTGTGCGACGGACTTGTGTACACACGATTGGACTTTCCGACAACAAAGTTTTGTTGGCGGAAAATTTGAGAACCTGCTATCAAACATTTGTTGGCGGAAAGTCCGACAGCAAATGTTCGATGGAGCATATACACGGTCGGAGTTTCCGACAACAAGCTCACATCCAACATTTACCCGTTTGAAAATCCGACCGTGTGTACGCGGCATAAGACACAGGCTGGAGGGGCGGGACTGGCAGAAATTAGCCCACACCGTGTTATTTCCACAAAATAATAAAGATTTGTTTTCAAATATTTATTTTTATGACAATTTCAAACCGTTTATTGATATTAATTGTTTATTTTTATTTCAAAGGTTGTTTTTTTAATTTTTTTTTAAACGTATGACCAGCAGCAGAGGACTAGAAGCTCCTCCTGCTTATGTTTCTCTGCAAACAGGCTGGAAAAAATCTGGATCATCTGTATATCCATTAGGAAAAACTTACTTAGATTTTTTTTATTATTAAAATAATTACAGTGCCATTTTTCAAGTATACAGTGGAAATAGAAGGGACAGTGTAAATTAAACAGCGTGTGTTTAGAATCACTTTAAATATGACAAAGATATCTAATTATCAAATATAATAAATCTATGCAGACTTCTAGAATTCAAACATTTTGCTTGGCTGGCCTGTATAGCGTTAAACTGGCCATACACTATGCAACATTCGACTGCTTCTTAGTAACCGGGCAGAGATTTGCTCTGTGGGGGCCCTGTTGCCTTTCTCCCATCCGATTAAAAACAGAAGTAGAAGGCAAGCAAATGTCCCACTCCAGGTTCTAATTCCCACGCTGTCACCGATATCAGGGGCAGGTTCCTTGTAGTCATCGGCCACTTATGCTCCGTACACACGGTCGGACATTGATCGGACATTCCGACAACAAAATCCTAGGATTTTTTCCGACGGCTGTTGGCTCAAACTTGTCTTGCATACACACGGTCACACAAAGTTGTCAGAAAATCCGATCGTTCTGAACGCGGTGACGTAAAACACGTACATCGGGACTATAAACAGGGCAGTAGCCAATAGCTTTCGTTTCTTAATTTATTCTGAGCATGCGTGGCACTTTGTGCGTCGGATTTGTGTACACACGATCGGAATTTCCGACAACGGATTTTGTTGTCGGAAAATTTTATATCCTGCTCTCAAACTTTGTGTGTCGGAAAATCCGATGGAAAATGTGTGATGGATCCTACACAAGGTCCTATCACACATTTTCCGTCGGAAAATCCGACCGTGTGTACGGGGCATAAGAATGACTCTGCAACAGCTCCAAAAGTAAGGGGGGGGGGGGGGCTGCTCACTGTACTGATTGCCTTAAATCCATTTATTCATTAGTCCAGCAAGGAGACTAGTCCATCCTGTGATTAAACTCCTTATTGAGTGAAGCGCGTTGAAGTGTTTGTACCTCAGGTTGGACTGCTCTGCTCTGTTAGTTGGGCTGATGAACAAATGGATTTGAGTCGATCAGTACAGTGAGCACACCCACTTTTCTTTTTGGAGCTGTTGCTGCGCTTGCTTGAAAACTTGGAGCAGCCAGATGTAAAATTGACAGCTGAACAGTGGATGCCAATTTTACATCTGGCTGCAGTTAGTATTGCTCCTGAATGCCTGGCAGCCACTGTTTTTCCTCCCCTCAAAAAGCAATCAATTAAGGCTAACTTTTCAGAGTGGCGACAAGAGCTGTCACAGGTGTGAACCCATACTTACATTCAGATTGGAATTACTGTGAACGTCTCACCTGTACACTCTGTGCCTTGTGGATTGGTGCTGAAACCTGCAGAGCATGCGCATCTGTAACTGCCCATGGTGTTCTCACATCGTCCATTAGCACAAGGACTCGGCCTTTGCCGACATTCATCCATGTCTGGGTGAAAAAAAAGAAGACAATGTTGTGATATCTCATTGGTGCAATTTCTTCATTACCAGATCCAGAAAGCTTAAATCTAACTATATTTTAATATATATTTTTTAAGAGATCCTCGTTTAAGGCAAAACTTCATAATTGTCATGAATCTGACACGGTAAGACATGGTAGTGAAATAATCTGCAGAACTTAGCACAAAGTATGTATTATATTTAGGGCTGTAACTGATTAAAATGTTCGTGTTCAATGAATCGATTTTTTTAAATCGATTAATCAACTAATTTCGATTAATTATAATGCACATACAGATCCAACTACTTTTAGCTGCTTTAGCACCGTTGTTATGGCAACGGCCAAAGCCGGACATAGCGGGGCATGGCTAGGACGTCAAACGTCATAAACTCAGCCTCACCGTGCCCATAATCGCAGCCTCACCGCGCCCATAATCACAGCCTTACCGTTCCCATAATGCAGTCTCACCGTGCCTATAATCTCAGACTTACCGTGCCCATAATCGCAGCCTCACCGTGCCCATAATTGCAGCCTCACTGTGCCCATAATCGCAGCCTCGCCGTGCCTATAATCGCAGCCTCACCGTGCCCATAATGCTGTCTGACCGTGCCCATAATGCTGTCTTACCGTGTCCATAATCGCAGCCTCACCATGCCTATAATGGCAGCCTCACTGTGCCCAGAATGCTGTCGTGCCCATAATCACAGCCTCGCCGTGCCCATAATCGCAGCCTCACCGTGTCCATAATCACAGCCTCACCGTGCCCATAATGCTGTCTCACCATGCTCATAATCGCAGCCTCACCGTGCCTATAATCGCAGCCTCACTGTGCCCATAATGCTGTCTCACCGTGCTCATAATGCTGTCTCACCGTGCCCATAATCGCAGCCTCACCGTGCCTATAATGGCAGCCTCACCGTGCCCATAATGCAGTCTCACCGTGCCCATAATCTCAGACTTACCGTGCCCATAATCACAGCTTCACTGTTCCCATAATGCAGTCTCACCGTGCCCATAATCGCAGCCTCACCATGCCCATAATGCTGTCTCACCATGCCCATAATCGCAGCCTCGCTGTGCACATAATCGCAGCCTCACCATGCCCATAATTGCAGCCTCATCGTGCCCATAATGCTGTCTCACCGTGCCCATAATCGCAGCCTCGCCGTGCCTATAATCGCAGCCTCACCGTGCCCATAATGCTGTCTGACCGTGCCCATAATGCTGTCTTACCGTGTCCATAATCGCATCCTCACCGTGCCTATAATGGCAGCCTCACTGTGCCCAGAATGCTGTCGTGCCCATAATCGCAGCCTCGCCGTGCCTATAATCGCAGCCTCACTGTGCCCATAATGCTGTCTCACCGTGCCCATAATGCTGTCTCACCGTGCCCATAATCGCAGCCTCACCGTGCCTATAATGACAGCCTCACCGTGCCCATAATGCAGTCTCACCGTGCCCATAATCTCAGACCTACCGTGCCCATAATCACAGCCTCACTGTTCCCATAATGCAGTCTCACCATGCCCATAATCGCAGCCTCACCATGGCCATAATGCTGTCTCACCATGCCCATAATCGCAGCCTCGCTGTGCACATAATCACAGCCTCACCGTGCCCATAATGCTGTCTCACCGTGCCCATAATGCTGTCTCACCGTGCCCATAATCAAAGCCTCCCTGTGCTTATAATGGCAGCCTCACCGTGCCCATAATGCATCTCACCATGCCCATAATGCAGTCTCACCATGCCCATAATCGCAGCCTCACTGTAGTCAGTGCCTGTGTCTGGATTACACAGTCTGCGGGCATCTCCCGCTGTGTGTCTCGGAGCTGAGTGTGAAAACTTTGGCCGTGCTGTGAGAAAAGTCCCGCCCTTCTCCTAGAGCAGCTCGTGTGATAGACAGAACACTGCGTCTATCACACAAGCTGATCTAGGAGGAGGGCGGGATTTTTCTCACAGCGCGGGCAAAGTTTTCACACTCAGCTCGGAGACACACAGTGGGAGATGCCTGCAGACTGTGTATGACATATAGTGGAGGAGGAGGAGGAGGGAGCGGAGCACTGCGCTGCAGCCACAGCTTGGTCCAAAGTGGCCCCAGGGCAGGCAGCCTACCGATCAAAAAAATGTTGATCGATCAAAAAATATATATATTATATTATATGTATTATATATTATGACAGCCAAGAAACCTTAAGGATTTATAGAAGATCTGTAAAGAAGAGTGGACCAAAATACATACTCCTGGGATGTATGCAAACCTGGTCACCAACTACAAGAAACATCTTACCTCTGCTTACCAACAAGGGTTTTTCCACCAAGTACTAAGTCATGTTTTGCTTGGGGGATCAAATACTTATTTTACTCACTGAACTGCAACTCAATTTATAACATTTACATCATGTTTTTTTCTGGATTTTTGGTTGATATTCTGTATCATTTAAAATACACCTATGAAAAAAATGATAAACCCTTAATTTTTTTGTAAGCAGGCAAATTAACAAAATCTGCAGGGGACCAAATAATTATTTTCCCCACTGTATATAGGTATAAATTGTTTAAAATGAATTATGACTGTGTCTTATGCCGCGTACACACGGTCGGACTTTTCGTCTACAAAAGTCCGACAGCCTGTCCGACAGACTTCCGGCGGACTTCCGGCGGACTTTCGGCGGACTTGCAGCAGACTTTCTAACGAACGGACTTGCCTACACACGACCACACAAAAGTCCGACGGATTCGTACGTGATGACGTACACCGGACTAAAATAAGGAAGTTCATAGCCAGTAGCCAATAGCTGCCCTAGCATGGGTTTTTGTCCGTCGGACTAGCACACAGACGAGCGGATTTCGGGGTCCGTCGTAGTTACGACGTAAAGATTTGAAGCATGTTTCAAATCTAAAGTCCGTCGGATTTGAGGCTGAAAAAGTCTGCTGAAAGTCCGGAGAAGCCCACACACGATCGGATTACCAGCCAGCTTTAGTCCGTCGGCGTCCGTTGGACTTTTGTAGATGAAAAGTCCGACCGTGTGTACGCGGCATTAGAGTTTCACAGAACCTGAGGAAGTGTGGGTGGATACCCAAGAAACACGTAGTAATTATCACATTTTTCCCCTGAGTGGACCCTAATTTCTATCTGGAAGCCTTACTGTTGAATGGAGGGGAATAAATAGCGATTGACTGTGAAACACATGAAAATAAGTTTTAGGTATCTATATCATATATAACTGTAAAATGTATGGTACTAAGGTCAAATCACACTTGTTTTATAATAAAAGTATAATAAAAAGAAGGGTCGCTGGTTCGAATCCCAACCATGACGCTACCTGCCTGGAGTTTGCATGTTCTCCCTGTGCCTGCGTGGGTTTCCCCTGGGTACTCTGGTTTCCTCCCACACTCCAAAGACATGCTGGTAGGTTAATTGGATCCTGTCTAAATTGTCCCTAGTATGTATGTATGAATGTGTGTTAGGGACCTTAGATTGTAAGCTCATTGAGGGTAGGGACTGATGCGAATGTACAATGTATATGTAAAGCGCTGCATAAATTGACGGCGCTATATAAGTAACTGAAATAAATAAGTAAATAAATAAAGAAAGAAACTGTGTTTGTATTCACCATTTTGACAGCTCGGTCCCGCACAGTGCAGGAGATGGCCAGGATAATGCTGAGGCAGAAGAGGCAAGCCCCTCTTTCCCCTTAGCACAGCTTCTAAGGCAGGATCCTCTTGGTCCTGTTCTGATAGAGGCAGCTATTGCTGACCCCACTTTTTGAAATTGCTACTGATCTGGCTGTCTCTGACTTTACTACTGAATTGCAGATCTAAGTACGCAGCAAATGAAGTCAGAACTCCTGCTCTGTGAACGTGCGACTCAGAAAGTACTAAGCATTTGAAGCATGACAGCCAGGGAACTAGCATTTTCCAAAAGAGACATTAGAAATGGCAGACTACGTATTCCTTTCAACGCTGTTGTTAGTTTGAAGAATGCTGATCGGCATTAGTTAACATCTTGCTATCTATCTCCTTATGTGATTAATGCTGCAAGCTTCACCATCTGTCTACAACACACACCATTCTGACATATCTGCGTAGTATTGATTTCCCTATACACATGACCCTAGCTGGGAGCCTTGAGAAACACTCAGTAGAAGGTGCCATTATCATTGGGACCAGACTTCCAGGCTGCACATCCAACGTCATAGACTCATTCTTGTGCGACATGACTGGGGTAGATGCCAAACAGAGTTTGTTTGTTTCTTCATTTGATCAACATTTTGCATTTTTATGGCCTCTAACTGGAAACCAGAAACCATGAGAATACATTCCACTGGATTTCTGGACAAAGTATTCTAAATATGAAATAAGCATTTAGCAAACCATTTAATGGACCACTGGGTGTCCAACAGCAAGGGGAGGCGAGCATTCCAGCCAAACACACATGGACTCATTTATTAAAAACAGAGGAAAGAAAATAAATAGTGTTCCCCGTAGCAATGTACTGTATCAGGTCTTTCCTTTCATCATTTAACCTTCATTAGAATCAAATACACTATATTGTCAAAAAGTATTGGGATGCCTGCCTTTACACGCACATGAACTTTACTGACACCCCAGTCTTAGTCCGTAGGGTTCAATATTGAGTTGGACCACCCTTTGCAGCTATAACAGCTTCAACTCTTCTGGGAAGGCTGTCCACAAGGTTTAGGGGTGTGTCTATGGGAATGTTTGACCATTCTTCCAGAAGCGCATTTGTGAAGTCAGACACTGATGTGGACAAGAAGGCTTGGCTCACAGTCTCCACTCTAATTCATCCCAAAGGTGTTCTATCAGGTTGAGGTCAGGACTCTCTGCAGGCCAGTCAAGTTCCTCCACCCCAAACTCACTCATCCATGTTTTTATGGACCTTGCTTTGTACACTGGTGCGCAGTCATGTTGGAACAGGAAGAGGCCATCCCCAAACTATTCCCACAAAGTTGGGAGCATGAAATTGTTCAAAATGTCTCGGTATGCTGATACCATAAGAGTTCCCTTCACTGGAACTAAGGGGCCAAGCCCAACCCCTGAAAAACAACAGCACACCATAATCCCCCCTCAACCCCCCTCCCCCTGTCAATAAAAAAACACACTACACAGGTCTTTAAAGTAATTTATTAGGCAGCTCCCGGAGTCTTCTTCCGACTTCGGGGGTCTCTTCGGACTTCTCCGCTCTCTCCGGCCTCTTCTCCCAGTGTCCAGTTCTTCTCCCACTCTCCGATTCTTCTGCCGGGCTCCTCCACTATCTTCTGCTCTTTTGCCGCTCTTTTGCTAGCGGTGGCCCAGTCTTCTTTGTCGTCTTCTTCCCTCTTCTCTTTTTCTTCTGCTATGGGACTGTGACATCATAAGGGGCGGGGTCACCAGGGGACATCACCCGGTGGCCATGCCCCATGCCTATATAAGTAGTTGCGCACCATGTACACGGTATTACAGAGGGAAAGAGCGCCATGTCAACATCGGAAGAAGAGAAGAGGTAAGAAGACGATGAAGAAGACCGGGCCACCGCTAGCAAAAGAGCAGAAGATAGCGGAGGAGCCCGGCAGAAGAACCGGAGAGCGGGAGAAGAACTGGACACCGGGAGAAGAGGCCAGAGAGCGGAGAAGTTGGAAGAGACCCCCAAAGTCGGAAGAAGACCCCCGAAGCTGCCTAATAAATTACTTTAAAAACCTGTGTAGTGTGTTTTTATATTGACACTTTTTTTTCTCCCAGGTGAATGGGTAGGGGTACGATGTACCCCATACTCATTCACATAGGGTGGGGGGCCGGGATCTGGGTGCCCCCTTATTAAGGGGTCTCCCGGATTCCGATAAGCCCCCGCCCACGACAACCAACAGCCAGGGTTGCCGGGAAAAAGCCCTTGTCCTCATCAACATGGGGACAAGGTGCTTTGGGGTGGGGGGGTCGCAGGGCGCCCCCCTTCCCCAAAGCACCCCCCCATGTATAGGGCATGCGGCCTGGTACGGTTCAGGAGGGGGGGCACTCAATCGTCCCCACCCCCTTTCCTGACTGGCCAGGCTGCGTGCTCGGATAAGGGTCTGGTATGGATTTTGGGGGGACCCCCACGCCGTTTTTTTCAGCATAGGGGGTTCCCCTTGAAATCCATACCAGACCTAAGGGCCTGGTATGCTCTTGGAGGGGAACCCATGCCGGTTTTTTATTTAAAATTTGGCTTGAAGTTCCCCCTCATGATTCATACCAAACACATGTCAGTATTGCTTGTCACTCATCGAGAAAGGAAAAAACACATTTTTCCTTTCCCGATGAGCGAGCCAGCTCGGCGCTGGCATATCGCGGTCACTCTTCCTGGGTAAATACTTTTCTTTTTCCTGTAAAGTTGCCTCATTATGAACGGGGATCCGACTTGGAGGCGACTGAAATCAGTGGGTACAAGTCGTCTAGAAGTCGGATTGAAGTAGTACAGGAACCTTTTCTGAAGTCGGAACGACTGCAGTAGTGTGCATTAAGACGGAACCATTCACTTACATTGATTTTTTCATGTAGCGTGACTTGGGGCGACTTGAAGTCGGATCCAAAGTTGCCCCTGTGTGAATGGAGTCTTGGGCAGTGGCATAACTAGAACCTTCAGGGCCTCCATGCATGAAACTATATAGGGCCTCCCTGACCCCCAGCAGTTACCAAGGCCATCAATTTGAGTATTTACTGTAATAAAACTTTTAAATACATTTTTGCTCATGGATTCTGACTTTTAGGACACCCTGTATATATGTTTTAGCATTGACATTTTAATACATCTGGCTTTATGTTTGTGGGGGTATTAAGAAAAGGTAAGCAAAAGGGGTTTAGGACAATGGGGTAGACTGATGTGCTACAGCAATCCTTGCATAAAAAATAAAAAAAAAAAAACGGAATCCCTTAGCAGTTGGGTTTTCTGCATTAATTTTAAGATTTTAATTTTAATTGAGACTTTAATGTACCTTTATGAGTTTTAGCTTTGTGATGAAAAAGAGGTGGCCTTATAACAAACATATTAATGTTATTCATAGTATAAGTATGGTATGGGGATGGCTTGGTTATTATAAGGCTGGATCTAGGCAGGTATGCCCCATCTGTGCAGTCATGAGAAAGCATAAATTCTTACCGATACAGTGGGTGCCCTGTGTGCTCAACCAATAACCATTGTTACATACACAGGTGTAGCTAGCAGGACGTGGTTCACAGCGCCCAGGACCGCAGATCTGTGGGTTCAGCTCACACAACTTCGACTCTGAAAATCAAAAATCCAGGCTCCCATAAATTGTGCTTTTTGATCTTAATAAAGACTTTAATTAAATACAAAGGGTACAGTGGTTTTTCAAATATACCATATGTGTCATGGCTTAAGAGATTTTTTATAAGTTCACCTCTGTTAACTGCAGATTCCATTCTTAAGGAACTAAGCAATATTTGCTTTACTGCAGAGTTGATGTGTTTGTTCTGTTTCAAAGTTACCAAGAAAAATAAACTTTAAATGTTTGTACAATCTTTTGTACAAGGTACCCATACATATGCTGACATGGTCAACTGGCCTTCCTTGGTCTTGGAAAACCCATTCTGAAAGCTTTCTGACTATCCACTGCAAAAGCTGAATAAGACAATAGTATGTTAGAGTTGTCAACCTTTTTACTCCAGAGGAACCCTTTAAATAATTTTCAGGCCTCGGGGATCCCCTGCCAAAGCCAATTCATTGGGGTCAGTGCTTTACATTTATGGGTAGTGGGAAGCATTCCCACTTACAGTGGTGTTCCGAATGCCACCTTTACAGATGGCTAAAAAAAGATCATTGGTGTCCTGCAGTTGTCTCTGTCCCAGAATTATGCAGGCCCCATCTAATGGGAGATCATCCATATAAGGAAACCCTAGCAACTTCGGGAGCCCCAAGGCTCTATGGAGCCCTGGTTGAGAATGGTTGGATTTGGCCATCCTATAACTGCAACTTCAATCCTGGCTAATTTTTATCTGAACAGATTTTTGAATGTCAGGCCATGTCATACATGGACTGATAACTGACAGATTGGGTGTAAAACATCATAATCTGTCTAAAGCTGACCATACATGTTACAATGATGATGGTACAATCCCCTTTAGATCTTTCAACAACTCTTTACTGCAGACATCTACCTGACAGTAATGCAAGTGACCACTATGCCAACTACTATAGCTGCAATGCTCATTGCTACCCCATCATTCATAAGGGCAGCAGTGCCTCAAGTTGTTTTTGCAGTTAGCGTGTTTGTATAATAGTATAAAGAGAATACTTGGGCTTGGGCTGAAGTACCAAGGGAAGAGGGGAAAAAGAAGTTAAAGTATAACTAAAGGCAAAACTTTTTTTACTTTTGGATAGAGTGGAGAGGGATTTGATCACCTGTTGGGTTTTCTTGCTGTCTGTGTCACCGTTAGGCAGATTCACCCTCTCTGTCTTTCCTGTTTACCGTTACCACCGAAAGTGAAGTAAAAGAAAACCTGAGGTGAAATCTTCCAATAGGGACAATAATTCTGGTGACAACCCGGGACTTCCACCACTTTGGAGGGATTTCCATTCACTTCCTGTTTTGCCTACAGGACAGTGAGTGAAGGGAAATCTCTCCAGTGGGACATAGATGATAAAAAAGACCTGACAGGGGTTATAAACCTCCCTTACGCTATACCAAAAGTTCTGCCTTTAGTTCTACTTTATATGTTAGGGCAAAAGGTGAGATTCAAGTCTCTGTGAAAATAAATTATTCTGTAAGGTTATATTCACCCCTAAACATGTGCTTTGACGTGCAATTTAGATCCTTTTTTAAAATAAATTTGAATTGACTTGAATGGTAATATGCAGGTCAAATTCACCAAAAATGGGACATTGTCCAGCTCAGGTTGTTTCCTTTTGCCCATGCATTTCTTCTGCCATCAAAAATACATGACTTGTCTAATGTAAATAAAGCTGCAAAGGCTTTTGTAAGTACTGCTGGTTTACATTCTTCCAACAGGTTCTCAGAGTTCTAGTGCCCTATTGTCCCATGTTAGGGCTAACGGATAGACATGTGCAGAATAGAAAAATGTATTTTGTTTCGGAAAGATTCGTTATGTTACTAATTTTGTTTCGTTTCGGAATTTGTTTTGTTTAATTTCATTCAATTTAGTTCAGTTTGTGAATTTTCTAATGAATTCCAAATTTTCAGAACAATTAGAATTCGGATCGGTCAAAAAAAGATCGATCTGATTCGAATTCTGTGTGAAGAATAGCTGGTTGGCCGCCGCGTCCTTAACAACTGATGACACATCAGCTGTCAGTGGGCTTCCCCGCTAAGAGCTGAAATGTAAACAAAACAATTTCGGCAATAGAAAATTTAGAAAAAAACAGCATGCCCATCCATACCAGGCCCTTTGGGTATCACCAAAAATTTGTCTGAATTTACATTCAGACCGAAACAAATTGCACGTGTCTACTGATGGAGCCCTCATACTTACCCTGCGAAGGGGCCTCTTCCTCAGTATCCACACGTTCTGGGGGAGAGGTAGGAGAAGGTCTTTCAATTGTAACTGAAGGTCTGTTTATCTGTATTTGTGTTCTGTCTGGTCGATAAATCTGTATTCTGTCAGTTATCCTTTGGTCCGTGACTTGCGCTCCGGCCTGTTCTCTGTCAGGCCTCCTGTCCTCCAGAATGAAACGACCTACAAATGCAAACATAGTGAGGTGACTTGATTACACCCTATGTTTTTGGGAAACCTAAAACATACAAAACGGTTACAGACAATGTTCTCAGAGGGGAGGAAGAGGGGTATGAGGAACTTGTTATTTACAATACAGTAGTGGAACCATAGCTTGGCCACCTTGGAGACCAGTCTGCATTCATTGCAGTTCATGGACAACTCTGGAACGTGCCAGGTGTATTTCTTTATATAAATACCACACATGTTTGGCCATTAGAGCTGATATTTAACATTTAACCAGTAATGAACAAATATGTTTGAAGACCAGGTATTAAACTGCAATTTTTGGGGATTTTTCTCATGTAAGCACACAGATAATTAATAATTAATCACAATTGCTTCCTAAACTGTGTAACTCCCCATGGATTAATAATATTTCGGAAAATCCAAAAGTGCTGAATTAGTGATTTTCCTGATTATTGGTGTAGCGTCCTTGTCCTAAACAGGGTTCCTAGTAAATTTAGTTGTGCTAGGTGGTAACTAGCCTGGCTAATTTGTAGTCTTGTTTTTTTTTTTCCTAAGCCTGAGTTTAATTTGTAGTCTCTCTCTTCTGTCAATAGGTGGCACTGTTGCCTTTGGCGTTAGGATGATAGGTTACAGTGAATTCAGGTGATGAGTAAATATGTTGTCTCAGCCAATTAGCATGAGTTTCCTTTGGCTCAGAAGGAGTCAGGTGATCGGGGTTCTTTCCGCCTGGGCTGCGGCCTAGGTGGGCGAGTGAGGAGCAGTATCAAAGGTGTAATCCTGAAGCCTGGGGCCTAGCCATGTGTGTAGAGGCTTAGCCTGAGCGGAGCCTGATCTTTTCTGGAGGTAAAGTAGAAGCAGTTGCCAGAGACGACCACTCCTGTTGCCAGAGGCAAGTTTAGAAGGGATGGAGTTCTGAAGGAGTACCAGAGCAGACGCTTCACTAGCCGGGGACGGTGAAGTAAGTGGAAAAGCTTCAGTAGAGACACATCCAGGAATATAGCAGGTAACTGTGAGTAAAGCTTGAAAGAGTACAGAGGGTAGCTGTAAGTAGAGCTTGAGGTTAAGTACAGCGGGTAGCTTCGAGGTAAGCCTGAGGGATCCAGCGGGTAGCTGAGATTCCGAGGAACCCAGTGGGTAGCGTGGGTGAAGCTTGAAGAGTACAGCGGGTAGCTGTGAGTTGAGCTCAAGGGATCTAGCAGGTAGCTGAGAGTCCAAGAAGTCCAGTGGGAGACTGTAAGCTGAGCTGGAAGAATACAGCGGGTAGCTGTGAGTGAAGCTTGAGAAGTCCAGCAGGTAGCTGGGAGCCAAGCTTGAAGATCTACAGTGGGATACTGTGAGTGAAGTTGTTGCTATAGGAGACAGCCGCTACAAATACAGATCGCTGCATTCAGCTCAAAGGCCTCTTTTCTGTATTGCTGTCTGCCTAGTTCCATTTTTGTCTCCAGAGTCTGCCAAGTTGCTATTGCATTTGCCTAAGGGCAGGGCTGTGTTTTGGCCTAGGCCGACAAGGCCTAGGCCTAGGGCGGCACTTTGCGGGGGGCGGCAAAAAAAGCCGCCCCCCCGCATGAGAGAAAGTCCCCCCACCCGATTCTCAGCGTGTGTATGGGCGTGCTTAGCAGAGCTCACGCCCCTCCACCCTCTGACAAGCACGCCCATACACAGCAGCGCCGCCCGCTACAGCAAGGCGGCTGCCGTGGGCTGCATGTGTGCGGGGGGCGGGCGCGGGAGCCGGGAATCAGGAAGACGGGTGGGGGGACTTTCTCTCATGTGGGGGGCGGCGTGTGACTCACGCCCCCATAAGCGTCCGATGACTGGCGGAGGTGGAGCCTTATGCTCCGCCTACCCTCCTCCACACTGCTTGACCCTTCTCCTCGGCACAGCAGGTAAAGTTATTGAAAAAAATTATAAGAGTTTTATGGGAACAGTGTTGGCAATTGATGGGGCACAGTGACAGCGTTTGATGGGGCACAATGGCTGCGTTTAAAGGCACAGTGGCTACAATTGATGGGGCACAGTGACAGCGTTTGATGGGGCACAATGGCTGCGTTTAAAGGCACAGTGACAGCGTTTGATGGGGCACAATGGCTGCGTTTAAAGGCACAGTGACAGCGTTTGATGGAGCACAATGGCTGCGTTTAAAGGCACAGTGGCTACAATTGATGGGGCACAGTGACAGCGTTTGATGGGGCACAATGGCTGCGTTTAAAGGCACAGTGGCTACAATTGATGGGGCACAGTGACAGCGTTTGATGGGGCACAATGGCTGCGTTTAAAGGCACAGTGACAGTGTTTGATGGGGCACAATGGCTGCGTTTAAAGGCACAGTGACAGCGTTTGATGGGGCACAATGGCTGCGTTTAAAGGCACAGTGACAGCGTTTGGTGGGGCACAGTGGCTGCGTTTGGTGGGGCACAGTGGCTGCGTTTGGTGGGGCACAGTGGCTGCGTTTGGTGGGGCACAGTGACAGCGTTTGATGGGGCACAATGGCTGCGTTTAAAGGCACAGTGACAGCGTTTGATGGGGTACAATGGCTGCGTTTAAAGGCACAGTGACAGCGTTTGATGGGGCACAATGGCTGCGTTTAAAGGCACAGTGACAGCGTTTGATGGGGCACAATGGCTGCGTTTGGTGGGGCGCAGTGGCTGCGTTTGGTGGGGCACAGTGACAGCGTTTGATGGGGCACAATGGCTGCGTTTGGTGGGGCGCAGTGGCTGCGTTTGGTGGGGCACAGTGGCTGCGTTTGGTGGGGCACAGTGGCTGCGTTTGGTGGGGCACAGTGGCTGCGTTTGGTGGGGCACAGTGGCTGCGTTTGGTGGGGCACAGTGGCTGCGTTTGGTGGGGCACAGTGGCTGCGTTTGGTGGGGCACAGTGGCTGCGTTTGGTGGGGCACAGTGGCTGCGTTTGGTGGGGCACAGTGGCTGCGTTTGGTGGGGCACAGTGGCTGCGTTTGGTGGGGCACAGTGGCTGCGTTTGGTGGGGCACAGTGGCTGCGTTTGGTGGGCACAGTGGCTGCAATTGATGGGCACAGTGGTTGCGTTTGGTGGGCACAGTGGCTGCATTTGATGGAACAGTGGCTGCATTTGATGGGGCACAGTGAGGCTGCAATTGATGTCTTTTTTTCTGAATTTCTTAGTTTGTTTGCACCCCCCAAAAAATTTTGAGCACCAGCCGCCACTGGCATGTGCAACTCCATGCATGCTAAAATCAAAGCAAACCCTTTAAACAGTCCACATTTAGTTGCAGTCTCCAGGGAGTGGGGAAGGGTACCTGTTCCCCCCTCCCCCCTGAAAGGTGCCAAATGAGCCTAAAGAGGAAGGGGTGTGGTTTACAGATGATAGGGCGGGTCTTAAACAGGAAGGGGTGTGGCCTCGGCAGCAAGGGGTGGGTCGTATTTAAATTAGGGGGGTGCATGAGTTTAGTCAGGCCTAGGGCAGCACAAAACCTAAATACACCACTGCCTAAGGGTGTCCTGTGCCCTAACCCTCTCTCCCCTGTTCCTGTTAAGAGAAATAAAAACTCTCTTTGTTCATTTTTAAAAGTGACTGGTGCCCATCTTTCCATCTTGCACTAAACCCACCATGCCTAGTAACCTGCACCCTGAGGAGGAATGTCAGCTCTCCCTGACTCTGTTGGGTCACCATCAGGCCCTTAGAGGTCGGAGAGACCGCTACATTGGTATCTGTCACAACATTTTTTTCTGTTCAATTCTTTTGTTTTGAGAAGGAATAACAACTGGTACGTCCACACAGAGGCTAACATCTGAGAAAACGCATGAATATTAACAAGGAAAGAGGCAGACATATGGAACAGTCATATCTTTGTCTCCCAGATCGATTTTCTGTAGAATCTTTTACAAGACAATGAAAGCCAACAGGCAGTTCAAATTCTCAAAGAAGCCAATAGGTTCAGGGAGGAATAATGGTACAAGAAACAGCATGAAAAGAAAACACAGAGTGAGGGTATGGGAAGAGATACAGTTGCCACAGTTTTTGCGGGAAGAAGCATTTCCCCAGTCTCCTCTTCCCCACTGATTTGGCTGCGACATTGTAACCTTGTAGCAAGTCGTAAAGACTGCAGCAGGGGATGATCTGTGTTACATACAGTATTTGTGAACACAGCAAAGAACTGCACAGGCCCCAGGATTTAGATGATTGCATCATCTCCGAGACAACATGTCAGTCCAGGAAATATATGCCGATCCTGCTTGATGCCTGAACAAAGATGACGCCATCAATCTGTGGAGAAAAGCAGATTAAGCGTTCTAAAGACCCGTACACATGTTCAGAAAATCGTACAAAAAATACCGCTTTTGAAGCGATCGTACGATAATCTGATCGTTAGCTTGCAGCTTTTGTCCGAAAATATCCGAAGGGACAAACACAAAATATTTTCTCGTACGATACCAGATCATGCTATTTTCGAGTAATCAGTTTTCTAACAAAAATATAATACAATATATCACTTCCAATTTTTTTTTTCTGTCGTATGAAAATTTTCATACTTTACTAACCTCTTCATTTTTTATATGAGACTGGGGTGCAAATAAAAATGGACGATCATTCGTCCAATAATCTCATCGTGTGTACCAGGCTTAAGGGGAGTACTATGATTTTCATCATTCATTTAAATGTATGGAGCATGCAAAAAGCTAGGAGGGTACATATGTTTGTGGCAAAAGGAAACTGGTTATAAATCTATAAAACTCTAGCTTTTACCTGTGACGGGCCTCTGGGGTGGAGTTGCAGTGGTCACAGACGTCCTGGATCCAGGTTGACGCTGTACTGGTACTATGGCCTGATCTTGTCCCACATAACGGTGGTTGATTTTCAGGTCTGATGCAGAGTAATGGTATCCAGGCCCAGCAGGGCAGATCTCCTTAAAACCATCTACAAAACATAGCCAAATACCAGCAATTGTATCTTGCACTGCAGTAAAATTTGCGTAGGGGGAGCAAAATATTAAAATCCATCGATGGATTCTCACCTGTACCAAAGGAAGGGCAGCTTTCACATGCTTTGCCCCAAGCTTTGCCCACACGACTGCAGCAACAGATCTGTTTGGTGATGTTGCGGAGGATAGGGAGAGAGCAACCGCCTTCCCTCAAAATCCGGAAACAGGGGCCCTTAACTTCTGAGATCACATGATGGGCTAAGATAAAACATAAATGTTAAAATGCAGATCCAAGAAAGTACAAATAATCCATAGAATATTTAGAAGGATGCTCCCTTGACTTATCATAGAGACTTATGCAATTGTATATACTCCTGAGGGCCCACTATACCCTGTCAAAATAAAAGGAGATTGGGGATAGGACCCAAGGTGTCCTTACCTTCAGTGAAGGAAAAGGAACAAACTGCGGTTTAACCTGATATAACTTTATTAGAACAATTAGTAGAAAAACATTTTAATCATTGAAAGGAAAGCATAAACAATAGGAGATTGCATAAGGTAAAAACTGACAACGTTGTCACTTAAAAACGCATGCCCATGAGCTCAGCCATATCCAAGTCATCCACACGTGTCAATCATCTCAAGTCATTAAGTGTGACTTAATATATAATGCTTACATATGTTTAGGCGAGGTGAGTTCCGGGAAACCTTGGTAGCACAAGTCGGTACCCGTATTGTGCTTAAACATGGACCTCCAGACTCCCTATATGCCTATAGAGTTGCTGCATTGAGTCTTTACAATGTTAAAGAAAGCATTAGTTATCTCAGACAAATAAATGCAATTCTGGCTAGAAAGTATTCCTGATAGTTAGTGAACAGGACAGGTTTGATTTCTGGATGTAGCACTATCAATCATAGAGATAATATATATATATATAATAAAAATAAAAAAAAATGCAGCACGCTGTGATGCAGGCATGCGACTTGAGTCCAGGAGAAACAATAGATCCACAACAAGCTTGTTAGTCATTCAGCACCATGTTTCCATGAAACATTAAAGATAGCACCGCATATGGATTGGATCGGAAAATATAGTCAGCTGAGTCAAAATACAGAGCCTCCAAAGAAAGAGAGAAAAAAAAAAAAAAAATTTTTAAATTCTCTTTCCCTTTCCTTCTTCCCTTTCTATTCTTTAAATGTTCAGGCTGTGATTGCTTGCTGGATATACCAGTTGAAAAGAGACTCACTGTTTAGATGATATTAGATTGGTGCTCAATAGCAGCGACAAGGTGGTGAATCCAGAGTCCTTTGCAGGGGTCCACAGGTGTGCAGGATGCAAATCTCTGTATTCCTAGTCCTGGTGACACGCACAGGATGTTATCCACTCAAAACCAGCATGGGGCCGCCTGGCCATTTACTTCCAGTTTTCAGTTGTTTGTGGATTTCCAGTTTGCGGAGATAGGATGAGGGCTAAGGAGTGATGAAAAGCCCAAGTTGGCTATCAGCAGAGGGCATGCGTAGGCACACACACCGACATGTTTCACCCACTTGTGACGTGGGTTTCTTCAGGGTGAAGTGTTTGCATGAACAGAATCCTTTTATAGGCAGAGTGACACTCAGTGAATTACTTCCTGTTATATCACTTCCTGCCTAGACATGGTCATGTTAACCCCATAGGGGAATTCAGACTGCTGTAAGGAAAAAGTGTTTTTACACAGCTGCCATCTTGTGGCAGTATATGACTATTGCAGTTCATAGTATAATCATTGATGTAAAAGGTAAAATCGCCATTCACAAGTTGACATTTTATGCTTTTAATCACATCTATTAAATTCAATAGTAGTTATATTAAGATATGAATGTAAAGCTAAATACAGATAGATACATTTATACAGACTGAGGCTTATTATGATATTTTGACAATCAATCAATTCAGTGAAGATCAACTTATGGAGTCAGGAATACCTGTAAATTCAGCTCAGTGTTTAATCCATTTGGCGCGAGCGTCCCCAGCCGAAAAATCCACTCCTTTTCTTTTTGAAGTAGTATCAGGTCGAAGTCACCTCTTCTTACTGGAAGTTTTAGAGCATAGAACCCCTTAATTTTGAGTCCGTTTGTTTCCCTATTATGATATTTTGAAAAGTGTTCTCCTATGGGGGTATCATCATCTGGGGATCGAATGCTTGAGAGGTGTTCCCCTATACGGACCTTTAAAGGATGCTTTGTTTTGCCTATATACAATTTATGACAGGAACATTCCAGCATATACAGTACTCGTGTAGTATTGCAGTTAATGAAATGTTTAATTTGATACACCTTTCTTCCTGTTGCATCTGTAAATGAGTCAGATCTATCTACAAATCTGCAAATATGGCATTTTCCACAAGCATACATCCCTCGCAATGGAGGCAGGTCCGTGAGCCAATTGCGTGGATTGGGTCTGGTATATTCAGATCTGACGAGTTCATCAGTCAGATTTTTGGCTCTTCTTGCTACCATGAAGGGTTTAGGGCCAACTATAGAAGCCATCTGGGGAGCTCGAGTCAGTACGTGCCAATGTTTAGTCAAGATCGTTCGCACATCTTCCCACTGTGTACCAAACGTGGTGATGATTTTCACTTGATCAGAAAGGCTCTTGTTGGCATCTTGGTCATTTTTTGGTATTAGCAGTTCTTTCCGGTCAATTGCAGATGCTCGTTTTCTTGAGTTCTTTAAAGATCTATGCGGGTAACCCCTTTCTCTAAATCTTTTATAGAGTTGCTTTGATTCAGCCTGATAGTCTTGATCCAGTGAGCAGTTGCGTCTAATTCTCAGAAATTGCCCTGTTGGTATACCTCTGACCAGGGACTTGGGATGATGGCTGGTTGCCTCAAGAAGGGTGTTTGCTGCTGTTGCTTTACGAAATGTTTTCGTGGACAGATGGTCTCCATCAATCCTTATTAGGAGGTCCAGAAAAGAAATTTCGTTCAAGTCGTAGGTAAATGTTAGGCGTATATTACGGCTGTTTTCATTCAGTTCACTCAAAAACCCTTCAAGAGATTCGACAGACCCCTGCCAAAGCAGCAGGACATCATCGATAAATCTTAGCCACAATTTGGCATGGTCTAGATAAGATTCAGAGCAATAAACAACTTCCTCTTCCCAATAACCAAGATGTAAACATGCGTAGGAAGGTGCCCAAGGGGCCCCCATAGAGGTGCCTTGTATTTGTCTGTAATAGACCCCTAGGAATTCAAAGCAGTTGTTAGTCAGGGCAAACTGCAGCATCTCAAGGATGAACTCATTCTGAGGTCCCATACGTGGAAATTTCTGGTCAAGAAAGTGTGCCACTGCTGCCAAGCCCCATGCATGGGGTATAGATGTATAAAGAGACTCTACATCAATGCCTACCAGGAGAGTTCCAGGAGATACGGTTACCTCTTCAATTTTTGCTAATACATCAAGGGTATCTCTAATGTATGAGGGTAACTCAAAGACCATTTCTTTCAGTAGGGCATCTAGGTATCTTCCAATTTTCTCCAGAGGACCCTTCACCGCTGAAACGATTGGCCTTCCTGGTGGGTTCGTCAGGGATTTATGGACTTTAGGAATGATGTAGATTGTAGGGATATTAAACTCCTTCACTTTCAGATACTCATACTCATTCCGAGATGAGAAGAGGCCGGCTTCCTGTGCAAACAGAAGTTTAAAATTCAGTTCATTGATTATAGAGGTAAAAGGATTAGCAGGAAGTTTTTCATAGGTGGATCGGTCATTTAACTGTCTCTTTATCTCATTTTCATAGTATTCTGTTGAAAGCAATACCACATTGCCCCCTTTGTCGCTTTTCTTTATCACCAAATTTGGTGCCTCCTTCAGCTCTCGTAAGGCCCGGCGTTGTTCAGGATCCAGGTTGTCTTTTCTTCCTCTTTGCCAATTCACCTTAGTAAGGTCATCTTGAACCAGATCTAAGAAGACCCCCAACCATCTATTTTTTCGGAAAGGGGGCATTTTTGTTGATTTTATAAGTAGATTGGCATCTCGTTTCAATGGGCTAGAGGGAGTAGAGATGGATTGGTCATCATCCTTACTTTCCATTAGTAAGGAGGTAAGTATATCCAGATCTTCATCATCTTGGGATTTAGTTGGCAGGTTTTCATCTTCGTCTTGGGTAGGTCTTTGATGTAACTGTCTTAGATAGACTTTTCGTAAAAACAAAGTGATGTCTTTATATACCTCAAACTCGTTCATTGACCCAGTAGGTGAATAAGAGAGTCCTTTTTCAAGCAATTTTCTATGCCTTTCTTCCAATTTAAATTCTGAGAGGTTGATAATAGTCTTGGAGTGTTGATCTGGATGAGGGTTTAAGGAAGTGATGTCTGATGATAGTGGGGAGATTATTTCTGTCATTTCTGCTGGCTCCGGGTATTGACCCTGGTCGTTTCTCCTCTGTCCCCAGCACTCTTGTATTTTCCTTTTCCTCTTCCTCTTGTTCCTCTTGTGGGCTTTAGGATCCCTTTGGTAGCAGTTGTCTCTTCCAAAGGTGAGCGTTCTTCTCCTAAAAAACCAACCATTCTTTCTGTATCTTCGTCGCTTTCTGAGGTATTTGGTGTTCCTCTGGTTGAGGAGCGTGACCATTGTCGGCCTTTTCTTGAGGTGCTTCTACCCCTAATCTTAGTCAGATCAAAGATTTCTCCCTTGGCCCAATCGTCTAAATCCCTTTGGAATTTGGATTGTTTAGTGTGTCTTAAATTTTTTTGTGTTTTAATGACTTCTTTTTTCAAAATTTCATTTTGTTTTTCAAATTCCAGTTGGTCCTTGAAGGGTTCAAGTTGTTGCAGACTAGCCTCAATTTGTGACTGTAGCTCAGAAGCCTGTAGTTTTTCCTCCTCCACTATGAGTTTCATTACAGACAGACCATGATCAATACATTCCTGCTTCCATTTAGTTAGAAAACGTTCATTATGTAGATGTTCTGCTGGAATGACACGCTCACGTAACCCTCGGGGGATTAAACCTTTAGCAATATAGGTTTCTAGAGATAGAATGTCCCATTTCCTATTTAGTTGTTTTATTGTGAGCTTTTTATGTAGTTTAAATAAATTTTTTATTGATTCATCAGCAGAGGGGGTGGCTTCTTCCCCTCTGTCGCTGAAAGTGAGTCTGATTTCCTCCTCGATGTCATCTCCAATTACAAACGCCATCAGTGTGCAAGTATCTATCTGAGCAGTTACACTTACAGCAGTAATAAATGCAATCCTATTGTAAGGCTTTCTAATGTCAAATAACACTTCCCGCCTCAGGAATGATCCAAAAGATCACAAAGGCATACAGATCATAGTAAAAAAAAAAAAAAAAAAAAAAAAAAAAACGCAATGGGCGGGGTCCTGATGACCAGTATCGTTAGTCAAATCAGGTAACAGGTTACCGGCTCACCTAATAAGGTGGTGTTCCTTGTCAGAACAGGAGAAGTAGTCAAAATAAAAGGAGATTGGGGATAGGACCCAAGGTGTCCTTACCTTCAGTGAAGGAAAAGGAACAAACTGCGGTTTAACCTGATATAACTTTATTAGAACAATTAGTAGAAAAACATTTTAATCATTGAAAGGAAAGCATAAACAATAGGAGATTGCATAAGGTAAAAACTGACAACGTTGTCACTTAAAAACGCATGCCCATGAGCTCAGCCATATCCAAGTCATCCACACGTGTCAATCATCTCAAGTCATTAAGTGTGACTTAATATATAATGCTTACATATGTTTAGGCGAGGTGAGTTCCGGGAAACCTTGGTAGCACAAGTCGGTACCCGTATTGTGCTTAACCATGGACCTCCAGACTCCCTATATGCCTATAGAGTTGCTGCATTGAGTCTTTACAATGTTAAAGAAAGCATATATATATTATCTCTATGATTGATAGTGCTACATCCAGAAATCAAACCTGTCCTGTTCACTAACTATCAGGAATACTTTCTAGCCAGAATTGCATTTATTTGTCTGAGATAACTAATGCTTTCTTTAACATTGTAAAGACTCAATGCAGCAACTCTATAGGCATATAGGGAGTCTGGAGGTCCATGGTTAAGCACAATACGGGTACCGACTTGTGCTACCAAGGTTTCCCGGAACTCACCTCGCCTAAACATATGTAAGCATTATATATTAAGTCACACTTAATGACTTGAGATGATTGACACGTGTGGATGACTTGGATATGGCTGAGCTCATGGGCATGCGTTTTTAAGTGACAACGTTGTCAGTTTTTACCTTATGCAATCTCCTATTGTTTATGCTTTCCTTTCAATGATTAAAATGTTTTTCTACTAATTGTTCTAATAAAGTTATATCAGGTTAAACCGCAGTTTGTTCCTTTTCCTTCACTGAAGGTAAGGACACCTTGGGTCCTATCCCCAATCTCCTTTTATTTTGACTACTTCTCCTGTTCTGACAAGGAACACCACCTTATTAGGTGAGCCGGTAACCTGTTACCTGATTTGACTAACGATACTGGTCATCAGGACCCCGCCCATTGCGTTTTTTTTTTTTTTTTTTTTTTTTTTTTACTATGATCTGTATGCCTTTGTGATCTTTTGGATCATTCCTGAGGCGGGAAGTGTTATTTGACATTAGAAAGCCTTACAATAGGATTGCATTTATTACTGCTGTAAGTGTAACTGCTCAGATAGATACTTGCACACTGATGGCGTTTGTAATTGGAGATGACATCGAGGAGGAAATCAGACTCACTTTCAGCGACAGAGGGGAAGAAGCCACTCCCTCTGCTGATGAATCAATAAAAAATTTATTTAAACTACATAAAAAGCTCACAATAAAACAACTAAATAGGAAATGGGACATTCTATCTCTAGAAACCTATATTGCTAAAGGTTTAATCCCCCGAGGGTTACGTGAGCGTGTCATTCCAGCAGAACATCTACATAATGAACGTTTTCTAACTAAATGGAAGCAGGAATGTATTGATCATGGTCTGTCTGTAATGAAACTCATAGTGGAGGAGGAAAAACTACAGGCTTCTGAGCTACAGTCACAAATTGAGGCTAGTCTGCAACAACTTGAACCCTTCAAGGACCAACTGGAATTTGAAAAACAAAATGAAATTTTGAAAAAAGAAGTCATTAAAACACAAAAAAATTTAAGACACACTAAACAATCCAAATTCCAAAGGGATTTAGACGATTGGGCCAAGGGAGAAATCTTTGATCTGACTAAGATTAGGGGTAGAAGCACCTCAAGAAAAGGCCGACAATGGTCACGCTCCTCAACCAGAGGAACACCAAATACCTCAGAAAGCGACGAAGATACAGAAAGAATGGTTGGTTTTTTAGGAGAAGAACGCTCACCTTTGGAAGAGACAACTGCTACCAAAGGGATCCTAAAGCCCACAAGAGGAACAAGAGGAAGAGGAAAAGGAAAATACAAGAGTGCTGGGGACAGAGGAGAAACGACCAGGGTCAATACCCGGAGCCAGCAGAAATGACAGAAATAATCTCCCCACTATCATCAGACATCACTTCCTTAAACCCTCATCCAGATCAACACTCCAAGACTATTATCAACCTCTCAGAATTTAAATTGGAAGAAAGGCATAGAAAATTGCTTGAAAAAGGACTCTCTTATTCACCTACTGGGTCAATGAACGAGTTTGAGGTATATAAAGACATCACTTTGTTTTTACGAAAAGTCTATCTAAGACAGTTACATCAAAGACCTACCCAAGACGAAGATGAAAACCTGCCAACTAAATCCCAAGATGATGAAGATCTGGATATACTTACCTCCTTACTAATGGAAAGTAAGGATGATGACCAATCCATCTCTACTCCCTCTAGCCCATTGAAACGAGATGCCAATCTACTTATAAAATCAACAAAAATGCCCCCTTTCCGAAAAAATAGATGGTTGGGGGTCTTCTTAGATCTGGTTCAAGATGACCTTACTAAGGTGAATTGGCAAAGAGGAAGAAAAGACAACCTGGATCCTGAACAACGCCGGGCCTTACGAGAGCTGAAGGAGGCACCAAATTTGGTGATAAAGAAAAGCGACAAAGGGGGCAATGTGGTATTGCTTTCAACAGAATACTATGAAAATGAGATAAAGAGACAGTTAAATGACCGATCCACCTATGAAAAACTTCCTGCTAATCCTTTTACCTCTATAATCAATGAACTGAATTTTAAACTTCTGTTTGCACAGGAAGCCGGCCTCTTCTCATCTCGGAATGAGTATGAGTATCTGAAAGTGAAGGAGTTTAATATCCCTACAATCTACATCATTCCTAAAGTCCATAAATCCCTGACGAACCCACCAGGCAGGCCAATCGTTTCAGCGGTGAAGGGTCCTCTGGAGAAAATTGGAAGATACCTAGATGCCCTACTGAAAGAAATGGTCTTTGAGTTACCCTCATACATTAGAGATACCCTTGATGTATTAGCAAAAATTGAAGAGGTAACCGTATCTCCTGGAACTCTCCTGGTAGGCATTGATGTAGAGTCTCTTTATACATCTATACCCCATGCATGGGGCTTGGCAGCAGTGGCACACTTTCTTGACCAGAAATTTCCACGTATTGGACCTCAGAATGAGTTCATCCTTGAGATGCTGCAGTTTGCCCTGACTAACAACTGCTTTGAATTCCTAGGGGTCTATTACAGACAAATACAAGGCACCTCTATGGGGGCCCCTTGGGCACCTTCCTACGCATGTTTACATCTTGGTTATTGGGAAGAGGAAGTTGTTTATTGCTCTGAATCTTATCTAGACCATGCCAAATTGTGGCTAAGATTTATCGATGATGTCCTGCTGCTTTGGCAGGGGTCTGTCGAATCTCTTGAAGGGTTTTTGAGTGAACTGAATGAAAACAGCCGTAATATACGCCTAACATTTACCTACGACTTGAACGAAATTTCTTTTCTGGACCTCCTAATAAGGATTGATGGAGACCATCTGTCCACGAAAACATTTCGTAAAGCAACAGCAGCAAACACCCTTCTTGAGGCAACCAGCCATCATCCCAAGTCCCTGGTCAGAGGTATACCAACAGGGCAATTTCTGAGAATTAGACGCAACTGCTCACTGGATCAAGACTATCAGGCTGAATCAAAGCAACTCTATAAAAGATTTAGAGAAAGGGGTTACCCGCATAGATCTTTAAAGAACTCAAGAAAACGAGCATCTGCAATTGACCGGAAAGAACTGCTAATACCAAAGAATGACCAAGATGCCAACAAGAGCCTTTCTGATCAAGTGAAAATCATCACCACGTTTGGTACACAGTGGGAAGATGTGCGAACGATCTTGACTAAACATTGGCACGTACTGACTCGAGCTCCCCAGATGGCTTCTATAGTTGGCCCTAAACCCTTCATGGTAGCAAGAAGAGCCAAAAATCTGACTGATGAACTCGTCAGATCTGAATATACCAGACCCAATCCACGCAATTGGCTCACGGACCTGCCTCCATTGCGAGGGATGTATGCTTGTGGAAAATGCCATATTTGCAGATTTGTAGATAGATCTGACTCATTTACAGATGCAACAGGAAGAAAGGTGTATCAAATTAAACATTTCATTAACTGCAATACTACACGAGTACTGTATATGCTGGAATGTTCCTGTCATAAATTGTATATAGGCAAAACAAAGCGTCCTTTAAAGGTCCGTATAGGGGAACACCTCTCAAGCATTCGATCCCCAGATGATGATACCCCCATAGGAGAACACTTTTCAAAATATCATAATAGGGAAACAAACGGACTCAAAATTAAGGGGTTCTATGCTCTAAAACTTCCAGTAAGAAGAGGTGACTTCGACCTGATACTACTTCAAAAAGAAAAGGAGTGGATTTTTCGGCTGGGGACGCTCGCGCCAAATGGATTAAACACTGAGCTGAATTTACAGGTATTCCTGACTCCATAAGTTGATCTTCACTGAATTGATCGATTGTCAAAATATCATAATAAGCCTCAGTCTGTATAAATGTATCTATCTGTATTTAGCTTTACATTCATATCTTAATATAACTACTATTGAATTTAATAGATGTGATTAAAAGCATAAAATGTCAACTTGTGAATGGCGATTTTACCTTTTACATCAATGATTATACTATGAACTGCAATAGTCATATACTGCCACAAGATGGCAGCTGTGTAAAAACACTTTTTCCTTACAGCAGTCTGAATTCCCCTATGGGGTTAACATGACCATGTCTAGGCAGGAAGTGATATAACAGGAAGTAATTCACTGAGTGTCACTCTGCCTATAAAAGGATTCTGTTCATGCAAACACTTCACCCTGAAGAAACCCACGTCACAAGTGGGTGAAACATGTCGGTGTGTGTGCCTACGCATGCCCTCTGCTGATAGCCAACTTGGGCTTTTCATCACTCCTTAGCCCTCATCCTATCTCCGCAAACTGGAAATCCACAAACAACTGAAAACTGGAAGTAAATGGCCAGGCGGCCCCATGCTGGTTTTGAGTGGATAACATCCTGTGCGTGTCACCAGGACTAGGAATACAGAGATTTGCATCCTGCACACCTGTGGACCCCTGCAAAGGACTCTGGATTCACCACCTTGTCGCTGCTATTGAGCACCAATCTAATATCATCTAAACAGTGAGTCTCTTTTCAACTGGTATATCCAGCAAGCAATCACAGCCTGAACATTTAAAGAATAGAAAGGGAAGAAGGAAAGGGAAAGAGAATTTAAAAATTTTTTTTTTTTTTTTCTCTCTTTCTTTGGAGGCTCTGTATTTTGACTCAGCTGACTATATTTTCCGATCCAATCCATATGCGGTGCTATCTTTAATGTTTCATGGAAACATGGTGCTGAATGACTAACAAGCTTGTTGTGGATCTATTGTTTCTCCTGGACTCAAGTCGCATGCCTGCATCACAGCGTGCTGCATTTTTTTTTATTTTTATTATATATATATATTATCTCTATGATTGATAGTGCTACATCCAGAAATCAAACCTGTCCTGTTCACTAACTATCAGGAATACTTTCTAGCCAGAATTGCATTTATTTGTCTGAGATAACTAATGCTTTCTTTAACATTGTAAAGACTCAATGCAGCAACTCTATAGGCATATAGGGAGTCTGGAGGTCCATGTTTAAGCACAATACGGGTACCGACTTGTGCTACCAAGGTTTCCCGGAACTCACCTCGCCTAAACATATGTAAGCATTATATATTAAGTCACACTTAATGACTTGAGATGATTGACACGTGTGGATGACTTGGATATGGCTGAGCTCATGGGCATGCGTTTTTAAGTGACAACGTTGTCAGTTTTTACCTTATGCAATCTCCTATTGTTTATGCTTTCCTTTCAATGATTAAAATGTTTTTCTACTAATTGTTCTAATAAAGTTATATCAGGTTAAACCGCAGTTTGTTCCTTTTCCTTCACTGAAGGTAAGGACACCTTGGGTCCTATCCCCAATCTCCTTTTATTTTGACTACTTCTCCTGTTCTGACAAGGAACACCACCTTATTAGGTGAGCCGGTAACCTGTTACCTGATTTGACTAACGATACTGGTCATCAGGACCCCGCCCATTGCGTTTTTTTTTTTTTACTATGATCTGTATGCCCACTATACCCTGGCCAGGTTGCATAAAATGGGTATCTTAGACTCCCCCACATATGGCAAATGCTTAAGGGATCATGGAGACCTTATTCACTTAACCTGGAGGTGTCCAAAACAGCATCTTCATTGGGTGGGAGTGTTGAACACCATAAATTCTGTGTTACAGATCTACATACCACTTGACCCTAAACCTTGCCTTCTGGGCATTTTGGATGAATTCCAACTACAAGCTTTCACACGAGAGATGGTTGCTAGAGCTCTTTTTGAAGCCTGAAGGGTAATACTTAGGAATTGCAAGTCTACTGTCCCCCCATCCCACAAAGAATGGATACAATGTATGGGAGAAACTTTTAGATTAGAGAAATACATCTATCAGCATAGGGGACGTTCCCATAAATTTGACAACTTGAGGTCCATGACTGCACACATTAGGCCTGAACCCGTTGGAACATTTATTGGCTAAGTCAGGCCCATATGACTACTGTTTGTTACTGTATGATTGACGGCTAGTGCTAAGACAGGAGGTGCTTTTTGTAATGTTCCTTTTTGTTTTTTTCAAGTCTGCATTACTGTTTCATTTAATGACATATGTAACAAAGTATGGGAAAGCTCAAGGTATTTGTGGAGCTGTTATGGATCTTCATATGCGTAGTACTTTTTTGTTTCCTGTTATATTTCCTAATAAAACTTTTCTGATTTAAAAAAAAAATGTTTAGAGGGAACATTTCCATCTCTGCTATCAAATGACAGAAGAACATTTCCATCTCTGTTTCACTAAATTTTATTAAATTAACCACATTTTTACGTGTCAGAACAGATAAATAGAGATATTATGTGAGCCTCACACTACTTCAGATTGACATTGTATGAAAATGGCCTAGCAAGGCCTTCATTCAGCATAAAGATACAGGTCATGAGTCTAGAAGTATCCACCCTAGGGACATCCCAGAAATTTAAATTAAAATAACGTGGAAGGGAAAAAACCTCTTTGTGAGCAACTAAGGGGTATGGAGGGATGTAGGTTGAGAAGAACAAGCAAAGAGAAAGTAAAGGAGAAGGAAGAAGGAGAAGAGAAGCAAAGGGAAAGGTGGACATGTGGAGGAAGGGAAAGGAGGAAAAACTGACAGGCAAAGGTGGTAGAAGAAAAAAAAAAAAAAAGTAAGGGGGTAAACGTGCTCACAGAGATAGGACTCAAATACTGCAGGCTCGGCCAAGAAAAATGAAATAGCGAGAAGTCAAATTTCACCTGCAAATAGTGTGTAATCCAAAGGTCCAATATTTTGTGAAATTTAGACAATCTATCATCCTACGTAGCTACCATTTTCTTAAATGCCATACATAAGCTTATACGAGACTTAAAGTAGAACTAAAGGCAAAACCTTAGTCGAGTGGGGAGGGATTAGAACATTTGTCAGGTATTTATTGCTGTCTGTGAGATTCGCCCTCTCTATTTGTTTATAGTGGAAGTGATAATAAAACCCAAAATTTTGGGTTGTCACTAGAACAGGATTAAAGGGGAAATCTTTCAATGGGGGCACTAGTTCTGGTGACCCTGGTGACACCAAGAGATTTTCTCAGAGAAGATTTCCTCTCATGGGGCTGGAAGTGAAAGGAAATCTCCCCAATGGGACACAGATGACTAAAAATGACAGGGGTTATGACACCCTCATACTGAATTTGAAACAAAAATAAAAGGTATAGTTCTACTATAAGTTTGCCAAAGGGAATAGTTATCTTTTTCTAGAACATGGCAAACGCTAGCAGTAAAAACATGGGTAAATTAATGAAATTACTATTTGGTACAGTCAGATTGCTTTTTGTTCAAGAGAGCTTCCATTGTTTTGTTTTTTTTTGGGGGGGGGGGGTCTGTTTAGGATGGTATAAACTATCTTGTAGATTTGAGACCAAAAACTTTGACTCATCGGGCAAATCCACTAGGCATGTAAAAGTGTCATTAGCACTACACCTCCCAAAGCAACAAGAAGGGTATCTGGGTATTTCATGAGAAAGACAAAGGGTACTACCCTCTTCACCACATGTGTAAAACACAAGGCCCGCGGGCTGAATGCAGCCCGACTTGCCATTTGTGGCCCAGGGGGTGAATGCAGCCCGCCTTGCCATTTGTGGCCCACGGGGTGAATGCAGCCCGCCTTGCCATTTGTGGCCCACGCACCCAGGGTAGGGGTGGAAGTAAGATGTGGACAACCTGTGAAAGAGAGCTCTGAACTGTGCATAGAACACCCCTAAACCCTGCAATCAGTATGTAGCACACTCCTCAACCCTGAACTCTGTATACAGCACACCCTTCAACTCTGCACTCTGTACATAGTGCCTCCCTGAACCCTGCATTTGGTTCGTAGTGCACCCCTAAACTCTGTGCATAGGGAACCCCAGAAACTGAACACTGTAAATAGCGCATCCCTGAACTCCACACATAAAGCACTCCTGGTACTTATTGCATATACTGCTTCTATTCTCTGAGAAAAAAAAAGCCCTGGATACATTTCTATAGTCTTACAGATACAATCGGCCCTTTAAACACAACCATAATGCTGATGTGGCCCGTGATGAATTTGAATTTGACATCCCTGCTTTAGACCAGTGTTTCTCAACTCCAGTCCTCAAGGCGCCCCAACAGGTCATGTTTTCAGGATTTCCCTCAGATGAAATGGCTGTGGTAATCACTAAGGCAGTGAAACTGATCAAATCACCTGTGCAAAATAATGGAAATCCTGAAAACATGACCTGTCGGGGCGCCTTGAGGACTGGAGTTGAGAAACACTGCTTTAGACCATCTCTGAACCCTGGTCTCATCAGATTTTTGCCTCTGGGTATTTAGGGATATTACATTTTACAAGAAATCTCACTCACATATACAGCTGCTTCGTGAGGCATCCAGAAGATATCCTTCTTTGCACATACAGGAAAAGCTCCCTCTAGTGTTGATGCATTTTCCATTTTGACAAAAGGATGGATCTTTACACTCATCAATATCTGTTTTAAAAAGAAGGATTTTAGAGGAGGTCTAATTTAAAAAAAAGGGTAAGAATGAGCTATACGTAATGTGTAAAATGGCTTACCTATACATGTTCCATTGCTTCTGCTATAGCCCTTAGGACAGGAGGATCCTGAAAAAACGCCAACTACGGCCCCTTCTGTGGAAGTAGAAAAGGTAAAGGTGCATCAGACTGATTTGATATATATCTCATTAGAGTCATAATCATTGACACATGACCATCATGTTATGGGTATTTGTAGAATTATCTTCTGATTTGGTGTTCATGTTGCTTTGTTTTCTTACCCTGGTGAAGGGGGAGTTTGCAAATCCCTGAAACATGTTGACTTTTTACTTTTTGACTGTTCATTGGTGTATAATAAATCTATCGGTATAGTAATAGAATAGTATCCCACTACAAGCATTACCCCCTTCTCTCTAGTCCTTGGACACTGGGTGCATGTGCTCAACAGTCATGAACAGCTCTATGTGCAACACTCCAGTCTTTAATAAAAAAGGAAGGAATCCGCTCACTTTTAAAAGCCAATGTTCAGGTTTATTGAAAAGGCTGATGCACAGATTTGTCCACGTGGTGTTACCAACAAATGAGTTTTACTCCTACACAAAGTTTATTCATAGAGCAAATAAGCGCTTTGTAGGAGTGAAACGTGTTATGCCGTGTACACATGACCGGACTTCTCATCGGACTCGACCCCGAAAGACTTTTCGACGGAGTTCCGACGGAGTTCCAACGAAACGGACTTGCCTACACACTATCACATAAAAGTCCGATCGTTTCGAACGTGATGACATACGACCGGACTAGAATAAGGAAGTTCATAGCCAGTAGCCAATAGCTGCCCTTGCGTCCTTTTTTTGTCCGTCAGACTAGCATACAGACGAACGGATTTTTCGATCGGACTCGAGTCCTTCGGAAAGATTTGAAACATGTTCTATTTCTAAAATCTGACAGATTTTTCGACAGAAAAGGTCAGATGAAGCCTACACACGATCGAATTGTCCGACGGATTCGTTCCGTCGGACCAGTTTGGTCGAAAAGTCCGGTCGTGTGTACACAGCATTAGAGTTGGTAACACCAGGTGGAATAGTCTGTGTTTCGGTCTTTTCAAAAACCTAAACTTTGGCTGTTAAGCGGTAATCGGTTTCATAAACTGAAAGTCGTGTGGTACTCTCACCCTTTCAATTCTGGAGAATGAGGCCTGCACTATTCGACTTTCGGAAATTGAGTAAAGCAATCATAAATCACCCACATAAAAGGTAGATTCTTCTTGTAGGTAGGCTTACACCGATTTTTTTTTTATTTCTCCGTTTACAAAGAGCTTTTCTGTATACCGTCATCTAATTAAAAGGGATGATAAATATTAGCCTGGCCTTCTGCTAAACTATACCATAAAATTATCTTTTTGGAAGAATTCTTGACAGTTTGTCCCTCGGCGGTTCACAGATATGAGAGAGGGAGACCTCTGCTGAACCCAATAAAGTTCTCGTCTGTTTTGTAATCACATTTATCTATCACAGATGGACACAATCTCTGGGCTCTTGGTAAGGACAGATGTGTTTTTGGCAAGGCTCTTTCCGAGCAGGATCATGTGGGTGGTTTCTGGAAAAAGAATGAACCCCCTCAAAGGTTTGGCTGCTTGCTTCTTGGGGTATGAAGAATGGCGCTGGTAATTTATACTCTGCACCAGTTCTAAGTGTCCCCATCCATCATCGCTCGGGGACATTCTGTGATGTTCCAGTTGTTCACTTTTTCACTTAACACGCAAAAAGGAACATTTATACAATCAGGGGTCAGGGATCCTTGTAAACAAAGTTGCAGATTGTTCCACGGAATGTGCAACATGTTTATAACAAAAGGAAGTGAAAATAAACCTCCGTGGCCCATTCAACTCTAAATTTGCTGTTATTATGAAAAAAAAAAAATGTAAAAAATAGCAACGCTGGAACAAAATTACATTTAAAAAAAGCAGATTCATATCATAGGTAATTGTACACATTCAGAGTTGGTTTATAGTTGCTATTATAACAATGAGCATATAAACAAATATTTAAAGCTCAACTCTGAACAATTGCTTTTTTTGTTTTGTGTGGAGTAAGAAAAGGTTAGAGCCCCCATCAGGTTCTTATTACTGTTGCCCCTCACTTTCACCTTTCACCATGACTCGTGATGGGAAATCCAGGGACATTTTCCCAGTAGGGTTGGAGCAGCAAAACAGACTGAGGGCTCAATTCACTAAGAGTTAAATAACGCATAGTTATCTGAGTTAAAATAAGGCATACAGTATTTAACTCATAAACATGCAATTCCCAAAAAAACGCATGTTAAATGTTTTTGCACATTATTTTACTGCAGACCAGCTGCAGCGGGAACTGAAACATTTAGCAGTGGTATTCTTACCACTGTTAAATGTGACTGTTCAGCTCAGAGCTGCTGGTTGTTAAGAAGCGGGCAGCCACCAACTTTGTAACAACCATGACTCTTCCCTGAATGTAAACAATAAAACCGAGAGTGAAAAAAAAAAACAGCATGCAGCCTTGCCCCCTCAGTCCATACCAGGCCCCTTGGGGTTTGTATGGGTTTTTGAGGGGGGACCTAATGCCAAAAAAAAAAACAAGATTGGCCTGAAGTCCCTCACAAAGTCCCAAAAAATCCATACCAGACCCTTATCTGAGCATCCAGGAAAGGAGGGGGAACGAAGGTGCACCCCCTTCCTGTCCTCCTGAACCATACCAAGCCACAGTTTATAACATGGGGGGGTGCTTTGGGAGGGAGGCCCCCCAAAGCTCCATGTCCCTATGTTGATGAATACAAGGGCCTCTTCCCCACAACTCCGGCTCAGTGGTTGTGGGGGTTCGGGGGGGGGGTGACCTGGGCCTTGCACCTTGTTTACAATAATGTTAAGTGCAGTAAATACCGCACTTAAAAAAAAAATGTTAGAACCTCTGTTATTTTTAAATTTTTATTATTTGTGCCGTACTGTTTGAATGATTCCAGCCCCCTGATTTTTTTCCTGGCGTCAAAGGGATAAGGGTAAGGTGTGAGGGGAAATCTCCCCAACGTTGTGGCTGGAATTGAGTAGGACACCTCTGCCAACATATACAGTATATGACTCAGGGTATTGCTGTCTATTTCTTTCAAGGGCTTGCTCCAATTACCAAGGTCCTAGGCACACACTTATTAACTGATCTACTGTCACTGACAGCAGCCATAGATCTCAGGATAATAACAAAAGCAAATAAACACTCACAGAGTAGTTAAAGTGGACCTTTTAATAAATGTACAAGTCTGCATGAACTTCTAATTCCTAATATGTCACAACACACAGCAATAGAGAGAAAACCTGTGGATTTTTTTTTATCATAGCACTTATTGAGCTCTAGACAGTTGATATTTGCTAGGCTATGATGTTATCAGTCTGCTGCAGGCAGGAGGAAGCATTTCCTCAGTTGCCGATTCCCCAATGATCAGACTGTGACTCTGTAAATGTGCATCCAGTCAGACACGAGTAATGTTTTGGGTATTCTGACAGCCGCAGGCATCACCTGTCAGAATACAATAGCTGCAAATGGAGATATGTTCATCTGTGCTGTTTGGCATGGATGGAGGAATCTGTTAGATTTCTTTTGTTCATCCAGTAAGCTGAGTTTTGTATGTCCAGCTTTAAACTTACATTTTTTTTTAAACAATAGTTTTATTAAGGTTTTTACATGTTTACATACAACCATACTTAGAAAAAGAAGAAAAAGAGGTAGAATGAAATGTGGTGCATAGTACAACAGTAAACAATTCACATGCTACTTATAACGTATAGATAGATAGATAGATAGATACACAGTATATCTATCTATATCTATATCTATATATAGATATATATATATATATAGATTTATATATATCTATATATATAAATATATATAGATATATATATATCTATATATATATCTATATGCTTTGAACCCTACTGAAGCACATATCTATACTTTCCATCGAATATGCATTAACCTGAAGAGATATAAGTAGGTGTTCACTATAATACTTGTTTAGGCATCTACACATCAGACATACTAGAAACACAATGCCTAGAGAAGCAGAGGCCCTGCTACCTAAAAATTCTAAAGCATTTGGCCTCAGCTCTTATGCCATGTACACACGGGCGGACTTTTCAGAATCAAACGTCCGACGTTCCTTCCAACGGACTTTCAACGGAGTTACGACGGTCTTTCAGACGACTTGACTTGCCCACACACGAACGGACTAAAGTCCGTTCGAAAGTCCGTTGGTATGAACGGGATGACGTACGAAGGGACTAGAATAGGGAAGTCCATAGCCAGTAGCCAATAGGTGCCCTTGTGTCATTTTTTGTCCGTCGGACTAGCATACAGAAGAACGGATTTTTCGACTGGACTCGAGTCTGTCGGAAAGATTTGAAACATGTTCCAAATCTAAAGTCCGTCTGATTTTCATCAGAAAAAGTCTGCTGAAGGTCCGATGAAGCCCACACGCGGTCGGATTGTCCGAAGGATTCGTTCCTTCGGACCATACTGGTCGAAAAGCCCGCCCGTGTGTACACGGCATTAGTTTTGAGCAAACTCCTTGTAATGTATATAATCACCATGAGTTTACCTATCTACCAGGGTAAAAGATTACACACACATCTTTATACATTAATATGTATCTGCATATGTGCAGGCTCAGCAACAATGTTAGCTACTTTGCAGTATTCTGAGGGACACCAATTAAAATGGGGCCAGGCCAGGCACCGGCAGCCATGGTTCCCATAGTTTGTAAAATGTATTCGGTGTGCCCCTATTTCGGTAGACTTGTTGTTCTTTCAGGAGGGTGTCGTTTACTTGAGTACGCCATTCCTCAAATGATGGTGGACTCGGCGATAACAATTTCATAGCGATAAGTTTACACGCTATGAACAATAGCCTGTTAATGGGTGTTACTATCTCCAGCGGATATGCCCCCTCATCTACGCACCCCAACAAGGATACTTTAGGATCCAGGGCAACGTGAGCAGAATAAGCCCCATTTATGGTATTCACCAGCTCACGCCAGTAACTGACCAGCTTGGAACACTTCCATAGCATGTAAAGCAGATCCGCAGGAGATTGTGGGCTAAGAGGGCACTCCAGAGTGACCCTTCTGCCCCATTTAAACAGCTTCTCTGGAGTCCTATACATTCTGTGTATGATGAACAATTGAGTCAGACGCTGTGCAGATGACAAGGATACAGAAGGCACTCCCTCTAGAATGGTTTACCAATCATCATCTGATATATCGCCTAGGTCTTTCTCTCACCCTCGTCTGCCTTAGCATTTGGAGGTATCTTGGGTCTTGACCATCAATTGGTCATACAAAAATCAAATAGGACCTTTCTTCTCAGAAACTTTGGCCAAAGAGGTTAGAAGTGGCACATGACTGACATATAATTTGACACTTCTATCCTGAGCCTGCAATGCATGACATATTTGTAGATATTTAAAGAAATCATGGCGGGGGAGTTGGAATGCCTCCTTAAGGTCCTGAAAGGATCTCAGTATATTATGAGTGTAAAGTTGCGCTACATATTGAATCCCCTGGGAGCTCCATCGATCAAACCCCCTCCAACTTACAAATCTCTGCATATTGCTTGTTCCCCCACAGTGGTGTATATTCAGAGGCCCCTTCATATTTCATTATACATTTCATTTCTTGACAAACTTTATACATACGTGTTAGGGTGGGGCCATTATAACAATGAAAAATGTGGGGTGGGTGCAGCGCTGAAAATATTGATCAGAAAAAATAAATATAGAAACCAAACGAATTGCCATTCAGTAGTGGTGAAAAATATAAATAAAAAACTAAAGCAATGTCCCTACACATCAAGAATGTAGATCAAGAAAAATTGGTTATAAAGAATGAATTAACATTCAGTAGTGGTGAAACATGAAAGGTGGAAAACTAAAACAGTGTCCCTATAAATTTTTTAACACAAGCAATCAATTAAATGATCATACAGTGATAATAAAAAAGTGTAAGTGAAAAACTGAAAATTAAATTAAAAAATAAAAAATAAATAAATCTCGTTAGAAACACATAAAAAATATAGGAATAAAAGCCTATAAGTGACAATGATGTGAGTCACAACTACAAAGGCACATTGATGCAGAATATGAAATAACAAAACATCAAAGAAATTCCAAAAAGAGGGATGGTCATGAAATATATAAAAAAGGAATTATAATAAAGTCCCAAAGAGGTAACAGAAATTGTTGGAGAATGTTCATGAGAGTATAAACAGCTGATCACCGTAAAAAGGATAGTGGAAAGCCTTCATCCAAATAGGGTGTCCACCCAAAGTGAGCATGTAGTCTCCTTACCCGCAGGGATGACCGCAACGGCGGTCTCACCAAGCCCAGGGAATTGGGTCTCCCAGAAACCTGAACGGATATCCTAATCAGCTGGATCTTTATCACTCAAAGATATAAAAAAGAATGTCGCCCATGGTGTAATATGTTTAAAACTGGTTTAATAGAAATAAGCAGGATTGCACTTACAAAAATCAAGCTGGTAATGGTGCATTACCGGGCCTGCAATCGCGGCGGGCCTGCAATCGTGACGTCATCACGTTTGTCTCTCTGGAGATCGTAGCCTTTCGATGATACAGCAGTAAACAGGCGGAGGAAGCTCGAGAAGACGCAGATACACCTGTGTTCATAATAATGCGCCATTACCAGCTTGATTTTTTTATGGTTTATGGTTCACTTGTACTTTCACCTTTGCTGTGTATTTTGGTTGCTGGTGTTTGTTTTGTTTCACTGTTAATTCATTTGTTTAAAATATATAGACTGGTCCCAGTTTCCTAAGTGTAGCCACGCAGATCTGGAGATCCTTGCTGCTGATAATTGACAAGTATTAATGTTGGTATAGATAGGGCTGTCCTAACTATGGCCCATCCTCATGGACTGATTTTATTTTGTCACATATTATGTTTTTTTGTCACTATATTTTTTCACCTTATTTGTCTTTCACTTTATTTATTGTATTGGTTTATTATTGAATCATTTTTTTTTTTATTTAGCGCTACTTTCTTAAGTGGCTGCTTTATCATTTATTAAGTATATATGCTCCAGCGCAGGTTCTTACATATTTTTCATACTCTAGAATAACTGTTTTCTTTTCTGCCTGACTTTCATATTTACTGGTTAAAGAATGTTAGTTTGGCCATAGATAAAAATTAGAAGTGATGCTCTACCTTCCTCATTGAATAAACCTCTTTAGAGCTGGAAAGCACCACAATTCTCACTTGACAGGGGCTGATAGACTTACCTTGGTATCCGGGGCAGGGGGTACAGTCATGGATGCCCCAAGCTACTCCAGAACCCCGACAGCAGATTTCCTGAGTCATCAGGCCGGGGAAAGGTGAAGCGCACTGTGATAGAAGCAGAAACCTTGATTAACATGATGGAAGAGCAGCTGTGCTGGCAGCAAGTAGAAGTATGACATAGCAAAGGCTCAACAAACACCAGACTAAGTGACCTCGTCATGGGATAGCAATAAAGCTGCTGTCATTCAAAACTCCTCAGTTCTCATACTTTTCCAGGACTGTGCTGTTATATAACTTGGACAGTACATGATCGCTCATGAAGGGAAATGGCTCTTTGATGAGACCTCAGGAGATAGTGTGGTCATCTTGGAATTGGAGTCTTGTCTGTACTAATCAGAGGGAAAGTTAGAATAATATCTGAAAAAGGGAACTGAGATTTTGTGTATGGAACTGTCTGAAAAGACTACTGTGTTGTTTAATCCATAATCACAAAAAACCCTAATGCCGCGTACACACGGGCGGACTTTTCGGCTACAAAAGTCAGACGGACCAAATCCGGCGGACAATCCGACCGTGTGTGGTCTGCATCGGACTGCATCGGACTTCCGACGGACTGTTTCGGTCGGAAATCCGACGTGCTTTAGATTTGAAGCCTGCTTCAAATCTTTACGTCGTAACTCCGCCGGACTGAGTTCCTGACCGAAAGCCCGTTCGTCTGTATGCTGGTCCGACGGACCAGATACGACGCAAGGGCAGGGTACTGCATCTCGCGCTCGCTACAATAGGAAAAACAAATTTTCCTATTGCGGCGAGCGCAGGGCATGCCAGGCCCTTAGGTCTGGTATGGATTTTAAGGGGAACCCCCTACGCCAAAAAAACGGCGTGGGGTCCCCCCCAAATCCATACCAGATGCCGATCCGAGCACGCAGCCCGGCCGGTCAGGAAAGGGAGTGGGGATGAGCGAGCGCCCCCCCTTCCTGAACCATACCAGGCCGCATGCCCTCAACATGGGGGGGTGATTTGGGGGATGGGGCGCCCCGGGGCCCCCCACCCCAAAGCACCCTGTCCCCATATTGATGAGGACAAGGGCCTCTTCCCGACAACCCTGGCCGTTGGTTGTCAGGGTCTGCGGGCGGGGGGCTTATCGGAATCTGGGAGCCCCCTTTAATAAGGGGGCCCCCAGATCCCAGTCCCCCACCCTATGTGAATGAGTATGGGGTACATGGTACCCCTACCCATTCACCTAGGAAAAAAGTGTCAATAAAAAAAACACACTGCACAGGTTTTTAAAGTAATTTATTAGTCTTCTTCCGGCTTCAGGGGTCTCTCCGGTTCTTCTCCGCGCTCTCCGGGTCTTCTGCCGGGCTCCTCCGCTATCTTCTGCTCTTTTGCAGCTCTTTTGTTAGCAGGGGCCCGGACTTCTGCCTTCTGTCTTTCGCATTCCTCCTTCTCTTCGTTCTCTTCTTCCGATGTTGACACGACGCTCTCTCCGGCTGGAATGCTCTCTGAGCGCTCTGATGTGACTTATATAGGCGGTGACCCCGCCCCCTTATGCCGTGACAGTCCCTGGGCATGCTGGGACTGTGATGTCATAAGGGGGCATGGTCAACATCACCTGGTGACCACGCCCCCTTATGACGTCACAGTCCCAGCATGCCCAGGGACTGTGACGGCATAAGGGGACGGGGTCACTGCCTATATAAGTCACATCGGAGCGCTCAGAGAGCATTCCAGCCAGAGAGAGCGTTGTGTCAACATGAGAAGAAGAGAAGAAGAGAAGAAAGAGAAGGAAGAAGGCGGAAGACAGAAGGCAGAAGGCAGAAGTCCGGGCCCCTGCTAACAAAAGAGCTGCAAAAGAGCAGAAGATAGCGGAGGAGCCCGGCAGAAGACCCAGAGAGCGTGGAGAAGAACCGGAAAGACCCCTGAAGTCGGAAGAAGACCCCGGAGCTGTCTAATAAATTACTTTAAAAACCTGTGCAGTGTGTTTTTTTATTGACACTTTTTCCCTAGGTGAATGGGTAGGGGTACCATGTACCCCATACTCATTCACATAGGGTGGGGGGCCGGGATCTGGGGGCCCCCTTATTAAAGGGGGCTCCCAAATTCCGATAAGCCCCCCTCCCGCAGACCCCGACAACCAACGGCCAGGGTTGTCGGGAAGAGGCCCTTGTCCTCATCAACATGGGGACAAGGTGCTTTGGGGTGGGGGGGCCGCAGGGCGCCCCATCCCCCAAAGCACCCCCCCATGTTGAGGGCATGCGGCCTGGTACGGTTCAGGTGGGGGGGGGCACTCGTTCGTCCCCACCCCCTTTCCTGACCGGCCGGGCTGCGTGCTCGGATCGGGATCTGGTATGGATTTTGGGGGTACCCCACGCCGTTTTTTTGGCGTAGGGGGTTCCCCTTAAAATCCATACCAGACCTAAGGGCCTGGCATGCCCCACGACGGGACTCGCAAGGTGTCAATCTCGCCGATAAAAGCGGTGATATTGACTTCCTTTTCTAGTCCCGTCGTACCCGGGTCACGTTCCAAATGAACGGACTTGGCCGTGTGTGGGCAAGTTCATTCATTCTGAAAGTCTGCCGTAACTCCGGCGAAAGTCCGTCGGGAAGACCGGCGGACCTAGTCTCCCAGAAAGTCCGACCGTGTGTACGAGGCATAAGACTCTTAGTTGTGTGTTCTCAGTCTGCACTAGAAAAAAGAAAGTTTTGATGGGTCGCCATGAGCATACAGCATATAGCCGCTATATCTATGGAACACATATGATCGTTAAACGGCCAGTAAAATTAAAGTATACCCTGGTTCATATCACAAAGCAACTAAGAAATTTACAGATAACAGTCAAAAATATCCTGGGTAAAGTCATTTTTCTACATACTTGGCAAAATCAGCACTGGAACATGAGGTTATCTTTTTGGTGTTGCTGTCCAATAGTATTGTCAGGACTTGGATCACCTGCTGGTGGCACTGTGGTTCCCTGGGCAGAGGGATGTAGTTCCAGTGTCCACCAGTGGGTGTCTCCCAGCAGCCAGCAGATCCCAGTAATCAGACTCTATCTGGTGCTGGTTGATGGGAGGGTATTTAGTTCCTCCCCTACTAGTGCCTCTCGCTTCAGTGTTTTGCCTGCTAGCCAGAGACTTGCTTGCTGAATCATCCTGAGCCTTATTTCTGATCCTTCCTTGTACCTGCTCCCCATGTCCCTGATTCCAGTCTTGGTTCCCCTCTTCCTTGCATTACCAGTTTTACTCTGTGATCTGTGTTCCTCATTTTGTTTATACTGTAGGTTGTTAGGTATTTTGTCACTCGGTTTATGGTTCACTTGTACTTTCACCTTTGCTGTGTATTTTGGTTGCTGGTGTTTGGATGTGTTTTGTTTCACTGTTAATTAATTTGTTTAAAATATATAGTCTGGTCCCAGTTTCCTAAGTGTAGCCACGCAGATCTGGAGATCCCTGCTGCTGATAATTGACAAGTATTAATGTTGGTATAGATAGGGCTGTCCTAACTATGGCCCACATCTGGCCCACTACAAAATTTTATCCAGCCTGCAGCTAGGGTCAGTGGAGTATACTTAATGTGCACAGATTGAGGATTCCTGATGTAAGGGGCACTCCTATGGTGACTCAGGTGTAAGAGGGATTCATTCATTTATAAAGCTGATTTTTTTTGGTTCGCAAATATTTGAAAAATATATGATTTGACCCCTGTTCTGAAAAAATTGAAGACCCCTGGTATAGAGCTCCTTGAAAAAGTATTCATACCCCTTGCAATTTTTCACATTTTGTCATGTTACAACCAAAAATGTAAATGTATTTTATTGGGATTCTATGTGATAGACCAACACAAAGTGGCACATAATTGTGAAGTGGAAGGAAAATGATAAATGGTCTTCAATTTTTTTTTACAAATAAATACAAATTAGTATTCAGCCCCCTTTACTTTGATACCCCTAACTAAAATCCAGTGGAACCAATTGCCTTTATAAGTCACCTTATTAATAAATAGAGTACACCTGTGTGTAATTGAATCTCAGTATAAATACAGCTGTTCTGTGAATCCCTTACATAAGTTGGACTTGATGGACTTGTGTCTTTTTTCAACCTCACCTACTATGTAACTATGTAACCTTAGTGAGCAAACAACATCATGAAGGCCAAGGAACACACCAGACAGGTCAGGGATAAACTTGTGGAAAAGTTTAAAGCAGGGTTAGGTTATAAAAAAATATCCCAAGCTTTGAACATCTTACGGAGCACTGTTCAATCCATCAAAATGGAAAGAGTATGGCACAACCGCAAATCTACCAAGACATGGCCGTCCACCTAAACTGACAGGACGGGCAAGGAGAGCATTCATCAGAGAAGCAGCCAAGAGGCCCATGGTAACTCTGGAGGAGATGAAGAGAGCCACAGCTCAGATGGGAGAATCTGTCCACAGGACAGCTATTAGGCATGCACTCCACAAATCTGGCCTTTATGGAAGAGTGGCAAGAAGAAAGCCATTATTGAAAGAAAGTCATAAGAAGTCCAGTTTGCAGTTTGTGAGAAGCCATGTGGGGGACACAGCAAACATGTGGAAGAAGGTGCTCTGGTCATATGAGACAAATGTAGCAAGGTCTTTAACCTCTTCCAGCCTAATGAGGACCTTCAAGGCCAAAGACAGCTGACATCCTTCCATATGTAGTGGGTTGTGAGGCATAGTGGGTACAAAGATGGTGAAAGTCATTGGGCGCCAGACACTTCTTGGATGCAAAAGAGGTTTTATTTCTTTGAACAGTCCTTTTATATTTTGAAGGGAAAGAGGGTTAGGGCCAGGACACCCTTAAGTGGTTGCAATTTTAATTAGCAGACTCCAAGACTTCAATAGGAGGACAGTCATACAGGGAAAGGCCCCAACAAGGCACCACTTCTGCACGTGCAGGATTGCTGTTTCCTATCACAACAGTACTGAACAGTTCCTAACACAAAGTTCAATAGTTCACTCAGCTTCACTACAACTTCTACTTGTAGTTCTTCAGCCCCTTATGCTCCTAGTCTCTCACTGGACTCTCTGATTCACTGACTCTGAATCTCGTGAGCTCCTCAAGGCTTTGTGGTGGTGTCTCCCTCAAGCATCACCTACGCTTCCCTGCAGTCCAGATACCTCTTAAGCTTCACCCCTGCTGACCGGCCCGGTCCCTGGCTTGATTCACAAGGCTGCTCTGCAAGAGTCACCTCTGCTGGTTGGGGTCCCTGACTTGATCGCCGCCTGAAGTTTCCCGATTCTCCACTGTGCCTGTTCGGTGAGAATACTGCTCCGGTACTTGCTTCAGTTACTCACTGTTGTCCCTGGTAAAGGTGGTTGGTCTCTTAGTGGCATCAGCTTCCCTTCTACCTCCGACCACGACAGGTTCTCCGGCTGGCAGAACCGTCACTTTCGCTGGACTGCAAGCCGCAGTCCCAACCCTGCACTGCTCTGGCACTTCTGGATAGGCCCTCACACAGCCTGGCAGCCAGATGCCTCCGGGATAGGCCCAATCTCCGGCCTAGCAGCCCATGGCGTACGACACACGTCCACCCAGACAGCGGTCCGGGTGGCACAGAACATGGATCACCTGATCTCATCTGATTATATGGGTTCTCCCAGCAGGCCAAGGGATTCCAGAAAATCCTGCCCATTGCCTGAGATACCCCATATACCCATAACCTGACCTCAGGTTGCCCTTCTCATATATAGTACCACCAAGTTCCCAGCCACCTAGTGGTAGAAGAGAAAAGTGCAACAAGGCCAAACTTAAGGAGAAATCAATAGATCTCTATCATAGTTACATAGTTACATAGTAGGTGAGGTTGAAAAAAGACAAATGTCCATCAAGTCCAACCTATGTGTGTGATCATAAGTCAGTATTACCTTGTATATCCCTGTATGTTGTGGTCGTTCAGGTGCTTATCTAATAGTTTTTTGAAACTATCGATGCCCCCCGCTGAGACCACCGCCTGTGGAAGGGAATTTAGCATCCTGGCCGCTACAGTAAAGAACCCTCTACGTAGTTTTTGGTTAAACCTCTTTTCTTCTAATTTTAATGAGTGGCCACGAGTCTTGTTAAACTCCCTTCCGCGAAAAAGTTTTATCCCTATTGTGGGGTCACCAGTATGGTATTTGTTAATTGAAATAATATCCCCTCTCAAGCATCTCTCTCCTCCAGAGAGAATAAGTTCAGTGCTCGCAACCTTTCCTCATAACTAATATCCTCCAGACCCTTTATTAGCTTTTTTGCCCTTCTTTGTACTCGCTCCATTTCCAGTACATCCTTCCTAAAGACTGGTGCCCAGAACTGGACAACATACTCTAGGTGCGGCCGGACCAGAGTCTTGTAGGCTGGGATAAAATGTATTCAATTATCAATTAACTGCAGTAGGTACTCCTGACAAGGAATTTGGTGAGGAGTTCTCTGACTAAACCCCAGGGCACTACATCAATATTTAACTTTTTGACCTAAAAGAAAAACACTATGTGTGGTGGAAAACTAACACTGCACATCACCCTGAACACACCATCCTCACTGTGAAACATAGTGGTGGCAGCATTATGTTGTGGGGATGCTTTTCTTCAGCAGTTACAGGGAAGCTGGTCAGGGTTGATAGGAAGATGGATGGAGCCAAATACAGAGCAATCTTACAAGAAAACCTGTTATGCCGCGTACATGAGCGGAATGTCCGTCAGAAAAAGTCCGATGGGAGCTTTCCATCGTATTTTCTGACCGTGTGTATGCTCCATCGGACTTTTTCTGTCGAAAATTCTGATGGACTTAGATAGTGAACATGCTGTTCCGACGTACTAAAAACGACGCATGCTCAGAAGCAAGTACGACACGGAAGCTATTGGCTACTGGCTAATGCACTTCCTTTTTCTAGTCCCGTCGTACGTGTTGTACGTCACCATGTTCTGGACGGTCAGACTTTGGTGTGACCGTGTGTAGGCAAGACCGCTTGAGCGGAATTCCGTCAGAGAGACCTTCGGAGTTTATTACGATGGCAGAACCGGTCGTGTGTACAGGGCATTAGAGTCTGCAAAAGACTTGAGACTGGGGCAGAGGTTCACCTTACAGCAGGACAACAACTCTAAACATACAGCCAGAGCTACAATGGAATGGTTTAGATCGAAGCATATTCATGTGTTAGAATGGCCCAGTCAAAGTCCAGACCTAAATCCAATTGAGAATCTGTGGCAAGACTTGAAAATTGCTGTTCACAGACGCTCTCCATCCAATCTGACAGAAATTGAGCTATTTTGCAAAGAAGAATGGGCAAAAATTTCACTCTCTATATGTGCAACGCCGGTAGAGACATCCACAAAAAGACTCATAGCTGTAATTGCAGTGAAAGGTGGTTCTACAAAGTATTGACTCATGGGGGGCTGAATACAAATGCACACTTTACAGATATTTTTTTTTTTAATTTGACAAACCATTTATCATTTTCCTTCTACTTCACAATTTATGTGCCACTTTGTGTTGGTTTATCGCATAAAATCCAAATAAAATACATTTAAGTTTTTGGTTGTAACATGACAAAATGTGGAAAATTTCAAGGGGTATGAATACTTTTTCAAGGCACTGTACTATAACTTTTCTAGAGTGTGCATGATATCAAAAGAAAGTCTCCTTCTCTGCACACAATCTTCTCATGTATGGTTTGGATTTTGAGGAATGACATGAGGAGTGTAGAGAGCACTCCAATCTTAATTCATTCCAGGTTTTTGGCTAATAGCCAATGTGATTGCCTGCACCTGTAGGAGCCTAATACGGTCCGGCTGTTAGCAGCTGTGTACTCACTGTGATTGGTATCAGAGCTGCCGAGGAAACTGCACTCACATGTTGTTTGGCTTACGTAAGAAGTTTTTTTTTTTTCCATTTCCAGCTAAACTTTACTATGTATAGTCATGGGTATTGTTTTTCTCCAGAATACAATTTGATACTTTAAACATAAAAATAAACCCTGGATGTTATACTTGCCTGTTATACTTGGATGTTATACCTGCGCCTGCGGCAGTTTTTATGTGGGAAAGACCAAACTAGAGTTTTGGCGCCGTATTTACTGACATATCACAAGTATCCAAAAACAAGATCTATCTCTGCCCCTAGGTAGGCATAGTGCTTTAATACATAAGGACAAATGCTCAAAAATCAAATTCCTTGCATTAGATCACATTGGCCCTACCTCACCTGGAGGCGACTACAACAAACTGCTATTGCAGACTGAATTGAAATGGATATTTCACCTGGGGGCCACTACAGCTCCAGGACTTAACGAGGCCTTCAATTTTAGGCCTTATCTTCCAGGGTTTGAGTCTGGAGTTTGTGAGTTGGACCTTTAGGCCAAACATCTTCATAGGGTCTCTCATCTTCATATGGTTTTCCAAATAAATATCTTAGATAAATGGTCCATTTCATCACATTTGTTATGTTAGTAATCAGTATTGTGAGATATACACACAATCTCCACTTGTATGGATTGATTATTATTTTTATTTACCTGCCTTGCCTCTTTGGATCTTTGTTAAACATCAACTTATGCTGTTTAGATGATATTGCTCAATTACTATGTATAAGTAACAATTTTATTGGCCCTATATCTTATTAGGTATGTGTGCCGATCTGTATCAAAAATTATGTATTGTTCTCCCCAAGGTCCAGTATAGCCATATTATCCAATCCCTTCCCTTTTTGCCCTCCCCCATTTCAATCATGTTATGTATGTATGTTGCCTTTGTCATCATGTTTAACACTGTGCCCCCTGTTCTATGACATTCCACTCATGACACATTGACATCTCTCTTCCTTCCATCCATGCAGGCTCGGGTCTGGGCTTGGCCTGCTTCGCTCCAGAGAGTCCCCTGCCAATATCCACATTTGTTTGGTGGGATGGCTCAGGACACCCCCCACTTGGCACGTGGACCCTTCTGGTGTCCACACCATTGTGCGCTCCAACCTAAAGGGCAGGCGGTGCCACTCACGCGTCGGCGGCATGATGACTTGTGACGCAGCCCCCCCCCCAGTGGGACTCCGGGAGGACTTGGTTCAGCGTAACATGCCGGTCCACTCCTCCCTTTCACTGTGCCAGCTGACAGCCTTTACGATTATTATCGTGATTGGCTGTTAGCCTTTCCACAATCGCTCATTTGCCGGCTCCTCAGTCCTCTCTGGCAGACGTTGAAGGAGCACAAGGCACATGTGCAGCACAATCTCTTTCTGAGGTAGGTTCACTTTTATTACCCCATCTATAGAAGACTACAATTACAAAGTCACAATCTTTTTGGTATGTCTGCTATCCTAGTGCTTAATCCTTGCACTAGGTATGGTGCTTAATTATTATACTATTTCATACCTCCCATATAGATACACTGTCCCAGCACTAGTTGGAACGATGCGGCTCCTCTAGCTAGAGCCCTCGCAGCAAAGCAGCTTATCTGCCCTTCCTTTGGCCCTGAATGCTGTCGTGCTTTGGAGATAGATGTCCTTGCTACTCATGAGTGATTTGATCACCATCGTCTCTTCAGATGTGCTTTGTCTCAACTGTTTCCAATGTAAGTAATCCATCCCCATGACTGACAATGCCTGCTGTGTTAACTTACTGTATAGTGTGATCAAGCTGAAACAATATTGATTTTCATTAACTTAAACTAATTCTGTATCATTTGCATACTCTCTTTATTGTAGAGAATTCATACCCATTTAAATCTATAACAAAACCTCTGAAGAAGGACTTGTAGTCCGTAACATGTAAGGTGTTATATATTGTATTGACTGCCACTTGTCCACTCTGCACCAGGACAGTGACCAATTCATACAACTGTATAATTTTGGGTATCAGATGTTCCTATGTCCAATGTATTTTTTCTACATGTATATTTTTTATAAATGTTTAAAAAATTCATACTTTTTATACTTCATGTTTTGGTCTGTCTATTAAAGACCATAAGGGGTCCTTTCCACCGTGCCCTTGGCACCAGGTGTTTTTGCTATTTATGTACACAGAGGACTCAATCTTTTAGCTTAAGTAGTAGTAGAGCCAGTCAAGCAAAGTCCCTTTAAGTAGTAAGGTAGCTGCACGGAGCTCTTCAGGACACCAGCTGGTATCCCCTTTAACAGACCCACAGCTCACTATAACTATAACTAGGCACCAGAAGGGTAACTAGAGCACAAAATCCCCAAGATCCAGCAATGTCTGTATTCACAAAGCCCAAGGACAGATGGATACATTCTTCCAATCTCCCAAGTGATACCCTCCAGTCATACCAGACAGATCTGTGGCAGACAGGTCCCCTCAGTCAGCTTCTTTTAAGCCCCCAGGTCTTTGCATTCCTCCCTCAGGTCGCCCACCTGAGGCCTCCACATAACAGCCTGTGCCTAAGAGGGCAGCATGCCCCCCTCAGCCCTGTGCGCTCTCAGAATAAATACATTCTCCCAGCATGCCTTCAGAGCCTGCCTCTGTGGGATAGACTGAGGCTGTATCAATATCCATGCTACCATCTGCATAGATCCACACCTATCATCCAGAAACTTCTCAAGTTGCCTGGATACAAAGGAAGCTATCCAGCAGGCTGGCAGCAGCAGAGCACACAGATTAGACCTAACTAAATAATCACAGCTCACTGGTTACAGCAAGCCAAACTATGATTTTTCCTTCACAAAAATCACACTACACCTACAGTGTGGCAATTAAATTTACCTATCAAAAACACATTCCAACACTTATCTAACTATCCTAGCACTTACCTAGGAGGGTCCGACACAAGAGTATTTTGTTTGGTGTCAATAGTACATGTAGTTAAGGTAAGTGTGAAAGATTTAGGGGTTAATTAGTCTTAGGAATTACATTAAGACAGCCTTCCCCAGTCAGGGTTCCTCCAGAGGTTGCTAGGGATTCTATGAGCAATGAGCAACTTCTGACTCTTCTGACTCTCAGATGATTAACCACTGACGCCAATGATCATTTTAGCAATATATGAGGGGGGACTCTTCCTAATGACCACAAAGCATCTTACCCTGTAGCTATCACACTAATATACCATGAGTTATAGACATAGTAAATATTAGCAGGGGTTCCTTGAGCCCGGTAAATTATTGCATTGGGCTCTTCTGTGTCAAAAAGATTGAGAAAAGGCGGTGTTAAGGGCTCCATTGGGGGAAGATGGGGGATGAAGGTTAAGGTAAAGTGAACTTATACTCGGTAATAAAGTTGGAAAAAGTCCTGCCTAAAAGCAGATGTTCTTACCTTTATTGTCTTTGTTAACCACAACAGCATTTTCTGTGCCCCTCTCTGATTCTGGTTCACTTTGTTACTCGGAGTCTGGCTTTATCTGACATCATGGCTAAACTTTTCTAACTGCCATCACAGTTGTGCAATGTCCAATCATATGCCAGTGAGGCAGTTTCATCGGACAGCAGCAGGGCTTAGCCATGAAGTCAGGAAAAGTCACAAGTAATAAGTCACAATAATAAACCTAAACAGGAGAAGAGCACAGAAAAAGCTTTTTCTGGCTAAGGAATCCTCAGAGATCAACACATCAAAAGGGAAGTCTAATAAAAGCTTTTTTATTAACTTTCCTTGGAGCTTACATATCAAACAGCACCCAACGTTTTTGGGCCGACACGTGGCTATGATCACGACAATATCAAACACCACCAACAAGTTTTGGCTGCTATGCGGCCCTAATCATGGCAATCCATTTTCAGTGTTTGATATTTAACAGTGTTTGATATTTAAGAAAGTTAATAAAGCTTTACGTGACATTCCTTTTGATGTGCTGATCTCTACGATTTAAAGAATAAAATATTGATGGAGTAAGCGTATCTTCACGTCTATATACGTTCAGTCTGATAAATGTAAACAGCATCCATTTCGTGGAGTATGTGGCTAAACACGACTTCCTTTTTAAAAGTTTGAGGGGTAATATATACTGTAGGCAGGTTGCCTTTAGCGTGAGTTTCTTTGTATTAGTTAGAAAGTTGACTTGCCCAGGCTGAGGAAAGGGTTAACTGTTTGCATCACAGTTCCCGGGCTTTTTTGCCTTGGACCAGCCTTCCTCCCAGTGTGAGTCATAAATAGGGGGGAGGTCTGGTTCAGGGGAGCCTAGAGAGTCCGGCGGGAGCTTGAGCAAGGAGAAACACCACAAGACATGAAATCTGGAAAGAACAGGGTCAGTAAAGCAAATGTGGGGTATGCAACAAGGCCACTATAAAAGGTTTACTCGTCAAGACAAGCAGGAGGAGGAATGTAGTTGCTATGGCTAGCCATTACTAGTGCAAGGTACATTGCAGCCAGTCATGAAGGGTGGAACCTGGTTTAGGTGACAGGTCCTCTGGTAGTGAGGGGTTCGGTGTTCTGGTTCCCTTCCTAGCGGTCGGTTTCCCAAAAGTAATTGGGACCAAACTCATAGTACAGAACCTAGCTAGGTGCACCGTGGGACACCATTCTGTCACTGGGAGTGAGGTGGCAGAGTTACGCTGGACTGGTGGAGAGGGCATAGGCTCTGTAGTGTCCTATATGCAACATACCCCAAGGAAGGTGTGTAGTGACACGGGACAGCCCCCCACTTAAAGGGGTTGTAAACCCTCAAGGTTTTTCACCTTAATGCATTAAGGTGAAAAACCTTCTGTAGTGCAGCTGCCCCCATAGCCCCGTTTTACTTACCTGAACCCGATCATTCCGGCGACAGGGATGAGCACAGCAGCTCCAGCCGCTGTCTCAGATCCTCATTGGATAGATTGATAGCAGTGGGAGCCATTGGCTCCCGCTCCTGTCAATCAAATCCAGTGACATGGGAGCCAGGGGCCGGGCCGAGTCCTTCTGTCTGTGTCAAGGGACGCAGCAGCAGGACTCGGGAGCGTGCCCACACGAGTGCCCCCATGGAAAGCAGCTAGTGTTGGGGCACGCGAGAAGAGGAGCCAGAAGCGCCACTGGGGGACCCCAGAAGAGGAGGATTGGGGCCGCTCTGTGCAAAACTCTTGCACAGAGGAGGTTAGAATAACATGTTTGTTGTTTAAAGAAAAAAAAATGAACCTTTACAACCCCTTTAAAGATTTATTGCTGCACACTGTCTACGGCTCATCTCTAAGCCAGGGAACCGCCATAATGTTTGATTCTCATATGAACGTGGTCCCCAACTGGTTTTGGGAATTGATGAGCGTGCACCTGCGTGAAAGTTACCCCCACGTGCAGGACAAGTGACCCCGCTCACAACTGTATATTCACTTTAGGGTTTAGGTTATAGGGTGCTTTAATGTTTTGAACAATTTGGGAGCATGAATGTTTCTATATTGCAGAAAAGATATACAGGCGTTCCCCTAGTTACAAACATCCGACTTACAAACGACTCCTACTTACAAACGAAGGGAGACAACAGGAAGTGAGAGGAAATCTACCCCTAGGAAGGGAAATTCACTCCTGTAAGAGTTAATATGGGAAAAATGTACCTCCACTGATGCTTTAATCATCAATCCTTGTTTCCACAACAACCCAAAATTTTCAAAATCCAATTGTCATTGGGACAGGAAATGAGGTGAAATCTTCTGCACAGGGGCACAGACAGCAAAACAAATGTTACAGGGGTGTTACCCCTTCCCTATGCTATCCAAAAACCTTAAAAATTGTTTTTTTACTACACTTAAAGAATTTACCTGTTCTGACTTACAAACAAATTCAGCTTAAGAACAAACTTTCAGACCCTATCTTGTTTGTCACCCGGGGACCGCCTGTACTACATTTCTTCTGCAATAAAGGTTCTTTACTTCCCTGTTTGTATTCTTCTTCTGTATGTAGACATGATCAGCCAGCTTCCAAGATGAAAATGCAGGAGTTACATCATCCTGGGCCAGCCAATTATGATGGCTGAAGATGCCGAACATAGAAAAAGCCTAGGAGAGGATGTAAGCTCCAGTGAGGAAGCTTGTGGATGCTGCATCCCTATTGCTGAGGTGAGTATAGTACCACTTTTTGATACGCTTTATTTTAATGATGGTTTAAGGGTATTATTATTAAGGTTAGGTCAAATGTTAATGGGTAATTCTAGGGGTTAATTCAAATCATACTAAAAAAATGACAACTGCTCCAATATAAGTGTTTTAGAGTAAGGTGCACATGGAAGGGCTATGCACAGAACAAACAATACACATTTTTTTGTATTTTTTTTTTAGTCCTACCTGGTTGGTGTGCTGGAAAAAAAATAGTTTTGTTTGCTCTATTCAATGTGGAATCCCTTCCATTTGCACCTCTTAAAGCTAGTTATGAATTGGAGCAGATGCCACTTTTTGTTTAGCTTGCTAGAATTGGCACAGGAACACATTGGGCGTCTGCAGCTGCCATTGTGGTGGGCTTCTGGTGTGTCCCAATGGGCCTCCCTCCAGGCATACCTACACTTAATTTATCCATTGCTATATATGAACCAACATGGAGGATCTGATAGAATAGGGCTAGGACCACCACATTATACAGAGGGCTGTCTTGAAGAGGCAGAGCAGCTTACACATATTGCAAATGTTGTGCAACTAAAACCTTGCAAATTGTGCATAATTTATGATATTTTTAAAGCAGAAAGAACATTGCCTGTATATAAAATGCAAAGTATAATCTTGTTCATCCTTTGTATAGACGTGAATAGTTAAAATGTCTGGAAGGTTTTTGTTTTGCTGTCTCATTGGGGAGATTTCCCTTCACTTCCTGCCCTGAAGACACAAAGGACGTCTCTCTAAAGGAAAGGAGAAATCCCCTCTTATACCAGAACAGGTGTCCCCATTTGAAAATGTCCCCTCAGCTCCCTTTCTGGTGATAACTATAACATTTTTTAATTCCCATCCCTGTTTCTCCTAAAAGGAAACATAGAGAGCATGCATCTTCCCAGTGGTGGCACAGAATACAATGAAAACCCAACTTAGGTTTTCACACCTCCAAACTTAACGCGGAACATCATTAAACTATTAATAAATAGTGTATTACATGCATGCAGTTCATACTCACTCAGTCACTATAAGATTTGTTTCCTGTATTTTGCAAAAAACCTGATTGATCCTGCTGTTCTCTATCTCCCCCTTCTGTCCATGTCTCCGCTGCATTTGGGGATTTTTCAGATCGGTGTTGGCAGCTAGTACACATACTGAGCTTCATGTGTTTCTATGCTGACCATTTCCTCCCTATTGCATCTGAGCAACATGTAGGTGTATACACAGTGTCAGGGATGTACTGCCCATTCCAGAAGGCGTGCGCCTACGCGCACGCGCGAGTCACGGACTTTGAGCACGGATGTGCGCATGCGCATACGTTAGATGCGCTTTGGCGCCCAACAGTCCATAAAAGACGCTTAATGATGCTGCCCCTTGTGGTTTGATCTGCTTCTGTTTCCTGTGTTCCTGATTCTGTACCAGTACTCTGTTCCTGTGTTGACCCGGCTTCCTGACCCTGCTTATGTCTCCAATCCTGACCTCGGCTCGTTTGACCTTGCTCTGTTACCTGCCTGATTGCCTGTTGCCAAGACCCAGCCTGGACTCTGACTATTCTCTGCCTGCCGTTTTTGCTGTATTCCCTGATGTGTATGACCCGGCTAGTCTGAATCCACTTCTGCCTGCTGACCTGCATCTGCTGCTCTGCAAACCTGCATCTGCTGATCTGCATCCGCTACTCTGCAAACCTGCATCTGCTGATCTGCATCCGCTACTCTGCAAACCTGCATCTGCTGATCTGCATCCGCTACTCTGCAAACCTGCATCTGCTGATCTGCATCCGCTACTCTGCAAACCTGCATCTGCTGATCTGCATCCGCTACTCTGCAAACCTGCATCTGCTGATCTGCATCCGCTACTCTGCAAACCTGCATCTGCTGATCTGCATCCGCTACTCTGCAAACCTGCAACTGCTGACCCGCATCTGCTGCTCTGCAACCTGCATCTGCTGACCTGCATCCGCTATTCTACTAGCCTGCATCTGCTAACCTGCAACCGCTACTCCAGCTTCCACGCGAGGAGACCACTTCAAGCAGTAAGGACTCAGCAGGCACCTTTACCTCACTGTACTCTTACCGCCACTGTTCCCACTCCAGTGGTCTCCGAGCCAGGGTGGTACGGGAGGTCTCCCTCCGCATGTCAGGCTCACATCCCAGGTAGGTTACACCCTCCCTCCTCCTCTATGCCCACTAACCAAATAAACAAAATGGGAGTGGGATAATATGTCTTAATTGATGGAGGCTTCACCTCCCTGTTATTCTAAGACACAGGCTGGAAGGGTGTGACACAGCCTGGACTGGCAGAAATCCACCCACACCATGTTATTGCTAAAAAGAATAAAGATTTGATTTCAAATATATATTTGTATGACAACTTAAAACTGTTTATTTTTTACTCTGTATTTTGAACATGTGACTAGCAGCAGAGGACTAGAACCTCCTCCTGCCACTGTTTCCCTACACACAGGCTGGGAAAGAGCTGGATCATGTGACAGCTGTATATCGATTAGGGAAAAGGTACTTAGATGTTTTTTTTAATTAAAATAATTACAGCGCCGTCATCCACACGCAGAAAGAGAAGGGATAATGTAGATGAAACAGGGGTGTATTTAGTATCACTTTAAGAAATACTTTAACATCTCTAATTAATTTCTTTACCTGTCCATTGTCTAGTCGTCTGAAGCAGTACACATAGCCAGATGTTTCTGAGTAGCCATTGATTCTGGGGCTACTCTGAGCCTGTACTCTATGTATAGGGATTCTGACCCCCTGATTTGGTGAAGCAACCCTTCTTCCATCATTTGCCTGGCCCCCACGACCATCTACTTTCTCCACCTGATGGATGTTCACAGAGGCTTCTGGAGGGTGTTCAACGTGGACATTCACAACAGATATAAGGCCTTAGAGAAGCAAGACCAGATTAGAGTAAATCTAACAGAATCATCCAGGAAGAAAACTAAAGAACATGTTAAAAATTAAAGCTTTTATTTAACATAATCATCTTAATGTTTTTTTTCAGGAAGCTCACAAATTTTTCAAAATACAGACTGCCATCTTTTGGGAACTGAAATTATAAAAAAATATCTCCTACCACCTCTTCATCATCCTGTATTAAACTGTATGTAACTTTGTTGATAAAGAAACTCTAGACAAGATTTTCTACCAATGGCAAGACAGATGTTTTACCAATGGCCTGACCAGATGTGCATTTACCGTATGTTATGACATTCTCCCAGCACTTGGTGCATGCATAATGTTTGACCATTTACAACCATCTACACTTTATTACTAAAAGTATTGGGACGCCTGCCGTTACACACACATGAACTTTGATGGCCTCCCAGTCTTAGTCCATAGGGTTCAATATTGAGCTGGCCCTCCCTTTGTAGCTATAACAGCTTCAACTCTTCTGGGAAGGCTGTTCACAAGGTTTAGGAGTGTGTCTATGGGAATGTTTGACCATTCTTCCAGGAGCGCATTTGTGAGGTTAGGCACTGATGTGGACGAGAAGGCCTGGCTCGCAGTCTCAGATCTTATTCATCCCAAAGGTGTTCTATCAGGTTGAGGTCAGGACTCTGTGCAGGCCAGTCAAGTTCCTCTACCCAAAACTCGCTCATCCATGTCTTTATGGACCTTGCTTTGTGCACTTGTCCAAATCATTTGGTGGAGGGTGGACTATGGTATGTGGTTGGGCTTGGCCCTTTAGTTCCAGTAAAGGGAACTCTTAAGGTGTCAGCATACCAAGACATTTTGGACAATTTCATGCTCCCAACTTTGTGACTTTGTGGGAACAGTTTGGGTTGGCCTCTTTCTGTTCTAACATGACTGTGCACCAGTGCACAAAGCAAGGTCCATAAAGACATGGATGAGAGAGTTTGCGGTGGAGGAACTTGATTGGCCTTCCCTCAACCCGATAGAACACCTTTGGGATGAATTAGAGCGGAGACTGCGAGCCAGGCCTTCTTGTCCACATCAGTGCCTGACCTCACAAATGCGCTTCTGGAAGAAAGGTCAAACATTCCCATAGACACACTATTATAGCTGCAAAGGGTGGGCCAACTCAATATTGAACCCTACGGACTAAGACTGGGATGTCAATAAAGTTCAAGTGCGTGTAAAAGCAGGCGTCCCAATACTTTTGGTAATATAGTGTACATGGCCATACTACACACATGCAGGGGATGCTGAGAGATGGCCTGCATGGGGATGGCTGCTGCGTCAAGCAAACACTGCCTTGTAGACTAGTTAATGAGAAGAAACTCTGGTCTTCACCCAAGTTCACTTTATTTGAATGCAGTTTTCAGCAGAGGGGCAAGTAAGGTGGGTAGACAAAAGTATTTTATATAATTTCAATTTCATTTTTATTATACAAGAAACCCACGTGGTTGGCTTTTCATGTCATTTGGATAAAGAATAGTCAAATCCTGGTAATGATGCTGTTTTGCTAGTTTGAAATTTAAAAGCTTCTTTTTTTGTCCACCAAAATGCTCTATTAAAGCAATGGGAAGATGGACTGTGATCCTCAAGTCACTTCTTAGCTATTTATTGGTTTTGCGCTCAGATAGAAGGCTATGAAAAAATGTTGGTCTTAAATTAGGTTTACCACCACTTGCAGCTCTGTTTTGTGTCCTCGCGAACAGGAAGATTTTTGTTAATTGCCAGGATTGGCAAGATATGGCTAAATAAAATAATAACATAGAAATCAAGAGTGTAACCGGGAAAGCTAAAAATAGTCAAACTTTTGGACCTCTCCTTGAACTTTGAATGCTTCTTTTATATCTTCATCATTGTAATACTTCTGATGTCCACTCAACAAATTTCTCTCAGCTGGTTAGAAAAACCAGCACACTGGGGTTGATTTACTTAAATTAAAGAGTGCAAAATCTGGTGCAGCGTTGCATAGAAACCAATCAGCTTTCAGGTTTAATTGAACATGCTGAAGTTAGAAGCTGATTGGCTACCATGCACAGCTGTACTAAATTTTGCACTCTCCAGGCTTTATTAAATTCTCCCCACTGTGTAAAGATCAACAAAGCAATGTGCTAGATAACAGTGGTGGAAATACATTTAAGTCTGTTGATTTGAATAAATATACTTTACCGTCTTTTTCTGGCTGGTGGTTGGATAAAGGCAAAGTGTGCACAGATTTAGTTTGTGAATTCTGCCCCTCACTGCTGTTCCTTATGGTATAAGCAGCTATACCATTCCCTGGGGGTACCGGAATTTGACAAAATCTTCCTGTGAAATTCGGTGGGCACAAACACTGGTCCTTCTTTATACATACACCACCATTCTTGCACAACATAGGGCAAAGAACTGTTAAAAGAAAAAAAAAAAAGGTCATACGAAAAAAAAGTTTGAACTTTGTCAATAGTTTTCTCAGTAATTGGTAGGAGGTAATATTGGAATGAGTGTGGAATGCCATTCTGAAATAAATCATACAAAAACAAAAGATAAGATATGAGAAGCAGCACATGACAGTTGCGTGTGAATTGAGTATGTGCAGAAAAACGTTGCAGTCAATCAGCCTTCTGCTTTTATCATCCAAAGCTACTGCAGAAAACCGGGCCCCAGACCTTGGGGGCTGTCAGATATCTGCTTGGATAATGAACAGTTAAGATGAAAGATCCAGTTGTTTCTTTCATTTTGAAAAGAGTGCTGAGGTTATTATTGCTGTTTGTATACCTGTCGTGGAAATTCAATTTCTCTGTGTTTGTTATAAATCCAAAACTGAAGAAAATGCTAAATTTTGAGTTGTCACCAGAATAACAGTGCAGTACAGAAAGTATAAATATTTTCCCAATGGGACACAAATGGGAATAAATCTGACAGTGATTTTTACAGTGGTTTTAACCATTCCCTACTCCAAAATGAACAAAAAGTTTGGGCTTTAGATATATGTTAAAGGCTTTAGCAAGGTGTTCATTTGGTTTTCATATGAAGACTTTAAATTGTTTCCAACTTGACTGGTGCCACAACTTCACATTGGTCAGATTTGGCCATCATTGAGTCCTATATGTGATATGGGAGATCGAGCTTGCCCCAGGGGTGTTGAGCACTGGCCCAAGATCTCCAGACCAATGTCAAAGTTCTCCAATAAAACACTGAAAAGCCATAAAAAACATATGTATTGTCACCTCTAAGGCTGGATTCACACCTATGCGTTTTTAGTGCTTTTTGCATTTTGCAGATTTGCACTACAGTCCATTCAACATGGTTTCCTATGGAACACGTTCTGTAGTGCAAATCTGCAAAATGCAAAAAGCAGTAAAAATGCATAGATGTGAATCCAGCCTAAGTGGCAATGATTAATTTTGTTTCTTTTAAATTAATAAAGTTTAGTTATTCGAACATTTATTGACCTTAAGACCTCTTATAACTTTTTTAAATATAGTTGACCATCCTATACCCAATTTCAAATCTCCTATACTACAGTATGCAAAGCTCACAACTGTCCCTGATTTCAAGGGACTGTCCCTGATTTGGAACAATGTCCCCCTGTCCTCCTTATTTGTCCCTCATTTTGGCCTGATCTGTATAGTTGTATATAAAATGCATCCAAATTCTAAATTGCTGCATTTGTAAATTTTAAAAGCCAATATAAAGGAATAGTAGTGGTAAAAAAAAAAAAAAAAAAGCACTTGTGGGTTTAACTAATCTTTTTTTCGTATAATTATATTATAAGAAGGCTAAGCAGGGGGTGTGTCCTATGCCTACATACTTTTGCTAATAGGTGTCTCTCGTTCTCATCTCAAAAAGGTGGGAGGTATGAGTACTAAATTGCACACTGGATTCAAGATTTTAAACCTTGTCAATACTCCACTTGCTCTGCCTGTTTTTATCTCCCTTTTTTTAATGAAAGCATATTGGGGTCTTAATAGGGTTGACCATACTATGATGGGGCATACTTCTTCCATTGTAGTATGGCAATGAAGATTCTGTTGCCTAAGTGAACTTTATGACTTCAGCACAGTGCCAGTGTTTGCTGGGCAGCATTAGCAGGAAGAATAGTAGAACCACTCAATAACTGGGCTGTGTCCCTTAATCCTGAATACATGCTTTTTTATTCTTGACTGGAATTTCGTTTTATTGTCCCTTGTGAACTGAAGTTTGGTTTTAAATACTGTAGCTGCAGTATGGGTGGGAAGTAATATTTTTACATGTAATTTTATGATGTCCTAGGAGACGTAAATCAAGGAGAGGCTTGGTTGCCTTTCAGCACGCTCTTTAGAGGGTCCCTACGGCCCACGCACACATCGCTGCACAGCGATATACACGTGAGGATGATGACAGCGCACACTCTGCTGTAGGCCACAAGAACTAGTCAGCCTTGATCCGGGGACTATTCCACCCACACAAACATCGCAAGTGAGTAGGTCCCTGTGCACTGAACACCCGGTGACAGTGAGTGGAAGCAGACGGAATAAGGGTAGGTCCGGGAGATTTTTGGTCCACTAGATCTCAGTCCAAGCACCCCTCCCACCCCCGGAGCCTTTACTGTGCCGCGGTCTCTGATGTAAAGCAGACACTTGAAGACACAGCATTGAGAAATCTAAATGTGCCTGGGTCTGTGTCCAAAGAGGAAAGACGCATGGTTAACTCTTATAGCGTAAACCAGTACGCATTCTTTTATATAGAGTGCTTCTAACATTGCAGGAAGAAAATATTACATAAACCTATACTTGTGCCAATATCTTGAATGCCCAAAGTCACTTAAAGTGAAAGCCCATCCAAAAAAATTTTTGTTTGTTTTGAAATGAGTAGGACCTCGGTGCCTGACCTGGGGAGCTTTAGTACTTGTTGTGTGGCTCTTTGAAGACCTTAGCAGTCAGTAGTGGTTAGTACGAGTCTTATTTGTAAAGGGCAGTGATCTTCTAACTGTCTCCTGCAGCTGGTCTTCAGTGTCCGACTACTCCTGTCAAATGTCCTTAGTCTCTGATCATCTCCATCGGTATGTCTGCAGTTTCTGACAGTCATCTGTATCATGTGTGGCCCTTTGGTGCTAAAAGGGATACCTCATAAATTGACAACCACCGAAGTAGGGAATAAATAGAATCTTAGGTTTTTATTGCAGTCTGTATCCCCAGTAGGGAGATTCCCCTCATTTTATGTTCTGGAGACTGAAGCAGATTGTTTAAAATTGATTGGTTAAACACACAAGTGTTTTTTCCCTATTGTCCATTGAGGGACACAGCTTGATGATAATTAAGCAACAGAGGGTTATACTGCCACCTACAAGAGAAATTGACCTATGTTGCCTAAAGTCACAATACCCCTCTCCATGGTCTGATGTCTGTAAGGAGTCCCTATACATGCTGGCATCTTCTCCCTGGCTTCTTCCTGGTGCCAGTCTTAAGCCACCTTGATTGGAAAGCATGGAATGATGTAACTTCAGTGCATGTGCAGAAGTTAGTCATCTCGACACCCAGAGACCGTGCTGGCACATGCAATGCACGTCCCTCAATGGAGAAAAAATGATTTTACAGTGTATACCAAAATCCTGTTTTATCTATCACCCAACGAGGGACACAGTTTAATGACAATTAAGCAACATAGGTCTATTTCTCCTGTAGGCTTTAGGATAACCCTATGTTGCTTAATTATCATCAAGCTGTGTCCCTCAAGGACTCAGAAAAATGTTTTTTACAGTGGATACAACATTTTTATTTTCTCTTTCATCCATGGAGGGACATAGTTTGATGACAATTAAGCAACATAGGTCAGGTTCTCCTGTAGGCGGCAGTATAACCCTACATAGCTTAAAGCGGAACTGTAGTCCCACTGTAAAAAACAGTAAGCTGGCAGGCTTTTTTTTGCAGAAGAGACATGCAGCACCTCTTCTGCAATAAAATACCCCTACCTGCCTGCTTGCCATCTCCTCCAGCTCAACTTACAGTGCTGGGCCGGTCTCTGAGTGCTGGTCTTATTTGCCTCCTGCGCATGCACAGGAGTGACATCATCCCCCACTGGCCAATGAATGGGCTCGAAGACTGGCACCCAGAAGAAGATGTCAGTGCAGGACTGTTGGACAGGTAAATATGGAGACTTTAGCACCTCTTAATATCATCAGACTGTGTCCCTCAATGGACTCCAAGAAAAAGATTTTATAGTTGTTTTGATAACAAACATAAAAAGCACATGAAAATGTGCAGAGAGAGGTGCAAGTCCAGCAAAACAACAAACATATATGTATCTCAACTGTGTAGTTAACTTTTTGCCTGAAGGTGTGCTAACAGTATTAGGGCTTGTTTGGATCGCTCTTCAGAGAGCATTTAACAGGCGGTGAGGAGGCATTTTATTACTGTAACTCCTTGAGCCCTGCACCGGTGTGCTGCAACCGTGTACATTGGACCCAGCTGTGGGTCAGTTGAGGGCCCCATTTACTTGAAAGGATCGGGTCTTTACTCACAGTTGAATAACCTCAAAAACCCTAACAACCACACTTACATCTCCAAGTGAGAAAGTAACCTAAAAAGCACTAAAGATAGGGGAAGCTGGTCACAAATTTGGACCACACTGACTTCCTTCCATTAATATCCTCACAACCAAATCGGCTTTTAAAACAGTTACAAGGTGGCACTTGGTCCTGTCTCGTTTGGCACAACTTCACCCATTCGCCCCTGGCACCTGTTTCAGGGGCTTCTCTGCTCCAGGAGATGTCCTCCATAAAAGGTGGATATGCTCTATGCTCTCCCGATTAAGGACAAAAGTCCTTAATCTTCCACAATCATTATTAGCCTATTCCTTTCCAAGAGATCTGTGGTATGTCCTGCTACACCTGAAACCTCCAGGCTTCACCAAACCTCAGTTTAAACTGGCTACCTATGTACTACTGGCAGCAAAACAAACAGTAGCGAGAACTTGGAAACAACAGTTCATACCTTTTACAGAAGTCAGCCGCCGCTTAGACTTTTTTTTCACCAATGAGATTCTCTACAGTATTCTTTTAGATACATACGAGACGATTCTTAAAATATGGACCCGGTGGGTTCAATATGCTCAACTTTCTATGCCAACTGCCAGTTATCTATTGCTTTGAGCTCTGAGAGCCTGGGTTTCCAGCTGGGGTGCTCCTGATGTCCTTATTTCATTTTCCTCTTCTCCCCCCCACCTTTTATCTTCCTATTTACCTAGGCTCTTCCGTAGGGATGATTTCTACCTATGCACTTCTTTGTTCTTTGTTTGCTTTTTACATAGTGAACTCTATATATAAGTATTTCATCCACTAGCGCCCACTTCTCTGGTATTGGTGCACAGATTTCATTTTCATTGGTTTTCTGTTATCACACAATTGACATGCTAAACGTTTTGTCATTTAATACAATTTCTCTACTTGCGACTGCTACTGGCTTGCAAGTCATCGATATTATGCTTCTATCTGTATAGCCGATTGCAGTCGCACGCTGTATTCTTTAAAACTTTTTAATAAAAATGTATTGAAAGAGAAATGGTTCGGTTCTGGCGAGAAGTAGCACTCGCCAAAAGTGATAGAATAGACATTTGCAAAACAAAAAAGTTTGCTTCCTTTCCACTCGCTGCTTACATAAATTTGTTTAATTCGTTTTCGGAATTCATTTTGTTTATTCGAATTTGAATCGATTCATGTTTTTTGAATTCAGTCATTCTAACCAAATTGAATTCCATTCAAATTCCATTTGGATTCCAATCAAACTCCATCCAAAATCAAATGTATTCTATTCAACATTCATATTTTGGAAGATGGTTATATTCTTTCTTTTCCATTCTATTTTATGCTTTTTTCTATTCTATTCTTTTCTATTCTATTCTCCTATTTTCTATTCTTTTCTATTCTGTTCAAATTTATTATAAATACATTTCAGGAGATGGTTATATTCTTTTTATTTTATTCTATTCTATTGTTTTTTTCTATTCTCTTCTTTTCTATTCTTCTATTTTCTATGCTAATTAAAATTTATTCTATTTGAAATTTGAATTTCAGAAGATGGTTATATTCTATTTTATTTTATTCAATTTTTTTTTCATTCTATTCTATTCCTTTATTTTCTATACTATTTTATTCTGTTCTTTTATTTTCTATTCTATGTTGTTCTGTTTTACTCTATTCTTTTCTAGTCTATTCTCTTATTTTCTATTCTATTCCTTTATTTTCTATTCTATCCCTTTATTTTCTATTCAATTTTTTTCTATTCTTTTATTTTCTATTCTATTTCTTTCATTTTTATTTTATTTTATTCTTTTTGGAAAATTTAATTCAATTTGAAAATTATTCAAACTTCGTCTGAAATTTAGTTTCTATTTGTTAAATTCGTTACTACTGTAATTCGGATACATCTGAATTTCCGAATAATAATAAATTAATCCGAATTTCGATTCAGAATGAAACGAAATGCACATGTCTATGAAAGAAGGAATAATTTTAGGTCTGCAGCTAAAGGGGGTAGCGGTTGGCGGGTGGTAAAAGCCCAGCTGGACTGTGTGGTTTCCTGCCACCCACGTGGCTACTGTGAATGAGCCCATAGTTTCTAGTAGCGGATGGCACTTGCAGCATCACAATTGCTAGACTTTGGAAAAAGTGATTTCTGATTGACTTGTATGTGTGAACCCATATCACAAAATGCTGCACTATATAAAGGAATGCCATTGAGACCTACCAGTGTTTCTCAAACTGTGTGCCTGTGCCGGGGCACATTTGCGGTTGTGCTGTGGGAAGCCTGGGAGCCGCCACTGTAACAGTTGCATTCTGGGAGTTGTAGTCTGTGCTTAAGCGCAGAGGAAACTACAACTCCTGAAGACTGGGGTCTTGGAGGCAAGGCTCGCAAGGGAGTTGGGATGCGTGACTTGCTCAGGCTGCGGGGCTGGGCACTGGCAGCAACTTTACCCCAGGACCAGGAGCATCACCCCCCCTAGGAGGCCGTGGCATGCAAGGACCTACTGAGCTGAGCTGCCAGGTGAGAGACCCTGACACCCCAGGCCCCCCCCATACACCTCATTTGCCCTGCTCCAGTGATCAGACTGCATTTATGGGCACTGGTGAGGCTGCATTAATGGGCACTGGTGAGGCTGCATTAATGGGCACTGGTGAGGCTGCTTTTATGGGCACTGGTGAGGCTGCATTAATGGGCACTGGTGAGGCTGTATTAATGGGCACTGGTGAGGCTGCATTTATGGGCACTGGTGAGGCTGTATTAATGGGCAATGGTGAGGCTGCATTTTTGGGCACTGGTGAGGGTGCATTTATGGGCACTGGTGAGGTAGCATTTAAAGGCACTGGTGAGGCTGTATTTATGGACACTGGTGAGACTGCATTAATGGGCACTGGTGAGGCTGCATAAATGGACATTGTTGAGGCTGCATTAATGGGCACTGGGGAGGCTGCATTAATGGACACTGGGGAGGCTGCATTAATGGACACTGGGGAGGCTGCATTGATGGTCACTGATGAGGCTGCATTACAAATCTTTTCAGGTGTGCTGCAAACATTTTTACATCTTTTTGGTGCGCCGCAAGGCAAAAACATTTGAAAAACACTGGTATATACTATAAGCATAGGTAAGAGGAAAGGAGAGAAGAATGAATGGCAGATGTTAAAGAATGTCCTTGGACAGCTGCCCATATATGCAGAAAAGCTTGTTAGCAATCTGCCCTTATTAGAGGGAAAGGGGGGGCGCTCATAAAACAAGCTGAGAATTAGCAAGGAACTTACAAGGTTATTGAACAGTTTTAGGGCTGTGGCCTCAGCTGTTCGGAAACGCTGGAACATTGCCTGGCACTTAGAGGAGAACGCGGCCTGACAAGATCAGAACTCATAATGAACATATACAGTTATGTGCCAAGAATGAGCTGACAGACAGAGAGAAGGGGGAGAGCGAGGAAAGTACTGTACGTGAAGAGGATTAGTGTAGCGGAGGATAACGATGAACAATATATCAGTATAACGGGCCAGTGCAAAAAGGAATGCTGACGTGCAAAGTAACATAAGCAATCAATCAACTTTCCTAAAGTCATATCGGAGAAAGATGAATTCTGATTTGTTATTATAGATTGCTGCACTTTACACTTTTAAAAGGACATGTTGACCTTTACCTAAAGTGTATGTTTAGTAATGACATTTATTTTTTTGCAGTCTGTGTCCCACTTTAGAGATTTCCATTCCCTTAGGGCTCAACCACACACTTCGTGGTGGATCGCTTTTTCAGAGGCAGTTTAGAGGCGGTTTACAGGCATTCCTCAAAAGGATTTTACTTTGAAATACCATGCTGCAACCACATGCCAAGCATTTTCATGTGCGGTTGGGGGCGTGGTACCAGTGCCAGGACAAGGTAACCTAGAGCCCAGGGCTAACATGCCAAACTGTGCCCCCCCAAGAGGTATGAGCATTATGTGTCAGCATAAATCATTATTAATATACAGGATTTATATAGCGCCAACAGTTTGCGCAGCGCTTTACAAAATGAAGGCAGGCAGTACAGTTACATTACAATTTGGTACAAGGAATCAGAGGGTCCTGCTCATTAGAACTTACAATCTAGGAGGGAGGGTCAATTGATGCAAAAGTTAATAGCTGTGGGGGATGAGCTGATGTATAAAATAAAACAGTGTATTAGTTAGAAGCAGGATAGGCTTCTTTAAAGAGAAGGTTTTTCAGGGATCGCCTAAAGATAGATTAGGGGACAGTCAGACAGATTGGGGTAGGGAGTTCCAAAGGATGGGAGAAGCTCTGGAGAAATCCTGGAGGCAAGCATGGGAGGAGGTGACAAGGAAGCTAGAGAGTAGGAGGTCTTGAGAGGACCGAAGAGAGCGGCTTGGTTGGTATTTTGAGAGTAGGTTTGTGATGTAGCTGGGGGAAGAGTTGTGGATGGCTTTGTAAATTATGGTTAATACTTTGAATTTTATTCGTTGGGTGAGTGGAAGCCAGTGGAGGGATTGGCAGAGAGGGGTGGAGGACATTGAACGGTTGGTAAGGTGGATGAGTCTTGCAGCAGCATTCATGATGGACTGAAGGGGGAATAGTCTATATAAAGGTAATCCAATGAGGAGGGAGTTGCAGTAGTAGAGGCGAGAGATAGCCAGGGAGTTTATTAGAAGTTTGGTGGTGTCATTAGTTAAAAAGGGGTGTATTCTAGAGATGTTGCGGAGGCTATGGTGGCATGATTTGGACAGGGATTGGATGTGGGCCTGAAAGGACAGTTCAGAGTCTAAATCCCCCAACAAAAACAATGAGCACTAATCTGCATGCTTACCCCTAAGCATAAATCCCCCTCTTCTCTCAGCACAAATCTGTCTGTCAGCTCAGTTTTTATAGCTGCTGACTTTTAATAAACAAACAAATTCCGCTTTGAGTTAAGTCTTCATAATCCATGCGATGCATACTAGCACATTATGCCATTGTCTTGCAGGATGAATTTTTTTTATCAAGCTTTACTTCCGCTTTAATATCACTTTAAAGTGGAGTTAAACTCTTACCAATGTTTCAACAGTCCAAAGTCCCCCTGCTGGCATCTTCTAAGTGCTGGGCTGCGGCCATCTTCATTGGCTGCCGTGGAATGACGTCACTCCTGCACATTCAAAAGAAGACTGCAAGTAGCCAGGTAGGTTTCTTTTATTGCAGAAGAGACATTGCATGTATCTTTTGCAACAAAGCCTGGCTGCACACAGTTTTTGAAAGCGGAACTTTAGTTAATGTGATGCAACCCAGACTTGGGGACATAGGTGTGCGCAGCCTTTTGCATTAGGGTGTGCACCCCAAAGCTCAAACACATACTACCGATCACTCACGATGAAAGGGAAGGGGCTGGTAAGTTACATATTTACCGGCCCCTTCCCCTACTCATCCTAAAACATCCCCACAGCAACAGCCGGAGGGAGAGGAGAGTTGGGAAGCCGGCAGCACTGCGAGGGAAAGGATGGGGGGGAACCAGGGCAGTAGGGGGGATCTGTGCTGCACAGTGTGATTAGGGTGTGCCTGGGCACACCTGGCACACCCTGTGCGCACGCCTATGCTTGGGGATCAATCATGTTTCGATGTCCACTGTCCCCTTAAGCTGCAGCCCAGCCTAAAACAACCTGTTAAAAAACAATGATTTTCTGAGGCTTGGCTGGGTTCCTTTTGAAGAAAGGTGACCAGCCTTCAGCAATGGCAAAGCAAGTAGTACTAAGACTAAAACAGGTGACTGGGAGACTTGAGCTGAACTGTAGTTAAGGACAGGACAGGACTGGGCTTGGTGACAGGGGAACCTTGGCCCCATAGGCCAGTAATAATAAGATATGATGGGCTGGTGCCCCTCAATGAAGATATGTCACCATTCTGAGCAGAACCTGCAGACAGTCACACCTTATTATATGGGTATCTCTTTTAGATCTGTAATCACAGTAGCAGGCAAAGGGAATTCTTACGTAAAAATGGAAGATATGGAAAGGTATGTCACAAAAAAAATGTCCTTTAGGAACACCCATCTTTCATCAATGTAAATCCATGCCATACTTTAGCTCAAAGAAACCATGAAAGGGCCTACTGGCTGTGTTGTCCAAAGGGTCCCAATTCTCTCCTGGTTGGGAAACTGTAACTGCGTCTCCTATTATCCATCTGAAATCTCCTATTATCCACCTGAAATCTCCTATTTTCCACCTGAAATCTCTACATAATTTACTTCTTATAGACCAAATCTAAAGTTTTAGTTGGCCTATCAGACATATTTAGTGAGAACATGAGCAGATATCTGACAACGAAGTAGCAGGACACATCAACCAGGGACCAGGTAAGGTCGCTATCACCGTGACAGAGGTTCAAAACCATTCTACACCCAACTAATAGTCCTTTTATTGATTTCTTTGTCCCTATTTGAGAAACCATCTCTCTCAGTGGCCATACAAGAAATGCTTACAATAGGAACACAAGTAAAAAAAAAGTCGGACGGAGGTTCTAAAACTTCCTTTATTTCTTTTTGTGTCTCAGAGAAATATCCTTCACGCTCATGCTCACTTCCTGTCCTAGTGAAGAAAGAAACCAGTGAGGACATGTCAGCGGTGAACCTAGCGGGAGTAAGACCATTGGAGCGAAGATGAGTGTTTCAGAGTTTAGTTCTGCTTTAACACTGACAGGGGTGCTTACAATGATCATTTTTTATTCTTTTATGTAAAACCTGTATGCCAGCGGTGCCCAACCTGTGGCCCAGGTGCCACATGTGGCCCGCAGAGCCCTCTGATGTGGCCCGCGACCTCCTGCTCTGGGATGGCTGGTTGGCAAGCCCAGATCGCGGGTTGCCAATCCGCCATGTCACAGCATCAGTGTTGTTAAAGAAGGCGGTGGTAAAGGACGCAAGCGGCTGCAGAGCAGAGAGGCATAAGCCACTGCTTCCTGTATAGTGCCGCCTCCTGTCACAGGTGGAGTGATACCAAATGCACGTTGCCTGGGACAGTAACAGCCAGCGATACTTGAATGGAGGAGTGTTATTAAAGGTAAGTTTATTACTTAAATCACAGTGTATATATATGGGCATATCTGTTCTGCAGTTAGAGTTGCCACCTGTCCGGGATTCACCCGGACAGTTCGGGTTTGGAATCATGCGTCCGGGTTTCAGACTGCCTGAAACCCGGACACATTATTCAGACTGGACTATGGCTTCCCAGCAGGGTTTCTGGCTGTAGTTGTCTAAGCCGAGAGTGTCTGTTACACTCTCTTTCATGCTGCCCAAAGCCAACACTAATAATCCCCCCTCCCCCCCACAAACACATACAGAGGGGAGAAGAGAGAGGGCTCGATCTGCACCTCTTCCTCCTGCCCCTACCCCTCTGCCCACACTCCAATCCCCAAGACTGTGCCTCAGAAAAGGAAAATGGGGCTGTAAATTTGAAGCCCAGCAGGCTCAGATACATCTGGATGAGAGGTGCTGATTGCCAAGGGGTGAGTGAGCTCACCATCCATCCCTGTCTGTGACTGGTCTACCCCTTCTTTCTCCTGCCTCTGAGTGAGTACACTAAGCTAAATCAGGGTTCTCAGAGCACCCTTTGCATCAGAGTTCCCCTTTACACCAGAGGCCACAGTGTCCCCCCTTACATCAGTGTCTTCTTCGTACATCAGAGTTCTCAGTGTTCCCCCTTAAATCAGGGTTCCCAGAGCATCCCTTATGTTAGAGTCCCCAGAGTCCTCCCTTACATCAGAGTCTGCAGAGCCCCCCCTTACAGTGAAAGGGAACTCTGCAAGTTCAGATGTAAAAGGGGAACTCTGTGGACTCTGATGTAAAAGGAGACTCTTGTTATTAACTTCATATGATTAGAAATGTTATTTGATAGCAAAATAATGTATAAAAAAAATAGCTGTGCGCTGAAAAGTGTTCGGGTTTGACTATCTGCAGTAGTTACTGGGATGCTTTCAAACTGATTCGCAAGTGCAGCGCAGTGCATCTGCACTGAACCATAGACTTCTGTTATTACCTGTTAGTTTGGTGCTCTTTCAGGAAGTGCACTACACCTGCAGGATATAATAGCAGTCTATGGCAAAATGCAGCCAACCCGCAGGAAAGCCAGAGGCGCACTGCGCTGTGGTAAACCGCAGGGCATCAGTTTTAGAGCAGCCTTAGGACCCTTTCACACAATCAATCCGACCCAATCGGACCCACCATTCACCTCTATGGAGTGACAGACGTAAACGGACTTGTGTCCGATTAAACCTGACTACCTACAATTCGATCTGCTGAAAAAAAAAAAAGGGGATCCATCCCCTTCCGCTTGGGCAGATCGGATTGAAGGGCCCATAGAGTACAGTGGGCTGTGCCCACTTTGCATATGCAGAGTGGACACGGATCTGTCATCCGCCCCCTCCGCTCATTGTGGCCCATGACCAGTTACCAAGTCGCTTCAGTGGCCCTCACTCTTCAAAAGGTTGGGCACCCTTGCTTTATCCCAAAATGAGAAAAACTGTACCTGTAACTGTTTAAAAAGTGTGAGCTGGAGTTCAACTTTAATTTGTTGGTCAAGTCCATCCAAATTTGCTAGTCTATCTAACACTACCCTCTCTCCAGATCGACAATGCTGCTGTCCAAAGGTGTCTCCATTGTTATCCAGAGTGGAGACACCCTAAGGGCTCTTTCACACGCACGATCCGTATGTCCGTTTTTCATCGTTCCGTATTCGGATGAAAAACGGACATACATGTATCCCTATGGAATAGCGGATGTCAGCGGATGAACGTCCGCTGACATCCGACCCGCTCCGATCCGAAAAAGTGTAACGGAGGAAAACATAACTTTTCCATCCGTTTTCGGATCGGATCGGGTGACGACGGACTCTACGGTCCCTCATCATCCCATCCCCCATAGGGGAGAGCAGCGCTCTGACAGGTCCGTCGCTGCACAGTGTGCAGCGACGGACCTGTCATCTTCCTGCTCAGCGGGGATCGGCGGAGTGATCCCCGCTGAGCAAGCGGGTGTTCACGGGGCGGATCATCACTGATCCGCCCTGTGTGAAAGAGCCCTAAGACAGGAAGTGACCGGATCACCAGGTGAAAATAAAGGGGAATAAAAGCCTTAAAAAAAAAACAGAAAACGAATGCAGACACCACATGTAAGAATTAGTAAGTTGCAATATGTTATAATATTGTTTTCGGGTTTAGATACACTGTTGATATTCTATCACAATAAGGATTGTGCCATTTGAGGACTGGATCTGTGCGGCCTTGCTTTAGTCTCTGTATAATAAAGCATGTAACAGTCCTTATCCTTAATGTAAACCTCACCAGAGTTCTGCATTGCCAGAATAAGCACTCTCTCTGCGACACTGGTTTCCGGTGTAAGACGTTCGGATTAGTCAGCCTTGGATTACTTACATAGGTCATTAGTTATAATAATAAACCCTCTCAGTGTAATGTCCCCGGGGATGTATTTCAAACCTGGAGAGTGGTGTTCCGCACGTCAATCACTTCTATATGAACTGACATTAAAGCGATGTAATAGTTCTGTATACAAGTAACTATACAGTATACAGTCATACAAATAAATAATAATCATCCTTTTAAGCAGACTTAGTTAAAGGAATCATATAATGAGAGAGATATGAATGCTTGTTGCTAATATCGCTATAATGCTGATCCATTGACTTGAAATTACATGTATGAATTACACGTATACTGTATACCGCCTTCACCCCAGCTTCACTTGCTACATGCTTGTTTCTGGTCAGTGACTCAGAAATGATTGAAGATGAAAGGCCAGTATGAAAGCCAGGGAGAAAGTGTTGAAGTATGTGCTTTGCAGCTGGCTCAGTTATTGGCCTCGTGGTGGCATAGTAATTGCTTGGTACCAACACAAGGATTTATGCATAAACTGCGATTCCTGCATTCCAATTACATTTTTTTCACCTTTAAAGGGTCAGTTCTCCTAATTTACATTTTTGTCTTTAGGTAAGTGTTGGAGACCTGAGATTCTTATACTGAATCTTCAGATTCTGTATGTCAGAAACATCGTACCAGCCATCGTGCTAATGCATATGTGCATATGCAAGCACATATTTGCAGGCATAAAAGTCTAAGAACAACAAAGTCCACAACAGATATACCACTCTTGCACATAAGCTTAATGGCCCAGCTCAGGTCGAGGTATTGGTCCACTTCATCAGGAGTATTATTTCAGGCTTTGCTGCCCTCTAGGACTGGGGGTGTCCTTGACATGTCTAAAAAATGGAAAAGAAAGAGGGCGCACCAACCTAGTGCATTATTACACATAAATTTATTGTACATAAAAAATACACTATATTGTGAAAAGTATTGGGACACCTGCCTTTACACGCACATGAACTTTAATGGCATCCCTGTCTTAGTCCGTAGGGTTCAGTATTGAGTTGGCCCACCCTTTGCAGCTATAAAAGCTTAAACTCATCTGGGAAGGCTGTCCACAAGGTTTAGGAGTGTGTCTATGGGAATGTTTGACAATTCTTCCAGAAGTTCATCTGTGAGGTCGGGCACTGATGTGGACGAGAAGGCCTGGCTCGCAGTCTCTGCTCTAATTCATCCCAAAGGTGTTCTATCGGGTTGAGGTCAAGATTCAGTGCAGGCCAGTCAAGTTCCTCTACCCCAAAACTCACTCATCCATGTCTTTATGGACCTTGCTTTGTGAATTGGTGCTCAGTCATGTTGGAACAGGAAGGGGCCATCCTCAAACTGTTCCCACAAAGTGGGGAACACGAAATTGTCCAAAATGTCTTGGTATGCTGACGCCTTAAGAGTTTCTTTCACTGGAACTAAGGGGCCAAGCCCAACCCCTGAAAAACAATCCCACACCATAATTCCCCCCCTCCACCAAATGATTTGGACCAGTGCACAAAGCAAGGTCCATAAAGACATGGATGAGCAAGTTTGGGGTGGAGGAACCTGCCTGGCCTGCACAGAGTCCTGATCTTAACCGATAGAACTCCTTTGGGTTCAATTATAACAGAGACTGGGAGCCAGGCCTTCTCGTCCAGATCAATGCCTGACCTCACAGATGCGCTTCTGGAAGAATGGTCAAACATTCCCATAGACACACTCTTAAACCTTGTGGACAGCCTTCCCAGAAGAGTTGAAGCTGTTATACAGTAGGTGCAAGGGGTGGGCCAGCTCAAAATTGAACCCTACGGACTAAGCTTGGGATGCCATTAAAGTTCATGTCCGTGTAAAGGCAGGTGTCCCAATACTTTTGGTAATATAGTGTATAAAAAACAACTCACATGAGATGTAAGTATGCTAGAAACAGCGAATCTTCCTTGACTTTAAAGCCCTAGAATATACAGTCTCCAGATCTTAGGGGGAGAACTTTAAAGCCATGGAAGATTGGTTGTTTCTAGTATACTTACATCTCATGTATGCAAGTCCACTGCCACCAAGTGGGCTATTTAAACCTGAATTCTGTGCAAACTCTTTGCTGAACAGTTTTCAGTCTTGTTTTTGAGTTCCTGGTTCTTATACTCATTGTGAGGTTATTATTTGCCCAGTTTTCACCTGACCTGCTTTTGGATTACCCTTGTCTGCTTATGTTCGCTGTCTGTCTTTGTTACCGACCTCTGTCCGGACTACTGACCACGCTTCTGCCCAACAAATGCATACTTTGCTGCCTGCTCATTGCTGACCTTTGCCTGTCTCTGACTCACCTACAACATGGTGCCTTCCTACTAAGCTGTTACTAGACCAGAATTGGAGCCTGACTCTGCCTTTAACTGACTTTGGCACATCCATACTGTACTATCAGCTGTACCCCTGCTCTCCAGATTCCAGCACTTGTGCCTTTCCATTACCCCGTAGACCCTGTATCAACTTCCGGGTTGCTCAGGAGGGAACTGTACAAGAGACCACCCTCATCATCTCGGGCTCCTCATACGGCTATATGTCACTGTTGGGGTTTCTATCTGTGAGATTTCTGTGGTGAGTTCTTGGGTCTACACACCTGTTTGGTTATTATAATGGATCCCACTCTACCTATTGAATTATTTTTTTATGAACGCAGCAGGAGTTGCTGGGACACAAAAAGGTAGGCAACGATACCTCAATATATTTATTGATAAAATTGTTTGAGAAAAAATTTATAGAGAAAAACAGTTGTTGACTATAGCAACAAGTTAGCTTCTCCACTGCAGCCTCCTATACTACACTAACTTGATAATCTGATTGGTTGATCTTGGCAGCAAGAACTTTATTTTCATGTAGATGCCAAAAAAAACAAAGGAATAATATGTGTCATAGGCACTTTGAGGGCCACCAGAATAATGCAGCACACATCAGCATGTAAGGGGGATGCAGTCTACTTTCTCCACTGCAGGTGACGCTCTTCCGCAGCGGCACTGCAGTTGGAGAGGAAGTCAAGGAAAACACAGTTCCTCTATGATTTCCTGGGCTAATGGGGAAGTATCCAATTGGATGCTGCCACCCCAAGTGCTTCTGTCAGCCATCATGGGTCAGGCAGAGCCTATTTGAGACCCTGGCTCCCGGGTTTGGTGCACTTTTTGCGAGTTGGAAGAGTAGGGACAGCACTAGCAGCAGGGAAAGGTTCCTGATGAGGAGGGAAATCAAAAGGGCTTGCAAATTTTCTGGACACCTGCCCGTTGGGTGCAAGACAGCCAGGCAGCATTTTTCCCCTCTCTACAGATGCTGACAGTTCTGCTACAATCTTTACACACTGTTGGAACTGTGAGTTTTCCCAGGCTGGGCTGCCTTCCCACCGGGTTGTTTGTGAACTGCTTCTGCAGTATTTCAATACAAGTTCTTTCATTGAGTATGTTATTACGCTGCACCACACTGCACCCCACCCATAAGCAAGTAGTTGGTTATTTACTGTAGAGGTACATAATTGAAAAAAAGCTAAGAAACATGGACTTAGATGAGCCATTCTCAACCAGGGAACTGTGGAACCCTAGGGTTTCTCCAGAGGTGGCTAGGTGTTACTTGAGTTGTGACTATGCGACCTCCCATCTGATGGTGCCTGCATAGTTCCAAGACCAACGTAATTTTTCAGGACCAGCAGCATGACTGCAAGGGTGGCATTCTGACCATCACAGTAAGGGAAGCATTCTTCCCACTGACCACTAGTACTACCAATGTAATTTGCCCAATAGCCCCAAATAGGGATATTAGTAGGGGTTTCCCGAGACCTGAAAATTATTTAAAGGGTTCCTCTGGGGTTAAAATGTTGGGATAGACTGCCATAGATCAATTACAACAGTAAGAAATAAATGCCGATTGTTTACTATGGTTCACTGGAATTTGCACATTTCCGTTACCCTTATAAGTTCTATGAAGTATTTGGATAGGCAGCCTTAACACATAGCAAGGCTGAAGGTGTACAGTGGCATTCCCTGCTCTGTATTAGTTGGAGGGTGTTTTTAATACATGTTGGTTGGGAGGGTGATTGGTTGGTTTTAAAAACATGGGCTTTTTATTCCAGGCATCAAAATACCCCCTTCAACTTCCCATGGGCAATAAAAGGCTCTTCCCTATTGCTTATCCAAATGGACAATTGAGACATGGAGGAGGTATGTCCATACTCCCTGCAGAAATCAAGAGGTGGCTGGATGGAGTGTAAAGACTTGTTAAGAACCCATGCAATTCTTTCTGCTTTTCTTTGTTCTTGGCATCATGATTCTCTGTAGACAGATGTCTCTTTATGTCACTGCCAGCCTTGTAGTACATGAACTTGCAATCTCATCATCTTTCTCCAGTTTTCTGGGCACAAACTAAGAGCTGGCATATAATGTCATTGAAGGGAAGCCATGGACAGATCTACCACCAGTTTAGGGGGAAATAACTCCGGGAGACTTGTCGCCAGTCACAGCGGTGTACGGGGACCGCTGAACCAGCTTCTATCTAAGGTATTTCATAAAGACAAGTATGCAATGCATACTAGTTCATTATGCCTTTGTCTTGCAGGTTTTTTTTTTTTTTTTGAGAGTTTACATCCACTTTAAAAGCTCTGGCAATCATATATAAAATGTTTTTTAAATGGATCAGCTGCTGAGCTATATATATTTCTTTTATACTTTAGTCATTATTATCTTTCCGAAAGGGACCCCCTGTTATTTTGTAAGTGGTACCGCTATATTGTAAACGGTTTTCTAGCTTAGAGTTGTATGTATGTGTTTGTTTATTTGGTTTCTTTACTTTTTGATTGATACATTATGTATTTATTAGACATGTGCATTCGTTTTCGTCCGAATGCATTTATCATCCGAATTTCAGGTATTTTTGTTAGCGTTTTAACAAACGATATTGAAAGTGCAGAATCCGAAAAACGAAAGATCCAACATAAACAAATGCTTTATTTTCATTGCTACAACAGTTCCATATATATAGGAGATTCGACATGATGATGACAATAACAATCTGTGTCCATCAAACCTGTGGTGGAATGTGCCTAACCTTAACTCTATTAGTCCAAGATTATTCTACATAGAGAGAAAAGATTCGACGTAGGGGAGAAAAGATTCGACGTAGGGGAGAAGATAAATAAAAATAATGATGATGATGAATGTTATTGGCTGATTGTAACCAAAGAGGAAGAGCAGTAAAATAGCTAGAACTAAGTACACACGTACTTTGGCTTATGGTGTCTGAAGATTTGACGGAGCAGGTAAACTATGCGGCGTCGTACAGTTTAGCTGCTCCGTCGAATCTTCTTTGAACATTCGACAGACACCATAAGCCTTCAATGACAGATTCAACCTTAATTTGGATTTTCGGACGAATGCAATTTTTAACGAAAAATGAAATAAATAAAAACGAATTTCGGGAGTAACTAAATAAATGTATTTTTCGGACGAAAACGAAATTCCGAAACAAAATATTTCAGTGTGCACATGTCTAGTATTTATATAATCACTATACATAGTAGAGCAGCTTTCTCTTCGTTAGGACTTGTCTTCAATTTAACCATGCTATACCAGCATGGTGGCCATATTCACTATTCGTTAGGTGCCTAATCTTTCCAATTGAAAGAATGTCCAGTGGTGCCCCAGGTCTTTTGGAATCCTAGTAACATCCCCGTGTGCATCCAAAACGTACGCTTCTTCTTTTCTATGCAAGTAGGTCATCTAGGATGAGAGCCAAAAACTGTTTTGTATGAAAGTTAAACCCTGTCACTACACAAACCAAATTGACCAAACAGGAACCTTCCAAAAGAAGATAACCCAAACCTGTCCAATGGGCAGTACATACAACTTTCCCAGATGTTTCCTGTGGGCAGTGACATAGCAGGCAGTGTGTGGAACCACAGCAAGCAGTGGAGGGACAAGGCATCCAACACATCTGGAAGTGTTGGATATTAGTGATGGCTGTAGCTCTGGAAGATAATTATCAGTAATCTTCTTTTACAGGCTGCTCTTTGGTCAATATTTTGTGTAGCTACAGGGTCGCTTTAAAGAAGATATAAACCCTAAGGGATTCTTCATATGTGAGGTCATTGGGAAGGTAAACCCAAGCGGTTGAGTTTTTTCCACTCCCTCCGACCACTGGCCCACTTACATGCATCACTCATGGCTTTATACATGCCATGGACACGATGCTGTGCTTTGTGACCGCGGCAAAAATGAAACTACATGTAACTTTTGGTGGGTAGTGCTGCCACTGAATCCAAATAATGCAGTTCTATGGGGCAGTGCTGGAAGTGCACCACAACCATGTGCAATGCACGTATTTGAGGCATGTGGTACGGTAATTATAGGGTTAAATCAGGAGGTGAGAAGGTGACTGTGACAGACCTAGCCGGGAGAGAGACTTTTGGAGGGGACTGAATGCTAGCCTCTTGCCAATTGATTGTGGGCCCTGGCATTTGGGGGAACGGTGCTCTTTGTGAGCTGTATGCCTGGGGACCCTTGAGGTGGTATTACTGTGGATTCGGGTCCTGGTCCCCCAGGACACACAGACTCTGGGTACCCTGGATTTGCCATAATAGAAATAGTGGCTGATTCATAATGCTGGGACAAATACTGTTAGGAGATGCTGATGTCAATTCCAGCCACCTGTCTGTCTGTTGCCTGCTAGAATGGGTATTGTAAATAAGTCTCTAGTATGGGATCTAAGAGTCATTAGATCCACATTGTTGTTTGTGTTAATTAACTCTGCTATTGTGATAATGTTTATTGGGTTTTCTGAGCTACAAGACGGCCAGCCTGGCCTAAAGGTCATGTCTGAGTCATCTAGGCTGTCTAAAGGGATTAGTTAATTAGCCCATGTTAATTAGGTTTCTGGTCACTGGTGTATGTTCAGAGTAATATGAGCCGGCGGTATGCACCTCCTCTTTTACTGTATAAAAGAGCCTGTATTTTTCAATAAAAGAGATTCCTGGTTGAACTTACATACAGCCTGCCTGGTGTTTGTTCTGAGCTACACAACTGGATTAGAACGGCACATAGGCGTAGTTCTAGTCCCGGAGCATCGGATGACCGAACCATCAGATGTTGCGATCTGCAATCTGATTCTATAGCCGCAGGGGAGTGTCGGGAGAGTGGAATCGAGCGAGCAGGGGCTTGTTACAGTGACATATTACCTCCTCAATCACATCTAAAAAGCTGCTTTTAAAAAAAAAACATTATTGGTGGGCCATTATATAATTTAAAAAATATCCCAGAGTTTGGCTTTAACATTAATCTTAAGCTTATATGAAGTTTTATTAATGGGGATTTACATATACTTTATTAAAGTATCTCCTGACACCCGTTCAGAAGACATAGTAGTATAGATGTCTCTTTTTTCGCCTTCCTGCTGCTCTATGCTTTAGTAATTCATGTGTTAGATTTCCAGAAAAAACAGGCCTGACCGTATAAGCACTGCCGAGAGCTCCCTGTGGGCTGACCCAGGAGTCATTGTGGCAGGCTTTACTTGCTATGTATTTAAATTTATTCAATAAATTATAGAATGTTTAAACAAAATGTTTGGCTTGCTCACTTTATTTCTGAATCATGTTGATGTGTTTTAAATGCATTATAACTTTTAAATTGAACATATGGTAAATGATAGCATGATTAGATACAAATCTTGGCTTGCTCATCTTTCAATACACAATGAAAAAATTATGGAAATCAGTTGTAAATCTAAAGTATAACTGCAGATTTAGTGCTGCATTCAATCATATGGAGAGAGTGCGCCATGCTCCAGGGAAGTACGAATTCCCCATAGGACTGAATGCAGGGTGTAGCACACAATTGGGCCTGGTCATCAAGAGCTGGACAAATGGCAAATTTTGCTAGATCAGGTATAAGAAAGTACATGAATGTCACAGATGGGGAATATATTCCCACTGGAGGTGGACTGGCCGACCAGGACTTGGTAGTAACAGCTGGGGCTAGACCAAGGGTAGGCCACAGAGTACTTTGCAGAGTCACAAAAAGGCAAAAGACACTACGGGGAATGGATACTCAATGACACTGAAGGGAATGGAGTGAGCATACCTGCTTAATCAATGAAGATGAGAGCCCTTATAAGGGCTGAGGGTCAGGGTCTAAAGAGCCACCTGGTCTTTACTAGAGCACCCTGTAAGGAGTAATGGGTTTTACTGCTGATGACTCCCAGGTTGCAGCCCTCTGATTCAGCCAAGCAGCCAGTTACCTCACACTGAATATGGGTATGCAGGTAGGAGTCTCTTACAGCACAGGAATGCTGATGAGGTCACACAGGAACACTGGAAGCAGGCTGAAGTGCAGAGGATCACAGGAGCTGGATACAACTGAAGTGCACAGGGTTACTGGAGCAAGACACAGGCTGAAGTGCACAGGGTTCACTGAAACAGAATGCAAGCTTAAGAGCACAGGGTCACAGGAGCAGGCTAAGGTGCACTGGGGTCACACGAGCAGGATGCAGGCTGATATGCAAGGTGTCACTGGAGCAGAATGCAGGCTGATATGCAAGGTGTCACTGGAGCAAGATGCAGGCTGAAGAGCTTGAGTTCACTGGAGCAGGAAATACGCTGGAGTACTCAGAAGGTTCACAAGACACTGGGGGGCATAGGGGAGAGCAGCAGGGTCACACTGAAACACTCATAGGCCTGACTGCTAGAATGTAGAGGTGTTGTTTAAACGGAGAGATACGTGTAGGCTGGCCTTTCGAACGGGGTAGTTGGGAGGGAGGGACTACAGGCAACACAAGGTCTTAGCACTGTAGCAGTTTTATAGTAATGGTTCAGAATTGTAATAAAGAATATTATGGCACATTGATGAACAAGACAGTATCAATACAGCCCATTGTAGTATGATCTACAGTTGTGTTACCAAAGAACAACCTCTGTTGGAGGGATGACAGTACTTTGTATAACCACACTGCACTGGTCCACTGAAAGGGATCCTCAATATGTTCTTCAACACTGGACAATGTCCCTCACTCTTTCCCTACTCGCCAAGAACCTTTAACTGCACACAGCACTGTGTCAGATCACCTAAATCCAGATGACAGATGCACACCGTTGGAGTCAGGAGAGCATCGCTAAGGTAGTGGACCCTACGGCTGACTGCTGCGGATGGAGCTCTGGGTGGTTCAGGAAAGCAGGTCCACTGGAGCACCAACACGGATTCCACTGGGAGTTAGAGCTTAAGATTCCCCAGGGCGTGGAGTCTAAGAGCCAGCATGTGTTCACCAGAGCCTCTAGTGGTGAGGATGGACTGCACTGCAACTGGATCCAGGTCGCGCCCCCCAGGGTCTCCCAGCTCACACTCACGGTAGGCTACTAGAGGATACAGAGGAAGCAGCAATCCAGGACAACAAGGGATAGTCAGGAGATAAGCCAAAGGTCGGGGCAACTAGCAGACAAGGATTAGGCAAAGAACACGCCAAAGGTCAGGGTAACAAGCAGGCAGGGATAGTCAAAGAACAACCCGAGACTGGTGAACAGAAACAAATGTAGAGCACACTGCAAGAAACAAACAGAAAGCCAAACACACAATATTGATCAGCAAGGCTTGGCTTGCAGTGCACAGGTTAATATAGTGTTTCCTGATAGGGGCTGGGGTGGAGCCATGCTTGAGGGAATATTACTTAAGCATACAGTAGAACAGGACCGGTCTCTAAGCTGACACAAGAGAGAGGTAAGCAGACAAACAGATATGAATATTAACTGCAGATTCATGACACAATGTCCCTAACCAGCGGGTTCCTCACCCCAACCTACCACTCTCTCAAAGTGTGCCCAAATGGCATGGGATCCCTTATTTAAGAGAGAAGTTAGGGATGTTAAAAAAAAAGGATTATCTGTCCCCTAATGGCTCTGCAGAGCAAAACACTGCTGATTGCTTATTACCTCCTCTCTGCTCTGAGCAGAGAGCAGTGACGGTCAGTCAGCGGCTCTATGCTCTCCCCTCCAGCGCTCACTGGATGCTGGGCTGTGGAGGACGTGGGAGAGGCCAGCTCAGGATCTCAGCAGATTGCTGAGAGGCTGAGCCAGGTGCCAGTCCAGGCTTCTTGGCGAATCCCAACCATATGGTTGGGATTTTTCCTGAGCCTGGACCGGCTGAGTGACGTCACAAACTGCACTCCTGTAAACCATAGAAGTATGGCCAAAAAAGCTTTGGCCATACTTCTCCTTTCAAGGCTCCCTCATTAAGATGGCCGTCTGAACTATCGCAGGAATTTGGCATCAAATCAGTTTCCTGCCTTACCAGAGAGGACTAACTGAGTCTCTAAGGAGCCAATTTTCCTTAACAAACACCCCTTCCCTTGTAGCATTAGTACAGTGTCACCTGCATGAAAGAAGAGGCACCTGCCTACACACAAGCCATCTACCCCTTTAAGACAGCACTTCCTCTGTAACTGGCTGTGGCGCTGGAGGAACCCAGAAGCTAGCAGCCTTACACAGGAAGGAGGACCTGGCGCTGGAGCGTGGTTAAGGTGATTGTGACCTTGACTGACAAAGAAGCTGGGGCTGAGGGAGGTTAGTAAAATAAGTGTAATTGATCTACAAGTACAGTAACACTTTAAGGCCCAGTGTACTTTTGTTCATGTTAGAACTGTTTTCTTCCCATACAAGTCAAAGGGAATGCAAAAGCAACTTAAAGCATCTTAGAAGGAGGTCAAATGCACCTGCGGAGGAACGTAGATAGAACTCAGAAGCATAGTAAGCTGATATCAAATGCAAGCGAATGCACCTGAAAGCAAGCTGTATTTGCTCATTGACACAAAGCCTTGGATACAAGGAAGAACATTAAATATATAGAGACTGGGTGGAAACATGTTTGTCTTTGGCTTCATTTATCATAAAAATTGAGGGACAGTGTAAAATCCTGGTGTTCAGTTATCATGAATGTATCATGGAACCTGGGTGGCAGAACAATTGGGTGCAGAATGACTGTGAGCAGGGGCCTCTGCATTCCATTTCTGTATGGGGGGGTTGCCTTTCAGTGATCTTTATCTGATATGCAGCCTTTGCATGCACTTTAATGGAGAGAGTTTCTTGATTTCTTCCTTAACATTAAACTGCAGCCTGGAGGTCTAAATGTATCCGTACAGGTCTGTGCATGGCAAGTACACATGAATCCATGAAACTGATGGGGTATAGGGAGCCAAGCTCACACTGCAGTGCTCTATGCTGGCATAGCAGAGTAACAGCCACACCCCCATCACATGTGTCCCCACACAGACCCGTATTGCAGAAAAGGTGTGTCAGACCTGGTCTATTACTGAGTGCTGGTTACTGAGTACAGTAGCTATAATTCTGATGCCTATTGGGATGCCCAGTCATATTTGTACCCCTGTACACTTGTTGTATGACGGTTGTTAGTATATCTAAAGGCAAATTTTGTTTCTGTGACTTCCCTTGGGCTACTGGATGGAAGGGGTGGGTCAAGATAAATTTCTACATTCTGGCACCATGGCACCACTCTTTTTCCTGTAACATGACAATACCTCCAGAGGTCGCTAGGCGTTCCTTAAGCTGTGGCTTATCGATCTATCTTTTGATGGTGTCTGCATTGATCAATGGTCAACGCCACTTAGCAGAGCCAGCTGCATGACACCAATGATCTTGTTAGCTGCCTGTAAGGGTGGTATTCTGACCATCACTGCAGGGGGGGGCAATTTTTACACTGACCCCCAATAAATTCATTTTAGCATGAGTTTCCTGAGACATAAAAATTATTGCAGGGCGTTCAGCTGGGACAAAACGGTTGAGAAAGGCTTGTCTAAACAGTGAAAGAGCAACAGCTGATAAGCTCACTCTTCTGATTAAAGCCTAATGCCCCGTACACACGGTCGGATTTTCCGACGGAAAATGTGTGATAGGACTTTGTTGTCGGAAATTCCGACCGTGTGTAGGCTCCATCACACATTGTCCATCGGATTTTCCGACACACAAAGTTTGAGAGCAGGCTATAAAATTTTCCGACAACAAAATCCGATCGTGTGTACACAAATCCGACGCACAAAGTGCCACGCATGCTCAGAATAAATAAAGAGATGAAAGCTATTGGCCACTGCCCCGTTTATAGTCCCGACGTACGTGTTTTACGTCACCGCGTTTAGAACGATCGGATTTTCCGACAACTTTGTGTGACCGTGTGTATGCAAGACAAGTTTGAGCCAACATCCATCGGAAAAAATCCTAGGATTTTGTTGTCGGAATGTCCAAAGTCCGACCGTGTGTACGGGCATAACTCCACATGTAATGTCCCTAGTTGGCTTGGGCCAGGCACTAACAGGTGCGCTTACTGGGCTTGCTGTTTGAACTGTATGCAGCTTCAGCTACATACAGTATACAGCACTGTGTTCTGGCTGTGGGATGGGAACTCCCCACTCCCGAAACAAAATAGGGTCGGGCCGAGAGCTCAACCATTCACAGGAAGTTTTGTATGAATAAATACAAAGTTTCCTCTGATTGACTGAGGTGGAGGTTGTAATGTAACATCATCCTCCCATCTCTTTGCTTCAGCCAATCTGCGTGCTCCTCTTATCATTATGTTCTTTGTTGGCACATTTGCATGCAGCATACCTGATTGGCTCTCCATCCTGCCCCTCCCTCTCTCTTTCTGAGTGCTGCTCAGAAGTCAAATATAAGTACTTACAGTAGGTTCAGTTAAAAAAAATAATAAAACATACAACGGTTAATTAAAGCTTAGAGCAAATGACTAAATAAATAAATAGACCCATACTGATTTTAAAAAATTGCAATTAATGCTATTTTGCATTTGAGGCTGCAAAGCATTGCAACCGTGATCAGTGGATTGCGGGTGCTGCAATGCACAGGTTCCTGCAGACTAATCCTCCAGCCAGGGCCATCTTAATAAATCGGCACTGCCCAGGGGCCCCAGGTGCATGGGGGGCCCACGATCAGGGCTAGGAAAAGTGGGGGGGGGGGCACTGTGTATAGGGGTGCACCTGCAATTTGTCTGGTCGTGCCACTCTTCTTTGCGGGAGCTGCAAGAGGGTTGTCACTGGGAGTGAAAACTCACCCCACAGTCTCAGTGGAGGAAAGAAAGGAGGAACTGACTTCATTGCAAGGTGCAAGGGGAAAAGGGGGGGGGGGCAAACTCTGATGGATGGGGACACCATAATAGGGATAGCTAATGTATGGGGACACTGTGATGGCGAACACCTGATGTATGGGGACACCGTGGCTGGGATACCTTATGTATGGGAACACTGTGATAGGGATACCTGATGTATGGGGACACAGTGATGGGGGAACCTGATGTAAGGGGTCACTGTGATGGGGACACCTGATGCAGGCTTGTAGGGGTCCCAGTGTACTACTTTGCCCAGGGGCCCATTATGCGATTCAGCAGGAGAAAAGAAACTGTTAGGGGTGGAGGGCTGTGGACTCTGGCCATGTTTCATGTTACACCCTAAATATGTTTGTAACATTAAATATGGTTAGAAAGGTGGCTTTTAAAGGGTTGGTGCACATAAAAATAATTCACAATGTGAAATAGTGAGTGGGTCCCTTTCATAGACCTGCTCTGCTTTATACTGTAGGCCAGCCTGTGGCCTCTTCTGATTCTCAGTATAATTGGTCTCGCTGTTTGCACGCCTCTAAGTGAATTTTTTGGCTTGGGAAGCACGTTTCAGCCGGCAATGGCCTGTTGGGAATTGTTGCCAGGACACTTCCTGCTAAATGTTTATGCTGCGAATGGACATTATTATGGGTCCACCCTCAAAATCCCCCCCAATCTTACTGTACCATTTCCAAGCTTTGCTATTGTGCACACATCAACAAGGGAACACATAAGAGCGCACATTTTATTTTCCGAGGCTCGGATCCAGATGAAGACTGGAGCTGTTTACATGATTAGATGAGGCCCCTTCCGCTAAACCTGTTTAACCCCTTCAGCTGCTGGACTCACTGAGATTTTAATGGTTGCTAACAGGAAACTACTAGAGGAGAAAAGTCTCAATGTGAGTGAGATAAAGTCCATTACGAAGCTACGTGATGACATGATCTCAACACAAGCACTTAGAATGTCAGTGCTTACAACCTTAGAGCATAACAAGGCTGATTTCAGAAGCTAGTTAAAGGGGCTTTATGGCTGATATCCATAATGACTGTGCATAAGTGACCCTACTCAATTTATACCTTTAAAAAAATAAACATCCTGCCTATGCTCATTATATTATTTAGTAAAAAGGGCTCTTCTGTGCCCCTCTATGATTTAGTTTCAACTTCGCCAACTGCCACCTTACCGTCTTTATGGCCACCGAGGCTGTTTTTATGGCACTAAGAGTTCTCACTGGACGGTGGAATGACAATTGGTAAGTCTTACACTTTTTAACCACTTGACCTCCGGAAGGTTTACCCCCCTTCATGACCAGGCCATTTTTTGCGATACGGTACTGCGTTACTTTAATTGACAATTGCGCAGTAGTGCAATGCTGTACCCAAATAAAATTTATGTCCTTTTTTTCCTAAAAATGGAGCTTTCTTTTGGTGGCATTTGATCACCGCTGCAGATTTTATTTTTTGCGCTATAAACAAACAAAAAAAAAAAAAAACATGTTTTTTACTTTCTCCTATAAAACATATCCAATAAAAAAATTTAAAAAAAAATTAATTTCTTCATCAATTTAGACCAATATGTATTCTGCTACATGTTTTTGGTAAAAAAAAATCCCAATAAGCATATATTGATTGGTTTGCACAACCAACCTGGAAGGGCAGAATGATGTGCGATTCTGCCCATAGGGGCCGCCGCCCTGCAGTACATGTAAGCGGGGCAGTCGGCAAAAGGTTAAAGATGAAAATGCGCTAGCAGGTATAAAAAGGGCCAATACCAAAGAAACAGTCAGATATATTCTACAATAAAACATAAAACCAATATTTGCAGCACTAATAATATTAATTCATTATGTGTACAGGTGCTGGACATGGACAGAGCAGTGTTTGCAGAGATTGCTGCCCACTCTGATTCCTCCTGCCTCCCCATTGGCTGCAGCCAGGGACCAATGAGGAGCCAGGAAAAATGCTCCATGGGACATGTAGTCCCCGAAGACTATGGGTCAATTTTAATGTCCAGCCCAGCATCACCACCCAGAGAGAGAGAGAAAGAGGGAGAGAGAGAAAGAGAGAGGGAGAGAGAGAGAGAAGAGTCATTGCTGCAAAGGAGAGAGACTGGAGCAGCATGCTGTGAGCCAGGGGACAGAGCGGCTGCGAGGATACCACCCTTGTAGTGCCAGTTGCGGGTGTGGCCACAGTCAGCCGAGAGTGAGCGGACATCTGTCTGAGGAAGCGTTGTTGCTGTGTTGCTGGGATTGGTGAGAGGCCCTTGTGGCCATTATCTGTGGAAGTCACTATTTGCAGTGTTGGCACTTTGAAAAAAATAAGTTGGTTTTGTGTTGCAGTTTGGGCACTCGGGCTCAAAAAAGTTTGCCATCCCTGGTCTAACACCACCCTCTCCCGAGACTGACAGAGTTGCTGGTGTCTCCGTTTCTCCTCCATCCAGAGTGGAGACACCTTAAGACAGGAAATGTCTTACTGGCCGGATCACCAGATGAAAATAAAGGGAAAAAAAGCTGAAAGAAAGAATACGAATGCAGCCAACACTTTTAAAGATTGGTAAGCTGCAATGCATTTAATATTTAATTTTGGGTCTAATACCGCTTTAAGATTAATTGGCATCTCCATCCAAAACTGGATTACCCACTGTCTGAATGTACCTCTAAGGCTGCATTTACACTCTAGCGTTCCATGGAGGTTTACAAAACGTGCAAAAAATTCATGTCACGCTTGCTTTGCAATTGTTAATGGCACCCCAAAAGCAACAAAACAGACTCACGCTTTTTACACTAAATAAATGCACGATACTCAAAATGTGCATAAGCTACTTGGGCGCATTTGTCACACGTAGACCAGCCCACTGAAATAGACTGCGCTATGGGCATGGCGCATGCACGTATATGCAGTGTGCAATTTTGCACGTATTCACAAAATGCTAAAATGTGAATGCAGACTAAAAGACCTTAGTGGCAAGTTTTTTTTGTAGTTTGTGCCTTTCCCATAAGGCAACAACACACATTGCCCCTTTTTTGCAGCTGGACCCACCCCCCCCATTAATTGATTATTCTACGTTATGGAAAATCCACAGAGGATTCAACTTCAGCTACTAGGAAACATATTTCTATACCACTGAGACATTATATGGAATGGAGAAAGTTCACAAACCGCCCTGTATGATGTTGGATTTGCAATAATGTATTGTGTATGTTTTATAATTCACGCATCAAGACAGGCTCATTTATACGCATACATCAAAAACGGCTATAAAAATAATATTCCATATGAATTGCCTGAGAAATGTTGGATTTGCCAGATTTTCTTTCGTCTGTAAGGAAATACACATTATTATCATTCCTGAGCAAAATAACAAGCCTGAGAGAGCCGGGAATGGGGCCTGGCTCTCACACAAATAAAGTCTGAGTGCTTTGACAGCTTTAATCTACATGACAAATGGGTACCTGTCTGTATTCTGATAAAGTTCTACCAATGCAAAATTTGGCTTTAGAATGCAGGCACCTGCTTAGTGTAACCTGATCAACGGGCCTCCCCGGGTACCAAAAAGAGGTACCCCTGTTGTTACTGATTGATTTTGGCAAGTGTGGGACATATTGCCTTTTTTTAAGAATGTACTTAAGTTGTCTTACTTATTATGTTGGTTTTAATTAAATGGTTTCAGCTGAAAAGAAGTTCCTAACCATCTCCTACTCTAAAATCTCCCTAATATTTCACTGGATACCTACTGGGCTGCCTGTTGCTGTGCATTTAACACGTGTGCATTAAGGTAGCCCATTCTTTTTGAAGGGGCTACCTTTGCACCTAAATCCAGAGCTGACCCTTTTTTTCCCCCTATGCAGTGCACCATTATGAATGGTAGTTAGGTACTGTGCACTGCAACGTAGGTCTGTTATCTTGGATATGCCTTCAAAATCAATGGATGCTGCCTAACCAATTGCCTAACTTGACCGTTATTTAATTCCTGACACTAAGTAGACCACTCTGCTTCGGTTACCTCATCCAGTGCCAGGAGTTTCTATGCTGTAAAACAACAGGTCCTGAGTTCAAACTGATCCACCTCTTGAAGAACCAGTATCAGCAGAACTTTATCTGTTCATACATGTATTCAATAACTACAAAAATGAGCAAACAGGCATTGTGTATCGAATCCAGCTATATATTATATTATATTAATGATAACACACAAACTTATTGAAAACAAAGACATACATTACACAGAAGCATCTGAATGCAGTTCAATAACCATTCCAGCGTCTTCCATTGTCATTCTAGTATTTTCCATAGTCACTCCAGCATCTTCAAAGGTCCCTTCAGCAAGCATCTCCCATGGTCACTTCAGCATCTATCAGGGCTATCAGGGTCATTCCAGTTTCTTTCATGGTCACTCCAACCTCTTCCATGGTCACTCCAGCCTCTTCCATGGTCACTCCAGCATACTGCATTTCATGAACACTTTGTCATCTTTCATGGCCACTCCATTTTCTTTCACGGTCACTCCAGCATCCTCATTGGTCACTCCACCATCTACCATGGTCACTTCACCATCTACTATGGTCACTCCAGCATTCATCATGGTTACTCCAGTATCTTCCATAGTCACTCCAGCATCTTCCATTGTCACTCTACCATCTGCCATGGTTACTCCACCATCTTTTGTGGTCACTCTAGTATCTTCCATAGTCATTCAAACATCTTCCTATGTCACTCTACCATCTACTGTGGTCACTCCACCATCTTTCATGGTCACTCCAGCATCTACAATGGTCACTCCAGATTCTTTCATGGTCACTCCACCATCTACCATAGCCACTCCAGCATCATTCATGGTTACTCTAACATCTTCCATGGTCACTTCAACATTTTTAATGTTAACTCCACTTTCTTTTATGGTCAGTGCATCATCTTCCATGACCATAGCATTTTCCATGGTCACTTTAGAACCTTTCATGGTCATTGCATCATCTTCAATGGTCACTCCACCATCTACCATGATCACTTCACCATCTACCATGGTCACTCCACCATCTTTCATGGTCACTCCACTATCTTCCATAGTCACTCAAACATTTTCCATTGTCACTCTACCATTTTTGATGGTCACTTCACCATCTTTCATGATTACTCCAGCATCTACGATGGTCACTCCAGCATCTTCCATTGTCACTCCAACATCTACCATAGTCACTCCAGCATCTTTCATAGTCACTAATGCATCATTAATGGTAAATTCACTTTCTTTCTTGGTCACTGCATCATCTTCCATGGTCACTCCAGCATTTTCCATGGTCACTCTAGGATCTTTTATGGTCACTTCATCATCTTCCATGGTCACTCCCTATCCACCATGGTCACTCCAGCATCTTCCATAGATAATGATGAATGAGCCACCATGTATCAAACACAGCCTGCAAAGAATACTGGAGCAGTTATTGATCCACATTCAGGAGGTTCTATGTATGCCTTGCGTCCGGTTGGTGAAAGGACTTCTAGCAAATATTATAAAACTGATATGATTCACTCACATTGCAATTAGAGCTGATCATCTTTATATCTAACTTCTTTACAGAATTTCTCCCAGTCTGATAGCTGGCTTATCCTGAGAAAAGTCTTGTCAGGCTTAAAAGGCATTGTTTCACATTAGGAACTTAGTGACAAGTTGCATGGCCACTGTGCAAAGCACAAATACGAGTATAAGTACAAATACGAGTTGTGTAGACATCTGCTACAATGTTATGACCACTGAAACACAGAAATTACATGTAAACTTTTTTAATGGATGTGCATACACTTATTTAAATGGACAGTACAAAATGCTTATGTTTCTCATGTCATCGTAACCAATACGCAATCAGCATTCTTATGCCCTGTACACACGAGCGGAAATTTTGCCAGCAAAAGTCGGTTGTGAGCTTTTGGTCGGAAATTCTGACCGTGTGTATGCTCCATCAAACTTTTGCTGGTGGAATTCCCACCAGCAAAAAATTGAGAGCAGGTTCTCTATTTTTCAGTCGGAAAAAGTTCCAATCGGAAATTCTGATCGTCTGTACCAATTCCCACGCGCAAAATTCCTACGCATGCTCGGAAGCATTGAACTTCATTTTCTCGGCTCATCGTAGTGTTGTACGTCACCGCGTTCTTGACGGTCGAAAGTTCAGAGAACTTTTGTGTGACCATGTGTAATGTACCTGGTAGTTGAGCCTGACTGGTGGAAGGAGACCTCTCTTAAACGCTGGTTCAGGAGCCGCTGGAAGTGGGAACAGTGGTCTCCTGAGCACAGTGGGTAGGAGGGCCTGATGTAGGTTCCAGCAGAAGCAGACACCGGAACTGGAAGGATGTCCCTCAGGGATGGCTGAATCGCGGATGCAGGCAACTGGTGCAGGCCGGAGGGCAGGCGGACAGATGCGATGATAGCAGCTGGAAGCAAACAAGCAGGCTGGAAGCAGCGTCACAGGACACAGGCAAACAAGGTCAGACAGTCCGTGTTGGCAGGAGATCAGGCAGGTATAAACAGGAGGGATGATCCAAGGATAGTCAGACAGGCAGGAGTTCGGCAACAGGTAACAGAATAAGCAAGGTCAGGCAAGCTGGGTTGGGTTTGGAGACTGGAGAGTGGTCAGACGTAGCCGGGTCAATAGCAAACAATCAGCAGGCAGATACAGGAACTTTCAGGTGCAGAGCTGCAGACGAACAGCACCTGACATGAGCACCTGTGACTCTTTTAAAGGCCTCTTGGCGCCAAACAGCGCTAGCGAACGCGCGTACGGGCGCACGCGAAAGCGCGCCGGCGCCCCCTGGTGGGGAATTTAGCTGAATTCGCCTAGAAACATTTCTTGTGGACCTGCGTGCACGCAGATTCACCTGACGACTGCTGACATGTCCCTGACATTGCCCCCTCCCAACGGGCAGCCTCCGGATGCCCAGATGACTTTTCTTTTCCGGATGGGCAGAGAAAAAGGCACGAATCAAACGTTTGGCATGAATATTACAGTCAGGTTCCCATGAGTTGTTTTCCGGACCATACCCCTTCCATTTAATTAAAAACTGTTCTTGCCCAGACCTCTTTCTGCAGTCAAGGATGGATTCCACTTTATACTCCTCACTGCCGTCCACCAGAACTGGTTCAGGGACCCTGGTGCCCCTATCAGGAAAAGGGTTATCTACAGCAGGCTTTAAGAGTGACACGTGAAACACAGGGTGTATCTTAAGTGAGTCAGGTAAGCATAATTCATAAGATACCTCGTTAATTTTCCTTTTCACTGGGAAAGGCCCAATAAATTTAGGAGCAAGCTTCTTGGAAGGACATGTCAATCTAATATTATTGGTAGACAGCCATACCTTGTCACCAAGCTGAAGGTCTAGATCTCCTCTTCTTTTCTGATCAAAGAACCTCTTATTGTCCGCTTGCGCCTTGGATACCGCTTCCTGCAAGATCCGATTATTACGGTTGAGGAATTGCACTGTGTCCTGGACCGCTGGAACTGAGGATTCTGAAAGAAAATCTGGTAAAAAAGATGCATGAAACCCATAATTGGCAAAGAAAGGGGATTGACCGGTGGCAGAGTGACTAGCATTGTTATAAGCGAATTCCGCTAGGGGCAGCAGGGACACCCAATCATCTTGCACAAAAGATGTAAAACACCTAATGTACTGCTCCAGAGTCTGATTTGTCCTTTCAGTTTGCCCATTTGTTTGGGGGTGGTATGCCGAGGACAGAGCTAGTTAAATTTTCAGGTTTTCACAGAGGGCTTTCCAAAAACGTGAAGTAAACTGTACCCCCCTATCAGACACTATATTTGCGGGAATTCCATGTAACCTGACAATTTCCTTAATGAACACACGGGCCGTCTCCACAGCAGAAGGTGTTCCCTTTAGGGGCACGAAGTGGGCCATTTTGGATAGTCGGTCAACGACCACAAGGATTGCTGAACATCCCTCAGAACATGGCAATTCAACTATAAAGTCCATTGCTATCATCCTCCAGGGCCTATCTGGTATAGGCAATGGTCTTAGTAGTCCCCAAGCTCTGTTTCTGGGAGTTTTATTCTGGATGCAGACAGAGCAGGAGTTAACATATCTTTTGCAAAATTCCTTTAAGTTGGGCCACCAAAAGGTGCGCTGCACCAAGTCAAGGGTCATACGGACCCCAAAATGTCCTGCAAGTGGGTGGTCATGCAAGAGTGTTAGTACCTTGACTCGGACGTTCTCTGGTACAAAAATTTGACTTCCCCTCCATAATAGTCCATCTCCAGACGTTAAAGAGGACCCCTGGAGACTTGAAGGTTCTGGGGATGCTTCTCTGATCATGGATAGAAGATCTGTCTGAAGGAGAAGAAAACTATTTCCCGGCAGAATAGTGTCAGGTACAGAAGAGTCCTTAGGATTATCAAACATGCGCGACAGCGCATCTGGCTTTACATTCTTGGATCCCGGCCGGTAGGTTATATGGAAGCAAAACCGTGTAAAGAATAGAGCCCAACGGGCCTGTCTGGGTTTTAGTCTCTTAGCAGATCTTAAATATTCCAGATTCTTGTGATCCGTATAAGTTAGTACTGGATGGACTGCACCTTCAAGCAAATATCTCCATTCTTCCAAGGCTGTCTTGATAGCAAGTAACTCCCGGTCCCCCACATCGTAGTTCCGTTCAGCCGGTGAAAGTTTCCTAGAGAAGAACCCTACAGGATGCATCAGGTCCTTGTTGCCTTGTCGTTGGGAAATAATAGCACCCACAGCTACTTCGGAGGCATCAACCTCTAGGATAAAGGGCAAAGATGGGTCAGGATGACTAAGGATCGGAGCCGACGTGAAACGCCTCTTTAATTCTTCAAAAGCCTCTTGAGCTTCCGAGTTCCAGTGGAAACGAAGATTCTGCTTGGTAAGCTGTGTAATGGGGGAGATGATGGTAGAGAATCCCCTGATAAACTTCCTGTAAAAGTTTGCAAATCCGATGAAGCGTTGCACGCCCTTCTTGTCCACGGGTGCTGGTCATTCTAATACAGCAGACACTTTCTGAGGGTCCATTTTGATGCCGGTGGGGGAAATGACCAACCCCAGAAACTGAATCTCCCTTTGTTCAAATTCGCACTTCTCCGCCTTGACATACAATCTGTGCAGGCGGAGTCGGGCCAGGACTTTACAGACATGTTCTCTATGTTGCTCGAGAGAACTGGAGAAAATTAAAATATCGTCCAGGTAGACAATTAGGAAGATGTCCAGGAAATCTTTAAACTCATCATTGACCAGATGCTGAAAGGTGGCAGGAGCATTGCAAAGGCCGAAGGGCATGACTAAATATTCATAGTGTCCAAAACGGGTCCGGAAGGCCGTCTTCCATTCATCCCCGGACCGAATGCGGACCAGATTGTAGGCTCCTCTCAAATCCAATTTGGTAAAGATGATGGCGGACCTTAATTTTTGAAACAGTTCGGGTATTAGGGGCAACGGATAACGGTTTTTGACCGTGATTTTGTTTAACTCCCGATAGTCCACACAAGGGCGAAGCGTAAGGTCTTTTTTGGAGACAAAAAATATGCCCGCCCCGGCTGGTGAAGTGGACTGTCGAATGAAGCCTTTTTCAAGATTTTCATTGATGTAGGCCTTAAGTGCCTCTTGTTCCTTTTCGGATAGCGGAAAGATGCGCCCAAAAGGAATCTCAGCCCCAGGAAGCAACTCAATTGGACAGTCATAGGGCCGATGGGGTGGCAGAGAGTCTGCTCCCTTCTTACTGAACACGTCTGCAAAGTCCTGATAGGCCTCTGGTATGTTTTGAAGCAGATCTGGGTCAATGTCCATACACAGTAAGGTGGTACCAGAATTGGCAGGTTCAGGTAGACAATGTTACTGGCAATAGGGTGACTGAAACTTGATCTCGCCCGTGGCCCAGTTAACAAGAGGATTGTGGGCTTGAAGCCAGGGCATTCCCAAAATGATTGGAAAAAGTGGTGAAGAGATAACGTCCAGGACTAGGATTTCTTGGTGCTGAGATGAGCTGGTAGCAGACAGAGGAAGGGTTTATTGAGAGACCTGTCCAGATTTTATATGGGATCCATCGGCCAGAAAAATTGAAAGTCTATGTGTCTTATCCTTTAAAGGAAGATCTTGTTGAGTAGCAAAAACAGAATCAACAAAGCAGCTGCATGCCCCGGAATCAACAATGGCGTTGACTTGAATTGTTCTTCCCTGGAGCTGTAATGAGAGAGGGAGGACAAGTTGAGTGGCATTGGCTGTTAAAGCAGATAAACTGGTTGGAGTTGAAGGAAAACACTTACGGGTCTTTACTGGGCAGTTGTTCACATAGTGGCCCGTCCCGCCACAATAGAGACAAAGGTTCAGTTGGCGTCTGCGTGCCCGTTCTTCAGGGGTCAGAGTAGTACGCATAAGACCCAGTTGCATAGGTTCGGAGGCATCAGTTGTTTGGTTGACTGGACTTGGACCGGCAGAAGATGGATACCGGGAGGCAGGCAGCGGGGCTCTTGTGGTCATCCACATAGGCCGTGTTTGTTGAGAGGATCGTTCAGACCGGCGCTCACGCAGGCGTCGGTCAATTTGGATTGTAATGGCAATAAGTCCCTCCAAGGTGTCAGGCATTCCCACCCGGGCAAGTTCATCCTTAAGACCCTCAGATAGCCCCATGCGGAACTGGTGGCGTAGAGCTGCGTCGTTCCATTGAGTGTCTGCGCTCCAGCGTCGAAAGTCCATGACATAGTCCTCGGCCGGCCTACGGCCTTGCTGGAGCGCGAACAAAGCTGCCTCGGCTGTGGCAGCCCGCTGAGGGTCCTCATAAATCTGGGCCATGGCTTCAAAGAAGGCGGGTAAAGACTGGATCTGTACAGCGTTGGATTCAAGCAAGCGGTGGGCCCAGATCTGAGGTTCCCCCTGGAGAAGGGATATGACAAATCCCACCTTGGTGACTTCCAAGGAAAAAGTCCGTGGCTGTAAACCGAAGTACAGTTGACAGGCGCTGCGGAAAGCCAAAAACTTGGTTCGGTCACCAGAAAACTTTTCAGGAAGAGGGACTCTTGGTTCCGGTGGAAGCATGACAACGGAGGGTGGTGCAGCGGCCTGTACTGGAGCGGCTGCGGGGGCAGGAGCCACACCACCGGGACCACTGAGGTTTAACACTTGACCCTCTAGTCTGTCATAGCTGTCCTGTAAAGTCTTAACTGCTTGGGTGAGGGCTGCCAGGTGCGTACAGATCTCCTTAATAGGAGAGGTCTCTCCTGCAGGCTCAGTCATGGCTGTTCGTACTGTAATGTACCTGGTAGTTGAGCCTGACTGGTGGAAGGAGACCTCTCTTAAACGCTGGTTCAGGAGCCGCTGGAAGTGGGAACAGTGGTCTCCTGAGCACAGTGGGTAGGAGGGCCTGATGTAGGTTCCAGCAGAAGCAGACACCGGAACTGGAAGGATGTCCCTCAGGGATGGCTGAATCGCGGATGCAGGCAACTGGTGCAGGCCGGAGGGCAGGCGGACAGATGCGATGATAGCAGCTGGAAGCAAACAAGCAGGCTGGAAGCAGCGTCACAGGACACAGGCAAACAAGGTCAGACAGTCCGTGTTGGCAGGAGATCAGGCAGGTATAAACAGGAGGGATGATCCAAGGATAGTCAGACAGGCAGGAGTTCGGCAACAGGTAACAGAATAAGCAAGGTCAGGCAAGCCGGGTCGGGTTTGGAGATTGGAGAGTGGTCAGACGTAGCCGGGTCAATAGCAAACAATCAGCAGGCAGATACAGGAACTTTCAGGTGCAGAGCTGCAGACGAACAGCACCTGACATGAGCACCTGTGACTCTTTTAAAGGCCCCTTGGCGCCAAATGGCGCTAGCGCGAACGGGCGCGCGCGAAAGCGCGCCGGCGCCCCCTGGTGGGGAATTTAGCTGAATTCGCCTAGAAACATTTCTTGTGGACCTGCGTGCACGCAGATTCACCCGACAACTGCTGACATGTCCCTGACACCATGTGTATGCAAGCCAAGCTTGAGCGGAATTCCATCCAAGATTTTTCTGATGGAATTCTGCTTGTGTGTATGGGGCATTCGATCTCACTGCATTGGTTTGTTTGGATTATTGTTCTTTGCACGTCATCATCCTCGTCACCATCATCATCACTCCTTATATGAAGAAGCCCAACAAACTCCAGGAAAAGCAATTACATCCAGAAATGGATTATTGTTCTTTACACATCGTCATCATCACTCCTTATATGAAGAAGCCCAACAAACTCCAGGAAAAGCAATTACATCCAGAGTGAAATTTTTTTTTTTCTATAGCACTTTTCTCCTTGGGGACTAAAATCGCTTTAATTGCTGTTGGGGTATGTGGTGAGGCAGCCACCATGAGCTTTCTTCATAGAAAATCATACTGGGGCCAATTTCCCTACCACCATGTCCTTGGAGTATAGGAGGAAACCCACCCAAGCACAGGGACGAAGATGCAAACTCCATGCAGATAGTGTCCTGACTGGGACTTAAACGAGGACCCCAGTTCTATGCTAACCACAAAGCCACTGTGCTGAATATTATGACTAATGGGACTTGTCTATGGAATTTGAGAATGGTTAGCATTTGCTTGATGGCAACCAGCCAGATGTCAACTGTTATCTCTTTTGGTCAGGTTAGAAAACATTAGATCTGTTGAAGGAGAACTTTAATATTAGCACATACAGTATCTTTCTGCATTGCATTAAAGTGAAGCTGCCACTTTGTCAAAAACCACATATCAAAACAATAAATAGCTTTAGAGATTGAAGCAGCTGAAGTAACTTATAACTCTTGACTTCTCCTGTAAAAGTCAAGCGTTTTCCCATCCCTTCCTGCTCCCTTAGGCCTCGTACACAGGGATTGATTGTTGTACGACCGAGCATCTGATTTTTGTCAAAAGCACCTGTGCAGGATTTTGTCTAGCATATTAACTATCCGCAAATTGTCGTTTGACAAACAGGAACGTAGTGATGTACTATGAGAGTATAAAAAGGAAGTTCATTTCTCAATCGCCACCCTTTGGGCCCCTTCTGCTAATTTCGTGTTAGTAGAATTTAGTAGAATTTTGGTGAACGCTGATTCGCGATTTTCAGATCGTACAAAACAAATGCCTTTTAAATTATGTTTAGCATAAGTATATCACTATCACCAGCAAAGCAGCTTCATTATTATCCCATTAAAGAAGATGAGAATGTGCGCTGCATTTCGACATTTCATCAGCTGCCGCGTCACGAATGTTAATTCTAGATTAGGAATGGTAGTTTACAAGAACGAACTCTTCCAAGTCGTTCCTTGATTCCGAGCATTCGTGTTTGTACTTTTGACTTTTGTGTGACGATTTCTGTACTGACTATCCGAAAATCAGATGTTGAGTTCACATCCGACAAAAATTTTATAGCCTGCACGTCCAGCTTTTGTCTGATGAAAAAGTCAAATCAGCTGTCGAAAGCACCGTACTAATGATCCGAAAATCGTCAGACAGCTCATCTTAAGACTTTTCTCTTCTGATTTTGGTACCATGTGTACGAGGCCTTAGCCCTTATATATCTTATAATGTGAAAAGCAACCTCATCATCTGATAGGCAATCTTGGGAGGCTGAAGGTGGGTGGGGGCTTATTTGGCCCCTGATTTTCCCTGAATGTAACCTATGTTTATGTAGTTGCCCAAGTTTGTGACAGGTTCACTTTAACCACTTCAGCCCCGGAAGGATTTACCCCCTTCCTGACCAGAGCACTTTTTGCGATTCGGCACTACTGACAATTGCGCGGTCGTGCGTCGTTGCACCAAAACAAAATTGATGACCTTTTTTTCCCACAAATAGAGCTTTATTTTGGTGGTATTTGATCACCTCTGTGGTTTTTAGTTTTTGCGCTATAAACAAAAAAAGAGCGACAATTTTGAAAAAAAGGCAATATTTTTTACTTTTTGCTATAATAAATTTCCCCCAAAAATATATAAAAAAAATAAATTTTTCCTCAGTTTAGGCCGATATGTATTCTTCTACATATTTTTGGTAAACAAAATCGCAATAAGCCTACATTGATTGGTTTCCGCAAAAGTTATAGCATCTACAAAATAGGGGATAGATTTATGGCATTTTTCTTATTCATTTTTTTTTTTTTTTTTTATTAATAATGGCGTCGATCTGTGATTTTTATCATGACTACGACATTATGGCGGACACATTGGACACTTTTGACACTATTTTGCGACCATTGTCATCCATACAGCAGCCAGTGCTATAAAAATGCACTGATTACTGTGTAAATGACACTGGCAGAGAAGGGGTTAAACACTAGGGGGCGATCAAGGGGTTAAGTGTGTCCTAGGGAGTTATTCTAACTGTGGGGGGATGGGCTACCACTGACATGACAGCGATCACTGCTCCCAATCACAGGGAGCAGTATATCCCTGTCATATCACTAGGCAGAACGGGGAAATTCCTTGTTTACATAGGCATCTCCCCGTTCTGCCGCTCAGCGACACGATCGCGAGACACCGGCGGACATCGAGTCCAGGGGACCTGGGGGCACGGTCACGCTGTAGGTGGCGAACGTGCGTCCACTAGCCCCGCAAATTGAAGGGGACGTACAGGTACGCCCATTTGCCCATCGCTGCCATTGCGCCGAAGTATATTGGTGTGCGCTGGTCGGCAAGTGGTTAAACATCATCTTAGTACAACATGGAAACAATTTATTATGATTGGACATGCAGCCCAGAGATAATAACAGCAAAGATAAAAGAACAATATCAAAGGGATATTTGGCAATATACAACCCATTCCCAAAATAGCACATTCAGGTATAACACAATGTTTGTATTCACAGTACATTCTTCCAGCTATTAGTCTGTATGCTCGTGTCGGGAATTGGGGGGGGGGATGCACATTAATGAAATCCAGCAACCTTTGAGCTAATATTTATTCGTCCCCACTGACTTTCACTGTATTTTTAGCTTTTGCTGTTTAAAGCTGAACTTTGAGCAGATATAAAAGAAACAAATTACTGCGGCGGCTCTGTAATCACGAATACGTCATTCCTTGTATTTTTTATATGCAAGCAGTGTAAGTCCCAGCATACTAAATCTGCCTTTCATTTGTCTCTGTAAAACTAGAAGTCCCAACATACTAATTCTGCTTTTTCCCTGTTTCTGTAGAACTACAAGTCCCAGCATACTAATTCTTCCTTTCACCTGTTTCTACAGAACTACAATACTGCATTGAACTAAACTCTGCATGCTATGCTTGTATTTTTCATATCTATAGAACGGCAAGTCCAAGAATATTATTCACAGTATATATTTTCCCCCTCCCTCTATAGAACTAAAAGTCCCATCATACTATATATACACATTTCCCCACCTTTTTAGAACAATAGATCCCAGCATAATATACAGTATATACACTATATTACCAAAAGTATTGGGCCCTTACACAGTAATAGTCCGTAGGGTTCAATATTGAGTTGGCCCACCCTTTGCAGGTATAACATCTTTAATGCCGCGTACACACGAGCGGACTTTACGGCAGACTTTGCCCGACGGACGGGATTTCGTCGGACAATTCGATCGTGTGTGGGCTCCAGCGGACTTTGTTTTCTCATAAGTTGGACGGACTTAGATTTGAAACATGTTTTAAATCTATCCGTCGAACTCGAGTCCGGTCGAAAAGTCCACTCGTCTGTATGCTAGTTCGATGGACAAAAAGCCACGCTAGGGCAGCTATTGGCTACTGGCTATGAACTTCCTCGTTTTAGTCCGGTCGTACGTCATCACGTACGAATTCGACGGACTTTGGTGGATTGTGTGTAGGCAAGTCCATTCATTCAAAAAGTCTGTCATAAAGTCCGTCGAAAAGTCCGCCGGGCAAAGTCTGCCGTAAAGTCCGCTCGTGTGTACGCGGCATAACTCTTCCAGGTTTAGCTGTCCACAAGGTTTAGGTGTCTATGGGAATGTTTGACCATTCTTCCAGAAGCACATTTGTGAGGTCAGGCACTGATTTGGAGGAGAAGGCCTGGCTCGCAGTCTCTGCTTTAATTCATCCCAAAGGTGTTCTATCGGGTTGAGGTCAGGACTCTGTGGATGCCAGTCAAGTTCCTCCACCCTAAACTCACTCATCCATGTCTTTATGGACCTTGCTTTGTGCACTGGTGCACAGTCATGTTGGAACAGGAAGGGGTCATCCCCAAACTGTTCCCACAACGTTAGGAGCATGAAATTGTCCAAAATGTTATGGTATGCTGACACCTTAAGAGTTTCCCTCACTGGAACTAAGGGGCCAAGCCCAACCCCTGAAAAACAACCCCACACTATAAACCCCCCTCCACCAAATGTTTTGGAACAGTGCACAAAGCAAGGTCTATAAAGAGCCAAGCCTTCTCGTCCAACATCAGTGCCTGACCTTACAAATGCGCTTCTGGTAAAATGGTCAAACATGCCCATAGACACACTCGTAAACCTTGTGGACAGCCTTCCCAGAAGAGTTGAAGCTGTTATAGCTGCAAAGGGTGGGCCAACTCAATATTGAACCCTTCAGACTAAGACAGGGATGCCATTAAAGTCCATGTGCATACAAAGACAGGCATCCCAATACTTTTGGTAATATAGTGTAGAAAGCATGCTCCTTAAAGGGGTTGTAAAGGTAATTTTTTTTTTTTTTAAAAATAACAAACATGTTATACTTACCTTCACTGTGCAGCTCGTTCTGCACAAAGTGGCCCCGAACCTGGTCTTCTGGGGTCCCTCGGCGGCTGTTTCAGCTCCTCCCCGCAAGCATTTACCACCTTAATGCGAGCTCCCTCGCATGGTGGTGAGTGCTTGCGGGCGCGCTCCCGTGATACAGCCGGCGGCTATAGCCGCTCGCTGTATCACTCGGCCCCACCCCCCGGCGCGCCGCGTCATCGGATGTGATTGACAGCAGCGCGAGCCAATGGCTGCGCTGCTTTCAATCCATCCACTGCAGCCAATCAGCGACCAGGCTGAGCTGCAATGAAGATGACGAGGACGAGCAGCGAAGATTCGAGGCGTCAGGTAAGTAAAACGGGGGGCCTGGGGGCGGCGGTACTGTCAAAAGTTTTTTCACCTTAATGCATAGAATGCATTAAGGTGAAAAAATTTTTACCTTTACAACCCCTTTAAATTGGTGATCATTGGAAAATGTCCCCTTACAATTATAGTCAGTGGAAAAATTCCCTCTTACATTGGTGGTCCATGAAATAAATGTCAACTTACATTGATAGATGATAGTCAATGGAAAAATGCCGCTATACATTGGTAGTCAATGAAAAATTGTTCCCCCTATATTGGTGCACTGGGAAAGTGTCTCCTTACATTGGTGGTCAATGAAAAAATGCCCCCTTACATAGGTAGTCAGCGGAACAAAGACCCCCTTACATTGGTGGTCAGTGGAAAAGTGCCACCTTACATTGGTGGTCAATGGAAAAAATACCCCCTTACATTGGTGGTTATTGAAGAAAAGTCCTTCTAGGATGGTAATCAGTGTAGAAGTCACCACTTATATTGTGTGTCAGTAGGGAATTGCTACTAGCATTGGTGGTCATTGTAGGTGTGAGATCAATATACTCAAGGAACCCCGTAGCAACCTCTGGAGGAATCCCAGGGTTTCATGGTACCCTGGGTGAGAAAGTCTCATCGAATGGGTTAGTGGTATATTTTTTGATGATTACCACAATGTCTTACAGCAACCGGATAGAGTGGTAATATTTGACACCTCAACAGGAAACAACCACTTTCCTCTTGCATCATATGCCAGGAAAAATGTCTGCATGGTGGAACTTTGTAACTATTGATCATCGTTATGCCCAGCAAGGCACCGTGATCCTCAAATACTATATTATCTACAGTGGCAGTGGTGATGTTGTAGGCAGTGGTGGTGTTGTAGGCCCAGTACCTTGTACCACTTCAGCTCTGGAAGGTTTTACCCACTTCCTGGCCAGGCCATTTTTCGCAATACGCCAATGCGTTGCTTTAACTGACAATTGTGCGGTCGTGCAATGCTATACCCAAATAAAACTGATGTCCTTTTTTTCCCACGAATAGAGCTTTCTTTTTGGTGGTATTTGATCACCTCTGCAGTTTTTTTTTTTTTTTGCATTATAAATAAAAAAAGGCATTCTACATAACAAAATTTAAAAAATCTAATTTCTTCATCAATTTAGGCCAATTTGTATTCTGCTACATATTTTTGGTAAAAAAACCCCCAAAAAGCGTATATATTTATTGGTTTGCGCAAAAGTTATAGCATCTACAAACTATGGGGTAGATTTAGGGACTTTTTTTTAATGTTTTTACTAGTAATGGCAGCAATCAGTGACTTTTAGCAGGACATTGCGGCGGACAAATCTGACACTTTGTGACACTTTTTGGGGACCAGTGACACCAATACAGTGATCAATGCTAAAAAAAAATGCACTGACACTGTATAAAAGACACTGGCAAGGAAGGGATTAACATCAGGGGCAATCAAAGGGTTAACTGTGTTCCCTATGAGTGTTTTCTTACTGTGTGGGGGACAGGTGCACTCGAGGAAGAGAGACATCTGTGTTCCTGATTAGCAGGAATCACAGATGTCTCTCTTCCTGTCTGACAGAAGGATGATCTGCCTTGTTTACATAGGCAGACCATCCAGTTGTCTCTCCAGCAGCAATCACAGGTGGCCAGGGGCCAACACGGCTGCCGGACTTGCTGATTGGCTTCCGCTGTGTTTGGACACGGAGCTCCAGAGCCGTGCATGAGAATCACGTATAGATAGGGCCGCTCTGCCACAGTAAATGTATGTGGGGAGGTCCTTAAGTGGTTAAAGGAGACAAGATACCATCAACTGTGCCCTTCATTTCTTGTGCAGTCAATAAACTGGCCATACTGGACATGGATCGAACGTTGTCCGGTTCGATCCATATATGGCTATTCCCTTTAAGGGGAACTTCTCATGAATCGGCTTATTGGAAAATTTTGCTTCGATCAGCACATGCAGCTGTGACAGACCCAACCAGGACAGGGGCTTTTGGAGAGGACTAGGGGCAAGCCTCCTACCCACTGACTATGAATAAGGACAATAAAGCTTTCCTTCTTGAGTGGATGGAAAGGTGTAACATTTATCTTGTGCAGGCTAAGGGTCAGAGGGAATATGGTGGTCCTCCTGCAGACTGGGCTTGAAGAGGATCCTTCACTTGGGACACAAATATTTATCAACCATAATCCTTAGGAGATCTATGAAGATAAATTAATTCCACTGTATCAGATTGCTGGAACATTGTTTGTCTTCTGATGGCTTGTTTAGTAGACAGAATACACAAGTTTGTGTATCTACCATTGTTAATTGGGTCACCTATTGTTTCTGTATGTCTGCTAGTATAGTGTCCACTCCAACTTGTTAGCAAACTATTGTGGGATGTTATATGTTTGTTAATTAGATTACTGGTTAATCAGGTTTACTGTTAGATGTTAATTGGATTGGTGTTAGACGTTTGCATTGTCATGCTAATATCCTCATGAGGGGAATGTCCTCCAGCAGGGTATGAAGTATGTGTCTGAGTTTCAATAAACAGTCATTTCTTTGGTTTTATCCCAACATCTTGTCTGTGAATGATGCTTAGGGTAAAAGGGGCTGGTTTTAGCTCTTGATCTGCCCGGAACAGTTTGGAGGTTAAGTCGCACTGTTTGGTGGAAGAAAGCACCTAATTGGGGTACCAAGCGGTTCTGTCACAGTAGCCAAATAGCTTCAGTGCTGATCAGCGTATTCTGATGGCAAGGGAGTCCCACTGTCAGAATACAGTAGCGCAGCGGGGAGTCGGAAATCGGTTCAATTTTTTCCCCTTCAGTCGGCTGGCTGAATGAATAAAAACAAAACCATGTATGGCCAGTTCAACAAAGGAAGTGAGGACAAATATCCCAATGGCATCTCAAACAGAACTTCCAAGCAAAAATTGTAACTCTTCTACATTGTATACATTTTTTTTTTTAAAAGACCGTAGTTGGGCTTTAAAAAGCAGAATACATGTATTTAAAAAAATGATCCTGGGTTAGCAATGTTCACAGTGTTTGTTGTCAAAAATATAAAAATATAGCACATCGGTACCATCACATTTGCTATTATTTACTTCAATAAATTGATTTGGATGTAATCATCCCACCTAACCATGGAGCTTCATTCAGCAGGTAATGTAGGACAATGCTATTTGTAAATTTTGCTAGGGTTGTCATGCTTTAAAGGGGTTGTAAAGCCTTGTGTTTTTTCACCTTAATGCATCCTATGCATTAAGGTAAAAAAACTTCAGACAGTGACCAGCCCCCCAGCCCCCCCCCCGTTTTACTCACCTGAGCCCTCCATTCCCTCGGCAGAGACGTGCTGTGCTCCCTGCCGGGTCTTGATTGGATAGATTGATAGCAGCGCAGCCATTGGCTCCCGCTGCTGTCAATCAAATCCAATGACGCGGGCGCCGGGGGGCGGGGCGGGGCCGAGTCCTGCATTCTGCGTGTATGGATGCAAATGCTGGACTCGGGAGTGCGCCCGCAAGGTAACCCCCCCGGGAGAGGGCTTCTCCTAGGGGGTTATACGATGTGGGGAGGAGTTGATAGCGTCACCGAGGGACCCCAGAAGAGGATGATCGGGGCCACTCTGTGCAAAACCAACTGCACAGTGGAGGTAAGTATGACATGTTTGTTATTAAAAAAAAACAAAAAAAAAAAAAACAAGCCTTTACAATCACAGGATTTCAAGGGTCTGTTTGTGATTAGAGATCTCTTAAAGTAAGTGAAGATTCTCCTACTGTAAAGGGTTACATTTTCCAAAAAGGGCCTATGCCGTAATACAACTGTAACATTCCACCCATTCCAGCAAATTACTGCCCACTGGGCAAGCAAGTGAGCGCATGGAAACTCACACTCGCACAGTATATGGTTTCTGTGTACAGGCCTCCTCCCTGCATCTTACATGATCCATCTGATTGATTTAAAGGGAGGAACCCTCTGCATGGGTAAAAAGAGAACTAGGGGGTGGCATCAGTGGCAGATGTCCAAGCATAGTGTCATGGAGTCCAAGAAAAAGCTTCCTCTCTGACAGCTGAAATTTCAGAAATATTTTGCATGTTATGATTAGCTAACAAGACCATGTTTGCCTTCTCTCACAGTAAATGGTACAGTCTCTGCGCACAATAACATTTTACTTTTGCAGAAAACATAATATTAGCAGAAGGGCAAGTCATCATGTAATGAAGAAAAGGCAATACATGATGCTGGGAGACAATTATGGTAGTTCTCTGAACATAGATTGTGGTTCCCAAAGGCCCCCCTCACACTAACCTCCCTGTAACCCAAAACACCATACTAACCCTTCTTATAACCCTGACACTCAAACTAACCCTCCTTGTAGCCCACACCCTCACCATAACCCTAACTAACTCCCACACTAACCCTTCCTATAAACCTGACACTCAAACTAACCCTCCTTGTAGCCCACACCCTCACCATAACCCTAACTAACTCCCACACTAACCCTTCCTATAACCCTGACACTCAAACTAACCCTCCTTGTAGCCCACACCCTCACCATAACCCTAACTAACTCCCACACTAACCCTTCCTATAACCCTGACACTCAAACTAACCCTCCTTGTAGCCCACACCCTTATCATAACCCTAGCTAACTCCCACACTAACCCTTCCTATAACCCTTACACTCAAACTAACCCTTCTTGTAGCTCAACATAACCCTGACTAACTCCGACACGAACCCTTCATGTAGCCCTCAAGCTTTCTCATCTATACCGCACTGAGAAGCTCTACACTAATGACCAACCTTTGTTATACTGAAAGATACCAGCACTGAGGTCCCAGGGCTGCAGTCTAGCCACAGGCCATTTTATTCAACAATAATCTTCCCATAAGGTTACATGCACATTTGAAATATTTTATGCATGATACTTGCATGTAATAGCCTCCCTAGACATCCAAAAGACTTGAGACTGCTGCTGGGTGACGCTATCTCGTGTAGCCCTCTTGTCCTAAACATGGGCTACTATGCCAATTTAGTTTTTGGCTGTGCTGTAGTTAGCTCAGACTGAGTGTATCGTTTTTCACCTGGTTATTCCCTAAGCTTAAGCTAGCTCAAAGTAGAACTATAGGCAATTTCTGTTTTCATATTTGATAGAGCAAGGAAGGTTTATTGTTGTATTTATTTATACATACAGAGCAGCCCAATCCTTTTCTTCTCTGGTCCCCGTCGGTGCTCCTGGCTCCTCCCCCTTGACCAGTGCCCCCAATAGCAAGCCGCTTGCTGTGGGGGCCCTGGTGGGTGCTCGCTCCCAAGCCTCTGCTCTATGCGTCCATAAAACACATAGCGCCGTGGCTCTGCCCTGCCCTTGCTCTCACCTCATTGGCTCACTGGCTGTGATTGACAACAGTGGAAGCAAGTGGCACCCACTGCTCTCTCAGCCAATGAGGAGAGGGAGTCCTCGGACAGCTGATGCTCTTGTGCACATCGCTGGATCGATAGGGAGCTCAGTTGAGTATTAGGGGGCTGTGGGGGGAGCAGAACACAGGTTTTTTACCTTCATGCATAGAATGCATGAAGGTAAAAACCCTAGAGTAGTTGTAAAGACACAACGTTTTTTACCTTCATGCATGAAGGTAAAAAACCTTCTGTGTGCAGCAGCCCCCCTAATACTTACCTGAGCTCCCTCTTGATCCAGCGATGTCCATGGGAGCCTTGCCTCTCTGGAGACTCGTGCTCCTGATTTGCAATGGCTCCCACTGCTGTCAATCACAGTCAGTGAGCCAATCAGGAGACAGAGGGGGTAAGGCAGAGCCAGGGCTCCGTGTGTGAATGGACACACAGAGCCACAGGTCGGGAGCGTGCCTGCTTGGGTGCCCTCAAAGCAAGTTGCTTGCTGTGGGAACACCCAGCAGGAGGAGCCAAGAGCGTCTGCGTGGGACCTGAGAAGAGGAGGATCCGGGCTGCTCTGTGCAAAACCATTGCACAGAGCAGGTAAGTATAACATGTTTGTTATTTAAAAAAAAAACAAAAAAAAAACAAGGCTTTAATATCACTTGAAGGCTTTACAACCTCTTTAAGTTGCCTTGTGATTTCTTACTGTTGCCACTGGTATCAATGGTCATAGTATGAGATTTCACAAACAAAACTATGTTATGAATATTTATATTTTCTTCAGCCAGTAGGAGGTTTATGCCACTGGTGCATTCTGAGGGAGTATATAAATATTTGGGACAGGCCATGTGCGCGCTTTTTTTTTCCTGGACTGTGGCCCAGGGAAGTGCTGCTGGATGGAGGTTTGTTGTTAGGCCTGGTAGACTGTTTTGAAGACTAATGTGTGCTTCAGCTGTGGTCCTAAAGCTGTCCTGCCTGGTCTAAAAGAAGCTGTGTCATGGAGGAGACCCAGGGGAGGCCCCTTGCTGGAGAGAGCCAAGATTGATGGGTTCAGTCCAGGCCAGGAGATCACATAGTAATTATTGCTACCGGCTATAGCCGCTGGCAATATTTGCATATAACATCCGACATGCTGGTTGTACCCGAGTTGATAGATCGATCAACTTAGGTACAATCAGCCTGCCCATACATGGCAAAAATCAGACGCTCGGTCATCCAACAGACGGTGTGCACGAGGCTTTAAGGTTTGACCTCATATTTTATGGTTTTGGTAAATATGAAGGAAAAAATCTACAGAAAATTGTATAGTGTGTATCCAGCTTTAAGCCTCGTAGACACGATTGGATCTTCCAACGGGAATTGTGTGATGACAGGCTGTTGGCGGAAAATCCAAGCGTTTGTACACCCCATCGGACAATTGTTGTCGGATTTTCCATGGACAAATGTTTGATGGCAGGCTGTAAAATTTTCCGAGCGTGTGTACACAAGTCTGTCGGACAAAAGTCCAAAGTACAAACACGCATGCTCGGAAGTAAGGACGAGCCAGAAGCAGTCAGTCTTGTAAACTAGCGTTCGTAATGGAGAATTAATATTCGTGACGCGGCAAATTATGAAATCTCGAAATGCAGCGCACAATTCTCTTCTTCTTTAATGGGATAATAATGAAGCTGCTTTGCTGGTGATACTGATGGAGTTATTGCAAACTAATTTTCAAAGGCTTTTTTTTCTAGTGATATCGAGAATAATATTATTATGCTTGTTATTTTTTTTGTTTTGGTGCAAGTTACCACAACACCATTATCCCCTAGTTTTTAAGATCAAAGATACAACTATGTTGGTGTCCCTTGTTAATTTTACATTTTATTTTTTAAAATGTTCGCATTCACGCATTCACATAGCGTGTATTTTTAAATATGACGCCGCGGAGTTCGGAGGGAACACAGTGACTGGGCGGAGCCGAGATACACATAGCCGAGGGTTCTCGGCTCTTCTCGGCGCCGTTCACAGTCACGCCCAGTCCCTATGATGGACATAACACAGGTCCAATGGCGGGACTGGGCGGGACTGTGAACGGCGCCGAGAAGAGCCGGGAACCCTCGGCTATGTGTATCTCGGCTCCGCCCAATCGAGTCCCTCCGAACTCCGCGGCGCCATATTTAAAAATACAAACTAAACTTGTGTATGTCGGTGGCGATCATAAAATGTACACTGGGGACAAGGCTGCACTGACCACTGGGGACAAGGCTGCACTGACCACTGGGGACAAGGCTGCACTGGGGCAAAGCTGCACTGACAATTCTGCACTGGGGCAAAGCTGCACTGACAAGGCTGCACTGACAAGGCTGCACTGACAAGGCTGCACTGGGGCAAAGCTACACTGACAAGGCTGCACTGGACACTGGGGCAAGGCTGCACTGACAAGGCTGCAGATGGACACAATAAAGCTGCATTGATGGGCATTTAAATGTAAGTTTTTTTCCTTAAACTTCCCTCCTAAAAGTTTTTTTCCTTAAAATTCCCTCCTAAACTTGGGGTGCGTGTTATACGCCGATAAATATGGTAAATTGGACATGCTATCTGCCAATAGAACTTAAAGTGGATGTAAACCCGAATTTTTTTTTTTTTTTTTTATGTCATAATGTAGAGTATAAAATTTCCTATCATTTGAGCCCAGTCTTGCCACAAAGAGTTAATCCAGCTCTGAGCAATCCTCTTTTATTGTTCAGTGAGATAAAACTTGACAAACAGAGAAAAACTTTGTCAAATCCTCCCCCTTGCTGTGAGTGACAGGTGATTTACATATCTCGTGCACTAGCCTAAGACATGCATTATTTTTTAATTCCCACTCCCACTCCTTTCTTCAGCAGCTCTGCAAGGATTGGCTGTTCCACACCTCAGCATGATTTGGCATGCTGAAGTCATGTGGTTACTTTCCTGTCTTTTCACTGGATGTTAGAGATCATAGCAGAAGTTCAGTGTAAGAAATACACAGGAGAAAATGCATATTGACAAGGGGAGTGTAGAGGTGGGCGGGGAGTCTACTGACATCATGACTCCACCCACCGAGCTCCAGACAACAGACCCACCAACAGAACCTGCAGTTTTTCGGGTCTCAAAACAGACAGAGGGGAGACATTTGACAGGTAAAGATACATGCAGGAGGCATGTATATCCTTATAGATAACCCCTATGGCAGTAGTTTAGAAAGGATGACATTGGGTTTACATCCACTTTAACCAAAAAGTGCATTCTTTGCATCCAAAAATATAGAAAATATACCAAATCAAATCATAATTCAACCAAAACATAAAATAAAAGCCTCATGCATGTGTCCTGCTTCTTAATATAGGGGGTCAACAATGCCAAGAGTTGGTGAAAGCAGGGGTCCGTCATCTGGAGATAATTCCGAAAATCATCTGGATTATTTTCCTGGAGCTCCCGCAGCAAAGGCATATGACATAATTGGTCACCATTAATAAAGCAACCAATTTTTGGTCCAAGAAATCCTCCTCCTCCTGTTCTTGGACTGGACTTGGGTCAAAGCAATAACTCCAAGGCCAATAATAAATAACACGTTATCTCCTCCGATTCTGCAACATGACTGGTTGACGAACGGGCGTTCAGAAACTAACTGAAAAACGCAAAATGAAAAGTGCGAAATGTTTAGTGCGAATCATCACTCACCAAACTTCTACTAACACGAAATTAGCAGAAGGAGCCCAAAGGGTGGCGCTAAAGAGCTAAAAAGCCACGTAATACGTCACTACGTTCGTGTTTGTTGGCTGACAATTTCTTGCCGTTTGTATGCAAGGAAAGTTCCTGGCCAACGCCCTTCGGACAAAAGTCTGAGATTTTGTCTGCGGAAAATCCGATCATGTGTACAAGGCTTTAGACTGGGATACCATCCTAATACTTTTGGTAATATAGTATATATTTTAATATCACCTTTCCTAGTATTGTAAAACAAAGGCAACGCTTACTTTTCCTATACTTTCCTTACTTTCACTATACTCTATTTCCAAGTCTACAAGCCTGCTTCAAAGTAAACCTGTCACCACAAGTAACAGGTGCTAGATAAAAGATATGATCTCGGACTCAAGCTGAAATGATTTTGTGTGTGCCAAAAAAGCTCAAGCAGCAGGTTTTTGAAGTCTGAGATCTTTTTTTTTTTTTTTTATCCAGCACCTTAGAACCCTTATAGAGGGGGACCCTCAGAAACCCTGAAATCTGTTGTCATTTTTTATGATGAAATTACATACTTGGACTCTCAATTATCGATTTAGTGCTCTCCTTATCCTATACCTTTTAAATGATATTTCAAAGCTTCTCCCATTATAACATGGTTTCCTAAGGATATACTGTATTTATTGGCGTATAACACTCACTTTTCACCATGAAAATCGGGTGCAAATAGCGCGTGCGTGTTATACGTCAATACTTCAATTTCGGCTCTCTCGGAGGCAATGGGCGGGAGACGAGTGCCGTCAGATTACATACACAGTGAGAATCTCCTGTTTACTTGGCGGCCTCTGTAATAGGAAGTCAATAGATGGCAATGGCGAGGCTGCTGCATTGATGGCAATGGCGAGGCTGCTGCATTGATGTCAATGGTGAGGCTGCTGCATTGATGGCAATGGTGAGGCTGCTGCATTGATGTGGACTAATAAGGCTGCATTGATGGCACTTATGAGGCTGCAGGTGGGCATTGATGGTGAGGCTGCAGATGGGCACTGACCCTTATTTTGCTTCAAAGTTCCTTATTTAAAATGTAAGTTTTTTTCCTGAAACTTCCCTCTTAAAATGAATGTGCGTGTTATACGCCTGTGCGTGTTATATGCCGATAAATACGGTAGTTTACATCTGTGCATTTTATGGAAAGGGCCAGGGACTTTTTTTCTGGTTTTTGGTTCCATAGACTTTAATGGATCAAAAGCATGTATTGAAAATACAAAATGCACTTGGAATATTCAAAATGCAACCTGCGTAGGTGTGAATCAGCCCTAAGAGAGGATGTGTGTTACTGGCTGGATCACCAGGTAAAAAAAAATAAATAAAAAAAAGCCTGAAAAAGAAATAATACAGCCATCATATCTAAAAATTGGTAAGCTGTTATATATTCAATTTTTGTTTTTGGGTTTAACATTTGGAACACTGCAATATGTGTAACTGGGGGTGAGGTGGGGTTTGTTCTTTTCTGGCATAGTTTATGCTAAAAGGTGTCCCTCTTTCTCATCTTAGAAAGTAGGGGCCATATTCCCCTGCATTCTCTTATGCCGCATACACACGACCGGTTTTGCCGTCGGAATAAACTTTGAAGGTTTCTCTGACGGAACTCCGACTGAATTCCATTCAAGCGGTCTTGCCTACACACGGTCAACCCAAAGTCCGACCGTCCAGAACGCGGTGACGTACAACACTTACCACGGGACTAGAAAAAGGAAGTTCAATAGCCAGTAGCCAATAGTTTCCGTCTCGTACTTGCTTCAGAGCATGCGCCGTTTTTGGTCCGTCGGAACAGCATACAGACGAGCGGTTTTCCCAATAGGAATTGGTTCCGGCAGAAATATATTAGAACATGTTCTATTTCTAGGTCTGTCAGAGTTTTTAAAAAAAAAAGTCCGATGAGGCCTACACACGATCGGAATAGACGATGAAAAGCTTCCGTCGGAATTTTTTTGTCGGACATTCCGCTCATGTGTACGCGGCATTACTGGGATACTGCTATTAGTTACAGGCATCCTCCAACAGACCAGTCCATTTTGGATGTTAAGGGGTAAGGTTCCTTGGCTAGGAGATAATTTTACATGGCCATGTATCTGAATTTAAACTATATACAGTGCCTTAAAAAAGTATTCATACCCCTTGAAATGTTCCACATTTAGTCATGTTACAACCAAAAATGTAATTGTATTTTATTGGGATTTTATGTGATAGACCAACACAAAGTGGCACATAATTGTGAAGTGGAAGAAAAATGATAAATGGTTTTTACATTTTTTTACAAATAAATATCTAAAAAGTGTGGGGTGCATTTGTTTTCAGCCCCCCTGAGTCAATACTTTGTAGAACCACCTTTTACTGCAATTACAGCTGCAAGTCTTTTTGGGGATGTCTGTAACAGCTTTGTACATTTAGAGAATGAAAATTTTCTTTGTAAAATAGATGGAGAGTGTCTGTGAACAGCAATTTTCAAGTCTTGCCACAGATTCTCAATCGGATTTAGATCTGGACTTTGACTGGGCCATTCTAACACATGAATATGCTCTAAACCAGGGGTGCCCAAACTTTTTTCAAAGGGGGCCAGATTTGATGAAGTGAACATGCCTGAGGGCCGACCATTTTGCCTGACATTCTTTGAACCATTAAAATTTGGTGTAAGTGTACACTGCCCAACAAGAATTCTCTTGCCTTTGTGGCTGTGTGTGGTGAAGAGATGAGCTTGGGCGTGTTATTTGGATATATATATCTTTTGTGGCCCCCAACGAATCCCAGAGCTCTGCTCAGGACTAAGGATGAGCTTGGACGTGTTATTTGGATACCGTATTTATCGGCGTATAATGCGCACCTTCCCTTTAAGAGGAAAGTTTCAGGAACACATTTTAAATAAAGAACTGTGAAGCAAAACAAGGGTCAATGCCCATCAATGCAACCTAATCAGTGCCCATCTGCAGCCTCATCATTGCCATGAATGCAGCCTCACCATCGCCATGAATGCAGCCTTATCATTGCAATGAATGCAGCTTTACCATTGCCGTGAATGCAGCCTTGCCATTGCAATCAATGCAGCCATACCATTGCCATGAATGCAGCCTCACCATTTCCATGAATGCAGCCCCACCATTGCCATGAATGCAGCATTACCATTGCCATCAGTGCAGCCTGATCGATGCCCATCTGCAGCCTCGGAGGGGACAGGGAGGGGGGCGGGATGAATGCCGACAGATATATATATCCTAATTACCAGGGGGGCTGTAGTAAAACCGGAACGTGAGCCGCAATTGGCCCTTGGGCCAGACTTTGGACATGCCTGATCTAAACCATACCATGTAGCTCTGGCTGTATTTTTAAAGTGCTTTCACACTGAAAGTGCCGGCCGTTAGTCCTAAAGTGACACTCGTTTTAGAGGCGCTTTAGTGCTGTTTAAGCTGCGCTTATGCGCTCCTTTTTGGTCATTAGCAGGGTGCTTTTTACCCCAAAAGAGGGTTAAAAACTCCAGTTTTGCAGCATTTTCAAATCGCTTTTCAGACGCAGGGCGTTTTGGGAGAGCTAAATACAACGCTCCCAACCCGCCCCAAAGATGCTGCTTGCAGGACTTTTGGTAGCGTCCTGCAAGCGCACCGCCCGAGTGTAAAAGGTCACACTGGAATAAATAAGAGGTGGTTTTCAGGTGTTTAGCAGAGGCTATTTCCAGCGCTAAAGTGCCTGAAAACTGCCCCAGTGTGAAAGGGGTCTCAGGGTCATTGTCCTGCTGGAAGGTGAATCTCTGCCCCAGTCTCAAGTCTTTTGCCTCTAAACCTCTAATGGGTTTTCTTCTAAGATTGCCCTGTATTTGCGTCCATCCATCTTCCCATCAACTCTGACCAGCTTCCCTGTCCCTGCTGAAGCAAAGCATCCCCACAACATGATGCTGCTACCACCATGTTTCACAGTGGGGATGGTGTGTTCAGGGTGATGTGCAGTGTTAGTTTTCCACCACACATAGCGTTTTGCTTTTAGGCCAAAAAGTTCAATTTTGATCTCATCTGACCAGACCACCTTCTTCCACATTTGCTGTGTCCCCCACATGGTTTCTCGCAAACTGTAAAATTAAGTTCTTATGGCTTTCTTTCAACAATGTCTTTCTTCTTGCCACTCTTCCATAGAGGCCAGATTTGTGGAGTGCGCGACTAATAGTTGTCCTGTGGACAGATTCTCCCACCTGAGCTGTGTATCTCTGCAGCTCCTCAAGCTCCGTGAGATGTTCAAAGCTTGGGATATTATTTTATAACCTAACCCTGCTTTAAACTTCTCCACAACTTTATCCCTGACCTGTCTGGTGTGTTCCTTGGCCTTCATGATGCTGTTTGTTCACTATGGTTCTCTAACAAAACCTCTGAGGACTTCACAGAACAGCTGTATTTATACTGAGAATAAATCACACACAGGTAGACTCTATTTACTACTAATTAGGTGACTTCTGAAGGCAATTGGTTCCACTAGATTTTAGTTAGGGGTATCAGAGTAAAGGGGGCTGAATACAAATGCACGACACACTTTTCAAATATTTATTTGTAAAAAAATTTGAAAACCATTTATCATTTTCTTTCCACTTCACAACTATGTACCACTTTGTGTTGGTCTACGACATAAAATCCCAATAAAATACATTTACGTTTTTGGTTGTAACATGACAAAATGTGGAAAATTTCAAGGGGTATGAATACTTTTTCAAGGCACTGTATAAAACCAAACTTTTTTGTTCATTTTGAATGGAGTGTGGAATGGTTGATACCGCTATTGTTTTTTTTTGTTTGTTTTTGTTTTTTTTCATCAGTGTTCCCTTACAGTCAGGAAGTAAGAGAATATCTTTCCAATGGGAGGGCTATAAGCTGTTACATGAATATCACAGGTGTTCCCATTGGATAGATTTACCCTCTATTCCTGTTCTGGTGGCAACTCAAAATTTTGGATTTCCTGGAGTCATTGATGGCCAGGACAATTAGGACCCCTTTCACACACAAGGGCGTTTTGCAGGCGCTATAGCGTTAAAAATAGCGCCTGCAATCCGCCCTCAAACAGCTGCAGCATTGTCTCCAGTGTGAAAGCCCAAGGGAGCGCTGCGCTGGCAGGACGGGAAAAAAAGTCCTGCCAGCAGCTTCTTTGGAGCGGTGAAGGAGCGGTGTGTTTACCGTTCCTCCACCGCTGCGCCCCATTGAAATCAATGGGGCAGTGCAGGGATACCGCTGGCAAAACGCCGCTATTGCGGTGCGTTGTGGGCGGTTTTAACCCTTTCTCGGCCGCTAGCGGGGGGTAAAAGCGACCTGCTAGCGGCCGAAATGCGCCGCTAATCCGACGGTAAAAGGCCGCTATAAATAGCGGCGTTTTACCGCCGACGCTGTGGGCGGCCCGGTGTGAAAGGGCTCTAAGAGAGTAAATCTCCCTAACAGGGACAGAGGCAGACTTTAAAACATATATACAAATTTAAAAAAAAATGGGATTCCCACCTAATTCCTGGGTGTAGTACTCACCCTATATATATATATAGGGGGGGAGGGGGGGGTTGAAATCAAAATATGATAGACAAGGGTATAAAACAAAAAACAAAGGTTTCCACACACCCAACTGAGTTAACTACATAATTTTTTGCATCAGAAGCTATACAAAACATTGCTAGCACAAACACCGGGACCCCCACATTCCCGAAAACCTACAAAAAACATCCCCTCCCTCTAAAAAATCCCAAATACCCCACCCTGTATGGGACAGTAATGCACCACTCCTCGTAGAGGGGTGGGGGGTGCAATCCCTACAGGGAGCTGAGCCCACCCTCTCCAATACAAACACATCTCTTAAAAATGTCTCTGAGTCAACCTGTCAAGGATCCCCAAAACCCGTTCCCAATAAGGTGCATTGATTCACTTTGTAAACACAAAGGGTGTGTAGTACACTGCCCCGTAATGGAACTGGGAGACACTGGCTGATATGTACCCACACTATCAAACCCACAGAGATATCTGCACTGTTATAGGTCAGTCAGTCATGTGTGGAATGGGTGTGATTGAAGAGTTGGATAGACACTCCGATATCCAATCGATATCAGCTCACCCGATGTCCAGCTGGTTAGCAATGGTAACACAGGTAGGGTTCAACCATGTATATGATCAGTCCGATTGTTGTTACCTGAAGCAGGCTGTCCATGTGGGGATATGGAAGGAGAGATAGCTGAAATGCGGAGATGAATGAAGCAAGGAATAATTGCTGTGTAAGGTCAGTTATCTGTGCACCGCGCTTGGGAGGTTGTTACAGTATCAAATGTGATGATGCGTATCAGCATAGAAAGATTCCCGCAGCATGCAGGTAATTCCAATCTGTCACAAATGTAACTAAGCTCCTCACGGCTTCAATGTAATCAGTGTACCCACAGACCTCACAGGTCACCATTCACAATCTCCCGCAGGTGGATGGGTGAGCAAGCCGCTCAAAATACTCCCAGGACATACGGTTCTCTTGCAAGTGGTCTCCTCAGCTGGAGTACTAGTGTCTGTGCCGATCAGCTGGTATACTCCAGTGTAATCAGAGGCGGCTAATCTCTCCAATCCAAAGAGGTGGTCAGATGGAATTTCTGGGAGTTCATGGTGGCTAGGCCAATAAAGGGGGGTGCATGTCCTAGCATCAGCGTCTACATGTTTCGTTCCTGTATACCGTAACTTAGGACACCAAGTCCTGACGAAGTTATGGTATACAGGAACCTGGCAGGAGTCCCAATACTTTTGGTAATATAGTGTATATGTAGCCCCAATGTGAGGTACCTCAAAGGTGGGGTGGGCAAGCAATTCCTTGCAGGGTCTAGTTCTTGGCAATGGTTGAGCAATTTTCAGTGTAAGAAATTGAGTTTATTGACTCTCACTCAAGACTCCTGTAAGAGCGGTGTAGCCATGGGACAGCCATGGGCTTGGCAGACTCCAGATAATAGACAAAATGTACTTATGGTCTTTAC